>NW_027185665.1:11937275-11969904 GCF_028583685.1 Petaurus breviceps papuanus | reverse complement strand
AGGAAGGAAGGAAGGAAGGAAGGAAGGAAGGAAGGAAGGAAGGAAGGGAGGGAGGGAGGGAGGGAGGGAGGAACAGACATGCAGATGGAGGTAGAAACAGAAACAGAACCATACAGAGAAAGACAGATATAGAGACAGAGAAAAACAGGAAGTGAGAAACAGATACACAGAGAAAGACAAAGCAATATAGAGATAAGACAGAAAGAATGTTAGAGTTAGCCACAAGGTTGCATTTAACTTCTTGAACATCAATAAGTATTAACATGTTGAAAATCTGAACCGATGAATATGCCAGGTGAGTTTGCTTGTTTTTGAGATACTGAAAAAGTTAAAGTTCCTGACTGAACATAAATGTTCATTTTTCAAACTGATTATGTTTGATTAAAAGTTGAAGACATTACACTATAGTCATAGAACAGTCTGATTTCTCATGACAAACTGTCATGATCATGGTAGTTTTCAATCATTGATTGCACAAATGATTATACCACTTGTTAAAAGCAGTATAATTTATTTAATGACTGTACAGACTTAGAGAACTTCTCTTGATGGCAGTAAGGGTTTAGGAATTCAAAACACCTCTTCTAGGTTCTTACTTTCACCCACAAGTAGTTTGAGGCTCAGAGAGGTTAACCAACTTTCCTTAAGTCACACAATTGAGGGCCTGTCTTAGAAATGACATCTCCTACCTCTTAATCCCTTAATCCACTACATATTGCAAAACCAAGACATTCTAGATTATTTAACTGTATACGGGTGAGATTTTTTTTCCCTTTTGCCTTATGTGAATATTTGCGTTTCAGAAGCATGTATTCAGTAATGCTTTGTAGGAAACAACAAAAAATCGTACTGTATCCTCCCTTTTCCTCTTCTTCCTTGAATTTACATTAAATAAAACCTTATAATAATAATATGTATGTATCACTTACTATGTGCCAGACTCTGTGCATTTACAATTATTATTTCATTTGATCCTCACAATGGAGGTAGGTGTATTTATTATCTCCATTTTATAGATGGGAAAACTGATGCAAAAGGACATTAGGAGCCTTGCCCAGGGTCACACAGCCAAGTGTTTGAACTCAGATTTGCCTGATTCCAAACGCTATCCACTTCACCACCAAGGTGCTAAAATATATGATGGAACAATATTGTTCCTTATATAAATAGTGTTGTGTGTGGGGTGTGAGAGAGAGAGAGAGACAGAGACAGAGAAAAGATTATGGCAACCAGGTAACCGTGAGTTTAAATCTAGTCTCAGATATTCAATGGCTGTGTGTCCCCAGGCCAGTTACTTAACTTCTACTTCAGTTTCCTCAACTGTAAATGGGGATAATAACTGACCTACATGAGGTTGTTGTGAAGATCAAAGGAAGTAATATCCAGAAAACGCTTAGCATAGCGAATGGCACATAGTCAGCACCATATAAATGCTTCTTCCCTCCCTTCCTTCTTATCCCCAGGTGGGCTTCTGTTATTTTTATTTTTTTTAATTTCTTATCTTCTGGTTTATATCACTCATTTCCACCAGATTTTGAGTTACAAATGTTTTTCCCCTACCCACTGCCCCAAAATAGCGGTCTCACAGGATATCCCCTCCTTCAATCTGCTCTCTCCCATATCTTCTCCCATACCCCCTTCAACTTTTCCAGTAGGGCATGGTGGATCTCTATGCCACCATGCCTGCATATCTTATTTCCCAATTGCATGTAAAATAGTATTAATAATTGTATTTATGTATTTTTAAACATTTGATTTTAAAACTTTGAATTCCAGATTCATTCCCTCCCTCCCTTGTTACCCCCCCTTACTGGGAAGATAAGCAAATCAGTATAGGTCGTACATGTGTAGCTATGCAAAACATTACCATAGTAGATATATTGTAAAAGACTGACTATATTTCCCTCCTTCCTATCCCACCTCCCATTAGTTCTATTCTCTACTTTGATCTTGTTCCTTTTCAAAAGTGGGTGTTTCCAATTTCCCTCCCCCCCCCAGCCTGCCCTCCCTTCAATCATCCCCCCTCTCAACGCTACTCTCTTTTAGGGTGAGATACCCTATTTAGTGTGTATGTCATTTCCTCCATGAGCCTAATTGAATGAAAATATGGCTTTGCCTTTTTACCTTCCTGTTCTTCCCCTCCATTGTAACCATTTTCCCTTGCTTCTTCTATATGAGATAGTTTACCCCATTCCTTCTCTCCCCATCTCCTCTCATTATATTCCTCTCTCACATCTTAATTTCACCTTTTAAGTATCATCCCTTCCTGTGGCCTTTATCTGTGTATAAATGTAAACATGTATACACATTCACATATGTATTCATATGACTATATACCTTCCTATATAGACATATATATATATATATGTGTGTGTGTGTGTGTGTGTGTGTGTGTGTGTGTGTGTGTGTATATACATGTCTTTCAGGAAGTCCAATAATTTTTAAATTACCTCTCCTGGATCTATTTTCCAGGTCAGTGGTTTTTCCCATGAGATATTTCACATTGCCTTTTATTCTTTCATTTGTTTCTTGATTTCTCATAAAGTCAATAGCTTCCATGTGCTCCAATCTATTTCTGAAGTAATGATTCTTTTCAGTGAGTTTTTGAGATTCTTTTTCCATCTAGCAAATTCGACTTTTTAAGGAGTTCTTCACCTTTTTGAACCTCTTTTGCCATTTGAGTTAGTCTATTTTTAAGGTGTTATTTTCCTCAGTTATGCTGTTTCTCATTTCATTAATTATTCATTTCATTTAATTTAATTTCATCTCATTTAATTAATTCTCATTTCATAATTTTCTTGCATTGTTCTCATTTCTCTTCCCAATTTTTCCTCCACTTCTCTTATGTGCTGCTTAACATCCTCTATGGCCTGTAAGCAGCTCATATTTTTCTTGGAATTTTTTGGTACAGGTGATCTGACATTACTGTCTTCCTCCTGTTCCATGCTTTCATCCTTTTTGTCCCCAAAATAGCAGTCTAATGTTGGATTGCTTTGCTTGGTTTGCTTCCTTTGCAAGCTCATTTTGCCACTCAATTACTTGGCTTTTGGGCTTTTTTACCACAGTAGAACTCTGCCACCAGACAGGTGGGCTTCATCTCAAACACTGAGGTTTTCTCGGCTGCCGGAGGTATTACTTGGGTGCCCTCTCTGAAACCTCCACACAGTCTGGCAAGGTGGTCACACACCCCAGGACCTCCACCTTGGACTGCAATCCAGATCCAAGCAGATTAAAGCAAGAGAGGTTACCCCTCAGACTGGTCGCTTGGTTCTCCTTCAGTCTGCATGAAGGCCAGGACCTGAAGCAGCCACATGGTGGTGGCTGCAACACAGACCTCAGCGGCTTCTCCCTCCAGGGGATAAAGGCCTAAGTACTCCTAATTAATGGATCCCAAAGTCCACACTGCACTGATCTCTCACTTTGTCCTTGGCATCTATGTGTTGATAATTCTGGAAACAGCCACAGCTGATAGTGATCTTGAGTCCCTCCGGCCTGAGGCTGGTCAGGCCCGCCCTAGGCTAAAGCCTCGGTGTGGGGCTGGGCTCAGCTCCCAGAGTGCTGTGCTGTCTGATTCCTGATGGCCTGGTGTAAGGGTTATGGGATTTAAAGATCTCCCATGCCCCATGGACGTGCTGACATAGCAGAGCAAGAGAAAGTGAAAAGCCGAGCTAACGGTCCTGCGGTTGGCAGTTGGCGGCGGTTGCCTTTTTTTTTTTTAGTTAGGACCCCTGCTGAGCACTGCCAGCGGCCAGAGCTGCTGGGAGCAGGACTTTCTGCTAAGGACTCCTGCTGAGGACTGCCAGGGGCCGGAGCTGCTGGGAGCGCTCTTCCAGGGCGCTGGGTGGTTGCTGTGAGTGGGGAGAGGAGGACCTTTGCCTGAGGTAGCCTGTTCTGTTTTAAAGGCTTGAAAATGTGGGTGCTTTCTACTTTATCTACCTGTGCCAATATCATAACTACTCTGATGGCTTTCACTTTCTGGTTTTGGGACTCAGTCTTTTGGTATCTTAATAAATTTTCTAGTTTATTTCCCCAAATGGCAAACCTGATGTATTTTGTGATGGATAATTATATCAGCATATTTGTAATCTCTATAGGCATTGTGAATATGGCATTGCTGATACACCTGGCAGGCTGTCCTCAGTGGGAGGTTAGTTTCTCTGTGTCATTTTGTGGGTTCTGTAGTGCCACATTTTGTTCAGAGTCCCCTTTTACATGAATTGGGGGAAGTGAAAGCCAGAGCCCCACTGAAGTTTTATTTCTACTCCACCATCTTGCCTTCTTCTATTTTTGTAAGGTTGTTAGGACATTACAAAGATAGTTTTTTGGAATTATAGTGATTGATAGGTTACTTTCCTGAACTATGCTTCTGTTCATAAATCTTTGCATTATTTGAATAGTTAACTTCTATGAAAATTAGGAGAAATTAGACATAGTTTCCCAGAAAATTATTATCCAACATATGTCTGACTCTTTGGGACACTTGTTTATTGGCAGAGATACTGCAGTGGTTTGCCATTTTCTTCTCCAACTCATTTTACAGATGAGAAAATGGAGATAAGTAGGGTTAAATTTGCCAAGGGTCACACAGCCAGTAAGTTTCTGAGCCTCGGTTTGAACTCAGGAAGATGAATCTTGCTGACTCCAGGCCCCCTACACTAACTATCCACTGCCTTGTACACAAATAAGTATAGATATAAACCCCACATGTGGCTCGTATGCATGAATATGTATACACACACACTCATAGTTATACTTGGTATAGAATGGAGTGTCCACAGCCTGGAATAAGAAAGCACATTCATGAATGACAACCATCCATTCATCTAGTAAAAACCCTGTGCCTTGGCTATGGGTGTCAGAAGAGAATAAAAGCATTGACACCTGTCAATGAAAGAAATGCTGCAGAAGCGGCCCTGCATTTGTTAGAAGGTTCCCTAAGGTCTTTTCCAATTCTCAAATTCTATGATTAAATAGTCTGTGTGCAAAGTTCACCTATGGATTTATGATTTATGGATTTATGGACCTCTTGAAATTAGCATGTAGTGTTTACTGACAGGTAATAATGACCAAGATCAATATAGAGGACCTTAGACAAGAGAAACAGATGGCCAGGTTGACAACAGAAGTGCACTATGAGCCCTAATTAATGATTTGCTAATTCATCCTCCCTGTTGGACAGTACTTCTGACACATCTATCTGTAAATATATAAATGAATTAATTTACACACAGAACATATATCTTTGTACTTGTGGAATATTTTCATGCAACCACTGATTTCCAGATTTTTTTATGTCCCATCAGATAACCACAGACTTGGAAAAAAAGGAATCTGAATATATATAAATATTTAAGGACCTTGATGGATAATAGTTGTATCAGTTGAAAAAATTAGGGAGAAAAAGAGAGAGAAGAGAGTGTACAAACGGTATTACTATAAGAAACACTGGTAAAATTTACAGTCATGTAATTTTAGGGTCAGCAAACTATGATCTGTAGACCAAATCAAATCAGCCTTAGGTCAAGGACCCTGCCAAAACAGGAGGGTGGTCCAGATTTGGCCTGCAGGCCATAATTTGACAACCTTTGTTTTAATTGATTCTTTCATTCAACCAATTCAGCCCCATGTTGCCATAAAAAGTGTGCTGGATTTGAAATCAGGAGAGATGGATTCAAATTCCAGGTCTGCTTCTTACTACCTATGTCTGTGTGACCTTGGAAAATTCACATAAGTTTCATCTACTTTAAAATAAGACATACAGGGAGAATGTGGATTAGATGACCTTTGCTGTCCCTCTGATGTTATGTGCAAATCACTCTTCTAGCTCTTGTGGTTGCTATAAAGGTGAACCATTGTCCTCAGTGTTCAGGTAATTAAGTGAAAAGATTCTGAAAATGTTATTGACTAGTTTCCTATGTTGGATCCCATTCCAATTCTTCAGTATAGAGAAGGTGTGAACAGACTGGATTTGGCATAAGATGGTATATTAGAATGGTAGTTTGATTCTTTACTACCTCTGAGACATTGATGAAATGAGAGTGTTTCATCCAATCATCTTTATGATCCTTTCCTTCTATTTTTGTTTTATTTTGTTTCTGTTTTGCTACAATTATATTTTCAAAACCATAAACACTAGTGAAAATTCAAATCAACAATTCTAACCAACAAGCAAATACACACACAATACAAAGAGTCAGAATCTTGGCTCATTCTTTCATTCAGTGTATAATTGAACAGGTAATTTATGTGTCATTTCCTTGCCTTAGTTTATTTGATCTTTTTTCTTTTAAACCTTGTGGAGGATTAAGCTCACTCTAAATCCCGAGTGTATGAGTGGTGTCATGTTTAGTTAACAGAGGTATTTTAACTAGAGTTCTGCCAGTGGGAGTTTTCCTCAGAGTCCTGGAGTCTAGAATTCTCAGAGTCCTCCTGGCCTCACCTTCTGTCCTGTGGGCTCCTGTCTTTCTTCAGGTTGGCTCCAGAATTTGTTCACATATGGCACCATACCCATCTCCCAGTTCTCGTCTTCCTCCTCTTGGATCTCCTTCATGTTCTGGGGATCAAGAGATCAACACTACAACTTCCTCCAGGACTACACTGGCTGCTTCTTCTCTGCTCTCTATCTTTTACAGGGGTATAGGGCGTAAGGGCAGGTGACTGTACAATGGGCTTCAAGTTGGAGTTCCAATGGAATGGGCTGCCCTTTTCCTGGTATGATTGTATCAAAACACTAGTGGTTAACATGAAGCAACCTGCATAGGAAACTAGGTGGTACACTAACAGAGAGTTGGACTTGGAATTAGGATGTCTTCAGTTCTCATTTAATTTCTTTCAGTCTCAATTTCCTTATCTGTAAAATGTGTATACAAATAGCACCTACCTACATGGTAATTGTGAGAATAAATTGAGAGCATTTTTATAAAGTGCTTTGTAAAATTTAAAACGGAATATAAATCCCAGTTGTGTAAATCAGTAGGCTGGGGAAACCTGGAGGTGGGATTTGCCATAAATTTCCATACCCCACTGAAGTTCCTGACCTAGCCCATTCCTTCTACTCCACATCTCCTCTTTTCTTGTTCTCAACTTTGGTCAGAAGTCAAAAGCTGCACCAATTTATCTTTGAAGTCTTCCCATTGATCCCTTGAAGGTAATCACAGTCAAGGATCTTGAAATCTCTCTTGAAAATTATGGATGGACACTTTTTAAAAAATGTTATATTCCAGCAGCTTAATCCCATTATTAAATGAGCAGCACCAGTGTCTATATTAACTATTCTCTTTGTCCCCTTCCTCAAATGGAATGTGTATTTTTTCCCATTGACAATGACCCAAAATCTAATTGGAGGAAGAAAACCATAGTAAGATAAGACCATCACCCTTTCAAGTTAGATTTTAGGTCGTCATTACCCTGACCGCCTCCAGCAGCTCTGTGGGGAGAGGTCAAAGGTTATGTCTCAGAAGTGCCATCCTCTCCTACTAGAAGAGTACCAGGGGCCAGACAATCTTGGGAAAACCATCCCCTGTCGAAAGACAGTGAGCTTAAAGAAGCATCTTGAGGGTTATGTGGGCGTGTGTTTGAGTATGTGAACCTAGGTGTGTAGGTGTGTGTGTATACATTGTAGGTGGTCATATGCATCGTGTTTTATTTCCATAAGTCCCGATCCTTGACTTGGTGTTGTAGATGGTCTTGATGGTGATGCAAAGTAAGAATTTCATTCAAGTGTAAACAGTGTTTTTAAAAAGTTATCCCTTCCACATTGTGGCTTTCTTCATTGCAGTTTCAATGTGCTATGGGTGTTTTCCCATATGTTATGGGGAATTTTTTGGAGTTTGTGGAAGTCACAGATAATACATGAAGGCCAACAGATGACAAAGAGCCCATGAACAAATATTTAACCCAAAATTTACAATAAGATACTGTAAACACCCCATGAAAGAAAAAGGGAAATCAGACTTCTTCTCTAATACAAAGGAAGAGCCAAAAAGTTTTACATGATTTTCCATATCTCAGGGGCATCACACACCTAACCGCCACAATGTGGAAGAGATAATTGCATATCAGACAGGTTAAGTCCATGGGAGACATTATAAAAACCAGTAGTCTAGGGAAAGCTGTTGAGATGAAAACCTTCAAGGAAACCTCTAATAGTTTTCTTCTTTCCTGTAGCAGAAAGACCTAAACTAAAGAAGAATATTCAGCAAAATATTTAATTGACCAAAACCCACTTAACACAGTCATACATTATTATGCTATTTTCATATCTAGTGCAAAAGTTGAGCATCTGTTTGATCTAGGTAAGATTAAGGCTGTCAGTAACAATAAGTAATAATAATTTATATTTGTAATTTATAGCAGTAAACCAGCCCTTTCTAGTGCCAAGATATAAGAATGGTTGAAGATTATAAAAATGTCTTTGAATGTGTTTATTTCATGGTAAATATGTATGGCATCTTGTTAGGAGCGGGTCAGGACTTGTGATTTCTTTGGTTCAAGGAGCTACCCAGTGAAGAAACTCTATCAAAGCAACTCAACAACTTAGGCTTAGAGGATTGTTTGGGGTACTGAGAGGGTAAATGACTTCCTTTAGAACACACAGACAGTATGTGTCAGAAGACTGGACTTGAACCCAGGTAATTCTGACACTAATGCTGACTCTCTGGCCATTAGACTAATATTTCATGTTGGACATATAAATAAAATCCTAATTCATAACATTGCTAAATAGATCTTCTCTAACACTAAGTAGTCAGATTCTGGACTTGAGAGTCAATGTGATGTGGTAGGAAGCACAACAAACTGGGTGTTAGGAGAACTTAGGAATACCTGTAAAGGAAATAGCTTTACATCTTGCCTTAAGTTTTCTCAGTTGCAAAAATAAGAGGACTGGAGAAAACAGTCTCCAAGGTTCCTCCCCATCCCAAACTGCTATGATTCTATAGATTTATGTTCAATATTTAGTAATTTACAAGTATACAGCACAAGTACTTCTTAAAAGTACACACACACACACACACACACACACACACACACACACATTTTGGGTTCTGTCATCCAGGTCCTTGATGCCTGTCTCCAGAATTCCCGAGTTCCTTGTCTTTTATGGAGGCCAAGATGGAGATGATTTCACTCATGGTGGAGGGGAGAAGTGAGATCATGAGCTAGAAGGATCCTTCAAGGTTATTTAGCCCAAATTCCTCACTATCCATAAGGATTCTAGGACCAGAGGTCTCTTCATCAGCATTTGCAAGCTTTTCATTGCTCTTATGTTCTTTAAACAGAAGAAACTTTTTAGAGATGGGCATTCCCAAAATTAAATTCCAGAATACCCTTACCTTTTCAATCATTTTGTGAAAACAAAGGATGAAGGTGAGAGGAGATGGCATTCTGCATCTTGGTGGTTGAAGGTCTTCCTTTTTGTTACTTCTTACCATTCTTTTCTTGAGCTGAAACTTTCTTTTTCTCCTCATCCACCTTTTTAGTCACATATGTGCTACCTGTAGAACAAAGGGCCTAGGTGTGATCACTGCCTGCCATTGCCACCTGCCCACTCTTCATATTGGGCAAAGATGTTTCCCATTAATGTAGTCAAGATAGCCTAAATTATTGTTTTCTGTAAAGAAAAGAAAAGAAAATCTTCAAACTTTCCTGTGTATGTTAAAAAAAAAGTCTGTCTCAAGATTGTATGGCAATAAACCTAGTTGGAACCTTCAAAATATACACACATATATACATGCATATATATAAAACACAAATGTACAATTACATATATATTATAATGTACCAAAAAACTTTGTTAATCTTACCGTTTTTGAGGAATGAGAAATTCTTACATTAATCATTTTTTTTTGTCTATAGTGCAAGTCCCAGGGCCAGTTGAAAACCTGCAAGCTATATCTACCTCACCTACCTCAATTTTTATTTCCTGGGAACCCCCTGCCTATGCAAATGGTCCAGTCCAAGGCTACAGATTGTTCTGCACTGAGGCTTCTACTGGAAAAGAACAGGTAGGCAAGAAAATGTGTCACAGCTCTGCATGTGGGGATGTGCTTTCTCTGGAAAAATGTATAAGAAAATCTCCCAGAAGCTTCATACAGTTAAGTAGAGTGTTTAGTCCAAGTGAGTGAATTAAGTGAATAGTTAATTAGTTTTAAAATACATGTTATTGGAAGTTTGAGTAATTTAATTGGATTCTGGATTGCAGCAGTTATTTGGAACACAAGTAACTGGGGAGGCAACTGGGCATTAGAATAATGTCAATACAGGGATGCCAATTTTCTTATATGTGGTAACAGATCATTGTTACTGTTGGTTTCACACAGGAAGTGGGGGATTATAAAACCTTGGCATAGATCTAGGCCATTGAAAGATCATTTTGAAAAGAAGTGAAAATATGTGTGTATAATACACATTTAGAGATATATACATACACCTCTACAGCTGATGTGTACATTTCCTGAAAGGCAGCATGACAAAGGAGACAGAGTAATTTGTATGAGCATGCATATGTTAGCAGCTTTGGGAATTTGGAAATAACAATAAAAGTTAACCTTTATATAGCATCTTAAGATTTGCAAAATGTTTTGGATGGAATATAGAAATATGAAGACAGAGGTCACTGCTTTCATCAGTGCCAGTTTCCTGAAAGCTAGTTCCATTTTTAATATTTTCTATGTGAAGCGGGGTCTATAAAATTGAGTCATTTCCCCATAAATATGTGCAAAAAGTATAAACACAATTTTCAAATGAAGAAACATCATGATTCACAACCAGCTGAAAATTACCCCAAATCACTAGTAATTATAGGAATAAAAATTAAAACACCTTCAATGTATTTCCTCGTACTCTTAAAATTCACAAAAAATATAAGATGGGGAAAATAGTGTAGGTGGGACTGTGGAAGGAAAAAAAACCTAATTTAAAACTGGGAGAGTAGTGACTTGTTTCAACCATCTTAGAACACAATTAAAAATTATTCAAGAAAATTTGAAGTCCCTATTTGTCTAATCTTTCCTTCTTATTCTCCTTTGGTGCATGGTAATCCTTTCCTTTCCTATTAACAATGTGTGTTTCCTGAAATTATCCTGAGCCATCTTCTTCTTTTTTTTCATTTCCAGTCTGTAATTTGAAGATCTTACCAGGTCCCATAGATTTAATTATCAAATTTATACAGATGATGTGCAAATCTCTATCTCTAGCCCTAAACTTTCTCCTGATTTTCAATCCCATGCTACCAATTGGATGTCCTATAGACATCTTAAATTTAACAAGAACAAAACAGAGCTTATTGTCTTTCCTTCCAAACCTCCCTGCTTTCAAATTTCCCAATTACTGTAAAATACACTACTATCCTCTCAGTCACTCAGGTCTGCAAACTTGGTGATATCCTTGACTGCTCAAATGCACTTTGCATGTATAAAATCTGTTGCCAATTCTTATTTCTACTGTCACCTCTCTTGTCTATGCCCTTTCTCTCCACTCACACAGCCATCACTCTAGTTAAGGCCATCATCACTTCTCTGCTAGACTGCAGCAATAGCCTTCCAACTGGTCTCCCTGCCTCAAGTCTTGGCCCATTTGAATTCACCTTCTACACCCAACTGCCAGGGTGACTTTTCTAAATTGTAGATCTGACTATTTTATTCAACAAACTCCATTAACTCCCTATTGCTTCCAGGATCAAATATAAATTCTCTTTTAAAGCTCTTAAAATGTTCTGGTCTTTAAACCTGGTCATTTAATACCTTTCCTAGATGCTTACACTTTAGTCTCTTCTACACACTATTTCAGCCAGCTCCTTGCCCATTTGATTCTACTTGCATACGACTCATCCATCTCTGTGACTTCCCAATCACTATCTTCCATGCCTGAAATGTTCCTGAAGTGTCTCCCTATTTCTACAACTTAACTTCTTTGGATTTCTTCAAGACTGCTCAAATCTCACCTTTAGGAGGTCTTTTCTCAGTTTCCCCATTTGCTAATATCTTCCTTTCTCTGAATATTTCACGTCTCCTCTGTATCCATAGTTATATACCTGTTCTCTCCCTCATTAGAATCAAGTTCCTTGAGGGAAGAAATGTTTTGTATTGTTTTTCCCCTTTATTTGTATGCCCAGCAAATAGCACAGGGCCTGACACATAGTAACTGCTTAATAAAAACTTGCTGACTGATCATTGCCTGATGCCTTGTCCTCTACCCACATGACTTTGTTGTAGCTCACCTAAAGAAAGACCTTGAAACTTAATGTGTATGATACCCATACAACAGGTAATTTTAGTCACTTACACATAAAACCTAATTCTCCCAGTTTGCTAAAGTTAATCACATGGGGTATGATATGTCCTTTTAATATTGCCCATTGGTAATTGAAACTTCCTATGATATGTCACATGATTCATTGCCTTAAGTAGGACCTGAATGACTCAGGGTCATTGTGTCAAACACATGCAGTTTGGGGATGAAGTTATCTGTGACTAATGTGCTACTTGGATCTCCATCCCAAAATGCTTTAAAATGCATTTAGGAGTGGTGCCACTTATTTGCTGAGGAAAGTCAGTGACACAGTAGATAAAGTGCTACCGCTACAATTAGGAAAACCTGTGCTTGAATCCTAGCCATGTGAACCTGGGAATGTGGCTTGAATTCTCTGTGCCTCAATTCCTTCCTCTGTAAAATGAAGGGATTAGAATCAATGACCTCTAAAAGGCTCCTCTGGCTCTAAATTTATGACTCTACTTGGTGACCTTCAATTCCTTAGCTATGATAGGAAAAATATATGACCACCGTCATAGAATTTTGAATATTTCAAACAAAAATGTTGTATAATGTTAATCAATATTATGTGTTCCCTTTACGTTTATGTTTAAGTAATAAAGGTGGAGACTTCATCATTTTTTTTCCTTAAGGTCTAATTCCTTCTGTAGTAGAGAAACAGATCTCTTCACATTGAGTTAGTATTCTGCTTTCTGGTCTGGAGTCAATTTATGGAGGAAAAAAAACCCACTAAATGTATTGTGTAGTGTAAAGTAAATTGAAACTTAATGACTGTAAAAATAGTATAGTGATACATTAGCAGGAGACTAAAGAGGATGGTGCTTCAGTCAGGAAGTCTATGTTACAAGTTACCTTTTACAGCTACTCAAATAAGGATTTAAGCTGTGTAGTTTGGTGAGCAAAAGTCTAATATCTAATCCATTTATTCCACAGAATGACTGCCATATCTACTTTAATGTTCCTCTTAATAAAAATTTCTGCTTTTTTATCTTCCCAGAATATAGAGGTTGATGGACTGTCTTATAAGCTAGAAGGGCTGAAAAAATTTACTGAGTATACACTTCGATTTCTGGCTTATAATCGATATGGACCAGGGGTATCCACTGATGATCTCATAGTCGTGACACTTTCTGATGGTAAGTCAGAAGTAGGAAAACCACATATATTTTTAATACTAATGTAAATGTAGTATACTTATATAATTATGGTAGAGCTATTTATAACAAATCTTGTTTAAACTCCTTACTGTCTAGTGGATAGAATACTAAAATTCAAGTCAAGAAGACCTGGGTTTATTTATTTATTTATTATATCTTTTTTGCTTTTTGGAGGGCAATTGGAGTTAAGTAACTTGCCCAAGGTTACATGGCCAGTTTTTTTTGTGTGTGTGTGTGTGTGTGCGAGTGTTAAGTGTCTGAGGCCAGAGCCGAACTCGGGTCCTCCCAACTCTGGGGCCAGTGCTTTACTCACTGAGCCACCTAGCTACCCCTTAAGACCTGGGTTTAAATACCACCTCTAACATTGTGACCCTGGACAAGTCCCTATCCTCTCTAAGTCTCAGTTTCCTAATCTATAAAATGAGATATTTGGATGAGAAGGTCTCTGAGGATGCTTCTACCTCTAAATCCATGACTCTATGGTCCTTTCCAAAGTGCACATAAAAATTAAAAAAAGATTGGGCTCTCTTCAACCATAGTTACATTAAATGTTAGATTAAAAAAATTAATACAGTATAGTGGTAATGCTTAAGCTTTTCCCTAACAAAGAAATAAAAAATGCACCATTAGAAATGATATTACAACAGATTGCTCTATGACTCCTCCCAATAGCCCCATGATTCCCCAAACAAAAATTCAGTTCTTGGCCACAACTTTCCCTATTTGTATTATCTCCTTTATATAGTAAGTTACTCAAAGATATGAACTATTTCACTTCTTTGTTGTTCTATCAGATCCTAGAATCATAGATGGTGCATATAATAGCAATTACTTATTAAATATTTTTTCATTCATTCATCAATTTACTGTCAGACTCAGTGAATGAGTTCTTTCATTTTGCTGACATTTTTGTCCTCTTTTGTATTATTTGTTATTTTGTTATAGGGAAGGAGAGGATATATTTGGAAATGAAGGAAATACTAAAATGTATAAACAATTTAAAAGGTTATAGTCATATGCCAAGATCATAGTATATTAGAGAGTCTATAAATTTTAGTGTTTGCTACAATCTCAAGGTCATTTTTCCCTTATCTAAAAAAAGCCTCAAAAATATATAAAAAAGAATAGTGTTCTTGGAAATTAATTTGATTCAGCATGCTTGGTTTATTCTTTTTTATTTATTAATATATATATATGTATATATATGTGTGTGTATATATATATATATATATATTTTAGGAAGGGTAAAAAAAAAGAAAAGATGGTAAGAAGACAAATCATCCAGCCAATCTCTGGCTGAATTTCTCTTGAATTGGGAAGGATAAGAATCCATGGAAAATACTGATGGATTTAGAAGAGTTAAATTTGGGGAACAAAACTGAATAGGTTAAGGTATATCTAGTGTGTTTACAGATTATGAAGGACAAGGAAGACTCAACAGAGGGAGATTTTTTTAACTTCTAAAAGAGGAAAAGAGAGGAATTGATTTGTTTCTTGTAAATAGAAGTTAGGTGGTCAAAGAAAGAAGAAAACCAGAGATGAGAATATTTAGAAACAATATGAAGTGATAGTAGAGGGACATAGTCTAAGATGTGAGATGAGTAGAAAAAGGGTGATTCAGAAGTGCTGTTGTAAAAAGATTCTAAGAACTTCAAAAGTTCTTAAAGTGGCTATGTTCTGTGTGTGATGCTATGACTTATTGATCCATTTAGTTAAAAAAAAAATTAAGAAAGTGAAGACACATTGACTTCTTGTTGCCTTAATAACCCTTATTTCTTAAACCTAGGCATATGTATATGGGTAGACAGGCTTCATAGCCCATCAATAGAGCAGGGGAAGGGACATGTATCATTAAACAAAGTGAAAAGATGCCATGTGAAGTAAAGCATGTTATTGAAATGGATGATAGACTTGTGTTCCCTGAACCCCCTTTCATGATACTATTTGCATTGCAGATTCTGGCTCATTTGCAGCTCTAACTTTAAAAAATTATTATTTCATATTTGACACCTCTTCAATATTATTTTTAAAGTAATTCTTATGCCCATCCATCTAATTCTCTTATCATTTGCTGTACAGAGTGGATCTTGGCAGAATAAATTACTTCACACTTATAATTATAAAAACAAAAGAAAACAAGTGAAAATGAATATTTTACATAATTTATGTAGATTTAATTCACACTCTGAACCATAGTACTGTGGCCCTGTTCTCCATTTTGGTTTTAAATGTCATAAGTGAGAAAGATAGATTATTTCTCATTAGCCAAAAAATTATCCTTTGGAAGTGTTTCAACTCTTTGGGAATAACTAGCATGTCACTGAAGAAAAAAGCTTTCAGAGTCAAATCCTACTCCATACCATCAAACATGAATGCAGGTTGCTTTTATTACGGAAAGAGTGCTGACCTAAATGACCACACAAGCCTTAGGCTATACCTAGTCTGCAGACATGAGTTTTAGCTGAATCAATTCACAACTAATCAATTCATCCAAAACTGAACAAAAATAAGAGGATGAGGGCAGCTAGGGGGTGCCATAGTGCACAGAGTACCAAGCCTGGACTCAGAAAGACTCATCTTCTTTAGTTCAAATGTGGCCTCAGACACATACTAACTGAGCGACCTCAAGCAAATTATGCAACCCTGTTTGCCTCAGTTTTCTCATCTGTCAAATGAGCTGAAGAAGAAAATAGAAAACCACAAGGAAACCCCAAATGGGGTCACAAAGAGTCAGACAGAACTGGAAATTACTGAATAAAAACATGTAAGCCCAGTCACAGGGCCTTTTCTTTATGAGCCCGTGCTATCAGATTGTAGCTACATACATCCTAATCCTAATATTGTCTCTGTTCTTATAACATCTTGTTTCTTTAGCTTTCAAATGTGTAACTCTGGAAAGAGAAAATTGAGTGAACTTTGGCAGGTTTTGAGAAGAGTCTGCTGAAAACCAATGTTTGCCAATTGAATTCTCTACTGCAGAGTATTTCTTTGATAGCATGCTCTTAAAAGTTTCCACCCAGTTAAACTTTCATTACTGTTTTAACTGTGTTGTGACTCTTGAAGGTAAAAATGTCTCCTTATATCTAACTGCTCAATATCATTGGTGTCCTAAGCCAACAGTGATCTAATGTCTTCAGTTTCTACTGGTCTATCCTAATCTAATATACAAGACTAAGTTTTTGTAATACATCAAGTTCCAGATTGACTTCAAAGATATTTAGAGAAGTTATCCATCAATTAATATTTATGAAAGATAGTGCTATGGTTTTATCTAGGAGCAAAAAACAAAAAACAAAAAAAACAAAGAAGCACAATTCTTTCAGAGAAGGATAAATACAGGGGGATACTTTGAGATTCAGTTAGTGAGGATGTCTGCAGATCTGGAAGTTTCTTGAGATGGTAGAGGACTGTGTCCAATGACTCTCATATTTTCTTTAGCAAAGACTCTAAGTATAGAACCTAAAAGACTTCTAAACATGCCACCTGGTGTAAATGGCATCAAGTCCATGTTTAGGGAATGATTTATAGTCTCTATGAGCATCAGTATCTGTTTCTTAATCTGAGCATTAGATCCCCCTTCAAAACAACAAAGCATCTCATCAGAACACATTTCAACCTATTTTGTTCTACCATATTGAAGGGAGTTTCCAGACCAGACATCTTTAATGAACCATTTGGTAAATGCTGAATAACTCAACATGTTGAACAGCAAAGCATTGTACCAGGTCCTTCCCCTCTGCCTTTTTTCAGTTAAAACTGACATTTAAGGAGTGCTATTAAAGATAAGGCCAGATAGGTATTGATATTCCCCTCCCTACCAAACACACACATACACACACAATATAACTAATTCTACCATCTCTTATCTATTTAAATTTCTTTGGATCAGGGTAGACAAATGGTAGGGTGAATTTAGAGTTTGAAATATAGTCTAATTCAGGGGTGGGGAGCTTGCAGTTTCAAGGCCACGTGTGGCCCTCTAGATCCTCGCTTGGGGTCCTTTGACTGAATCCAAACTTCACAGAACAAATCCCCTTAATAAAAAGATTTGATCTGTAAAACTTGGACTCAGTCAAAAGGCCATGTACAAGGACCTAGAAAGCCACATGTGGCAGAGAGGTCACAGGTTCCCCATCCCTGGAATTAAAAATACATTCATCTTATATTCAACGGCATCACACTACTTGCTTCTATAGATTAGAAAATAGATTAAATGTTTGCCCTTTAGAAGTCTGGAAGATAATCAGGCAGGGAAAACACATTGTCTTGTTATGGTTTTTAATGCCCTTATCATGCCATTATATTTGCATTTTATTCCTTGAAGGAAAATATTCCCAAGTCTTTTGAGATCTAGCAGTATAAAGGAGTGAAATCATACTTGGCCCTCTAGATTCTCAACCTTCCACAGATGAGAAGCTAATAGATTTTTATAAGCATGAGTACAAACTTTAACCACATGTTAAGTAACACTCATCACCTCTATAGGGAACATCATGACCTCAAAAATCATATTACATTACTAGGACTTGAGAGCCTTTAGTAAAATTATGCCTTTAATATTTACTTTAATGTCAACAAGATGTTATAAAAGAATTAGTAAAGGATTAATAATTAAACATAATAAGAAATTAATGAGTGAAAGTCAGGTCAAATATAGATTAGCTGATAGGTTAGTTCATATTCAGGAAGAATAGTGGAGAAGAATGGAGAGGCAGCTAGTTGGCATGGTGCATAAAATGCAGACTATTTTAGGAAGACCTGAATTTAGATACTAAATGATCAATGTGACTTTGGGAAAATAACTTAATTTTTTTCAGCCTTAGTTTCATCATCTGTGAAATGGGGAAGATAATAGTATCTAATTCACAAATTTCTTTTTTTGTAAATATGCATTTATAGCATACATATATGCCCATGTGTACATACATATACACCCATACATATAAACACATATATGTTTGGGGCTGTGGGTAGGGGAAAAATGGGGAGAAAATATGTAACTCAAAATCTGGCAGAAATGAATGATGTAAATCAGAAGTTAATGAAGCATTTGCAAAAAGAAAAAGAAAGGGCAGTTGGAATAACTTTTAAGAAGCCAGGATTATGTTCACACCACAATGAGGCATCAGAGTAGAACTTTGTGGACTGTGAAGAATCCAATTTGTTGGTGACCCAAAGGTGATAAAGAGGCGAATGGTAAGGACAAATAAGCTACAGTATATTCTAATGATGGCCTAAGTAAAAGAGGTGGCATAAAAGTTACCATATAAAAAATACATGTGTAGACGAGGCATAGTCTACTACTGGTTCACTTACCCCCTCCTATACCCATGCTGGCAGGTCTGAGGTTACCAGAAAGGGGTCACCACCATTACTAGCTACTTTTTACTTTTAGGAGCTTCGTGCGATGGGATAGAGGTAATATAATATATAATATAATGAATATAATATAGCTACTGACCCCCCACTGATGTTTCTAATTTACATTAAATTAGTCACTGTGATACCATTAAACTTTTTTTAAGACTGGAAAAAAAATAAACACCTATATGCACATACTTGTGTTTATATATAGTTTGGCAAACCCCAAAGTTCTGGTTATTATTTTGTGCTGTTGATGGAAAAAAAAAAGTATCAGTGATTTACATATTTGAAAATGCTTTTGTGTCATATTGTAGTGCCAATGCAATATTCACAGCACCCAAGATCACTATAAATATACCTGCATAGTGCTCAATTTCAAAATATAAGAGACTCTCCATATATAGAACAGAACCAAAACATTTATTCAGACACCAGAAAACCAAATCCCAAAACCAGTAAGCCAATTCCATCATAATAGCAAAGAAGTTAATAAGCCACAACAGCACAGAGAGCCTCAGCATCCTTCAGCCTTCCCACAAACCAACATTTACGCACAAGCCTGACTGACTCCCGGGGACACATCCTCTCCCCCTCCCAGTCTAGCTATCTCTGGCTCCCAGTTTCCTGTGGGCTCTGTTCCACCCTTCAGCAAACTCTTACCCCCACAGGCTCCATGTGAGTACGTTCAGCCTATTAGAGGGCAGAGTTTATTTTCAAAGCAGGGAAGGTCTTCAAATTCCTTAAGGTTTATTAAGGAGAAGGGAAGACCTTCAAATCCCCATTACCATTACACATACTTCCTCTTCTTCTCACCATATGACTAAATTTAAAGCCATGTCATAATGGTGTGGGGAGCTGCTTTTGAACTCAGGAACATCTGAGTTCAAGTCCTGCCCTTCAGAATTTACTGACTCCAAGACTCTGACAAGTCCCATACACCCTAAGTGGTCTAGATAACTATGAATAATAGAAATTAGAGGAAAATTATCAACCTGCTTTGGTAGAGGAAGTTTTCTGATTGATTATTTCTCTGTGCCTATGAACTATTGCATCAAGATCCTATTCTATCTTCCAAATTGGGAAGAAATAGTTAAGTTTAAAGTGGAATATTCTCATATTCTACTTTGTTGTATTAGTGTTAGAATTTTGATGTACTTATACTTGGTAAAGGGAACCATATTTCCATTTGCTCTAATGACTTCTGTGTCATTTTTGAAAAATGGAAGTCATTTCCAACCCCAAATTATTTCATATTAAATAAGAAACTATTAGAAGCCTACTGGGTACCAGGTACTATATAGTCACTGTAATACCAAGATAAAAATGAAAACACTTACTGCCCTAAAGGAGCTTGCATTCTATATTTCTATAGGATTTCAGGCTCTGTTCACAAAGTGACATCATCATTTAATTAATCCTGAGAGTTAATTCGATATTCTCCAAAGAGGTTTGTTTGTTTTTTTAGTGGGGGGGGGGGGGTTCAGGTTTTTTAGACAAGTCCATATTTGTAAGATTCACTTTAAATACTTTCTTCTTAGTTCCACCTCTACATAGAATTTGATGGACTTCAGTGCTGACCAGTCTGTTTCCCTGTTCCTGGGTATAGAACCACATTTCCAGGTTTTGGCCATACAACTACTATTCCAGCATCATAATGCGGCATTGTCAAAGATGCATTGCTTTCCTTTAGTCATTTCAGTCCTGCCCAACTCTTCATGATCGCAATTGGGGTTTTCTTGACAAAGATACTTAAGTCGTTTGCCATTTCCTTCTTCTGCTCCTTTAAGAGATGAAGAACTGAGGCAAGCAAGGTTAAGTGACTTGCCCTGGGTCACACAGCTAGGATGCATACAGAAGTATTATTAGAGCTATGACAGCCACAAAAGCACCACCTTGGGGATGTGGTGGGGTGGAAGGCGAATGTTAAATGTGGAATGACAAAAGGAATAAACAAAGTGTCTCTTTTCCCTACTCAGCAAAAAACGTTCCCTGAGAGCAAGGGGGACATCAAACTGTGTAATGGAAACAATGGGGCTTGCTCAAATATATTTGAAGGTTAGAATGTCAAAGTAGTTTTTATTTAAAAAAATATTATATATAAGAACAGAGAGTAGGGGAATTAAAAAGTAATTGAGTTTTGATTCAATTAGAATCTTAATCATTTGGAACAATAAGTTTGGATTCTTTTAAAAATCATTTTTCCCTTTTGTCTTAGTATCATGTGAGTTACTGAAAAGTGTCAAGAATGACAGTTGGTAGTGACAGACTAAATGTAGTTTTTAAAGAGCTGCTGTGTTGCTACAGGCCAGTATGTGTCTCTGGCATCCTGCCTTATGTACACTCAACTAAAAATATGACATACGTGGCATTTCTGAGTAGTTTCCTTGCCCTATTTTCGAGAGAAAATATCTGACACTGAATGGATTAAGTACTGGGGATGGGGGGAGCATGTGGTTTGCAAAATGTAAAATACTCTCTAATTTAGTTTTTACCAACTTTTTCAAGTATAAAGATCCTTTGTAGTATCAAAAAATGAAATCTGCCATTTAGGGAAGTATCAGCTTTTCATTTTAGAACTTGAAATGAGAAATAGGAGATGTGAACAGTATCAAAAGAAACTAATATAAAATGTGTAGGATGTAACTGAGGAATTATGTTGTCTATGAATTTGCTATTTAGCTATTACTGAGAAGATCTGGTATTATATGTTTGTTTATATATTTACTGGCTAACAATAGGATTCTGATGCAATTATAGTTTAATGATTGAGACATTGACATGTTAGATGTAGAAAGACACTAGGTTTCTATTACATTTGCTTCCTCTAGTCCCCTAAGGAAGCTGTATTACTAGGAGAAAATGGGGGGAGGGGAAAAATGTAAAAGGAGGTGAGTAAAGATGAAAGGAAGGCTTACAAGTTCTTTAAAAAGAAGAGGAAAAAAAGATAAATTTCCCCCTGAATAATTGAGAAGTTGACTGTAAGTATGCTACTAAAAACTAGCTTATCTCTCTGGCACACTTCCTTAATTACAAACCATTAAAAATATGAGCTGTGTTTCTTAAAATTTCTCCTTTCCCCATTTTAGGAGAGAAAAAGGAATTGTATTAACAGAATTTAGCAACATGGGTGACCATTAGAATGAAATATTCCATCATAAAAGCATGCAGATCTTGAGGTGCTCAGCATTGTAAATGAAGCAAAGAAACCTCCCAAATGTTTTCATTTCTTTCCATTGGAAGGTTATCAGCTGAAAGCTGTAATTAAATGGCAGTATTTGGTGTCACATTAGGCACATTCTTGATGAACGATTTCAGGGACTCCCTGGATGGATTACTTTTCCTCTAAAAGGGAAAAGAAATGAACAGATGTAGTTACTTTTTATTTCTTCGGGGGACCTTTGAAGTGCACCTGAATTAAGTGCATAATTATAATTAGATTACTAATGCATCCCTGTCTTTCCAAAGGATTCTATGTTTTTCCACTTCGCTAGTAATCATTCTCTACTTGTTTTTTTGTTTGTTTCTTTGTTTTATTTTTTTCCTTTCAGTGCCCAGTGCTGCACCTCAGAACATCTCCTTGGAAGTGGTTAATTCAAGGGTAAGTGTATCAATTGTCTATTCACCTTTTCATTCATTCCCTGTTCATTTATAAGTCAATTCACCAGCTATAGAAATAACACTTTTTGTCATAAAAAGGAGTCCCTCAATTTTATTGGCATTCATCTTATTGGGTAAAGCTGTTTTTCCATGTGTAAAAAATTCTTTAGTAAAAAAATGCTATTGTAGCCAACATCCCTCATTTGTTTAAGATTGAGTGACTTGAACAACAAATGTGCAACTACGTTTTTTTTTTCCTAGTATAGTTAGCTTGCTTAGCATGAATTACAAAGTGTCAAAGTTAAAATGAATTCCATCTATTCTGGTTGTTCATGGGAATTTTATACTAATGGAGTCCTAGAAATTGCTGTGGGGTATTTAAATGCATAAGTACCCAGTGTATGTATGGAGAGGAGGGGAAGGGAGTTGATTTTTTTTTTAGTGGGCAATCTACTGACTCCAAATGCCCCAATATCCTACATTTTAATGCGTCAAATATTTAAGTAAAACCTTTTTTATTTTTATTTATTTTTAGTAAATAGTACATTTTTTTCCAATTACACATAAAGATAGTTTCAACCTTCAGTTTTATAAGATTTTGAATTCCAAATTTTTCTCCCTCTGTCCTATCCCCCTCCTCAAGACAGCAAGCAATCTGACATGTTATATATGTGCAAACATATTAAACCTATTGACATATTAGTCACGTTGTGAAAGAAGAAGCGGAATAAAAGGAAAAAGCCATGAAAAAAACAAA
Source organism: Petaurus breviceps papuanus (assembly GCF_028583685.1). Lineage (NCBI taxonomy): Eukaryota > Metazoa > Chordata > Mammalia > Diprotodontia > Petauridae > Petaurus > Petaurus breviceps. The sequence continues at coordinate 11,946,759 of NW_027185665.1, read as the reverse complement.
AATACAGTGAAACGAGTATGCTTCAGTCTGCATTCAGACTCCATCGTTCTTTCTCTGGATGTAGATATTATTTTCCATCATAAGTCTTTTGGAATTTTCCTTGATCATTGTTTACTGAGAAGAACTAAGTTAATCATAGCTGATCATCATGCAAAGTTGCTGTTACTGTGTACAATGTTTACCTGTTCTCACTTCACTCTTCACTCAGCATCAGTTCATGTAAGTCCTTCCGGGTTTTTCTAAAATCTGCCTACTCATCATTTCTTATAGCACAATAATATTCCATTATATTCGCATACCACAACTTATTCAGCCATTCCCTAATTGATGGTATTCCCTCAATTTCCAATCTTTGCTAACAAAAAAGAGCTGCTATAAATATTTGATACATGTAGGTCCTTTTCCCACTTTTATGATCTCTTTGGGATACAGACCTAGTAGTGATATTGCTGGGTAAAAGTTTTATGCAGTTTTATTGCCATTTGGGCATAGTTCCAGCTTGCTCTCCAGAATGATTAGATTAGTTCACAACTCCACCAACAATGCATTAGTGTATAAGACTTCTTTTTTGAAGACATATAAATGCTTTTGCTCAGGATTATTGCCCTAAGCAAAGTCCTATAAAGTTGAGGGGGAGGGGGAAACTGTCTAAAGGATTGTGAATAGAATGACTAAAGCCATTATAACCAATAGAATTTAATTCCATAAAACTTTAGAACTAGAATGGTGGTTTCAAAAAGCCTTAGAGGTATTGTGCTCTAATGCGCTTCTTTTGTTTTTGGAGAATCTAAGGCCCCAAAGGACAAATGACCTGCAATAAACCAGAATGAGATTTCAGGTCTTTTGATTCCCATACTACTACTATTAAATAGTTATTGCCATTGTACATGAATTCATTCATACTGACACTTATGGATGAAGCAAGCTATATTATATATACATATATGTGTGTGTATATATTATATATGCATAAAGATGAATTATCTCCATTAAACCACTAATCTTTTGAAATAGCTAAGTATTATTATCTTTATTCGGAGATATTGAGTTTCCTTTGATAGTTCTTACCATGTTACATGTGGTAACATTTATAAAGTTATTCAGCTAATACTAAATTAACCAATCAATAAAACTTCATTAAATACCTTTTTATGTACCAGACACTATCCTAAGTACAAAAAAGAAAATAATCATTGCTCTCAAGAAGCTTACATTATACTGGGAAACATACATTTTCACAGGAATCAAAAACAGTTTACATCCAAAAAGATTATCCAGAGATTGGGGTAGAGGTGGAGGAATAACCAGGGAAATCAGGAAAATCTTTAAAAACATAACAGTTGACCTGAATCTCAAGAGAAGGTAGGGGTTCCCAAAGGGAGTGGTAGGGAGAGAAAATATTATAGACGTGGTAGGGGAGTGGGAGAGGGAAGCCTGTAAAAATGTATGGAAAAAATAGAATTCAATCCGAAGATTGTACAAGGGACTAAATCTGAATCAAGAGGAATTGTGAGCAGGAATGTCTGAGTAGACATTCATACACCATCCCACCAAGGGGTGTTTTGGGAAAAGTTTAGCAACTGGCTCTGCAGAAAATCAATAAATAAACATCCAACATAGTTTTAAGTTTTATTTGCATGATTTATTTAAATTCCATTATTAACATTTTCTCCACCACTTTCCTGCATCTAGATAATGAACAAAGTGATAAATTTATACCTGATGAGTAATATTGGCCAACTCCTGAAGAATAAATGCTGCCACTGAAAATTTAACATTTGGCTCTTTTGAATCGGTTTGAGCTGGCTTTTGGAACTCCTACTCCCATTCTTCCCAATAGCAATGAATATTGATTTGTTTATCATTTTCTGAATAAGAGGTCAAAGGTAGGGGATATAGCAGCAGGAGGGTTAGAGCAACTCATCAAGGTAGTGATAAGCATCCCATGCAGGGATGGATATGAAGATGAAGCCGTAGATGCCTCCAGCCGATACAGAGGGGTTCAGACTAGGTGTTAAATACTCAAACCTCAATATATAACTAGTATACTGACCCCAGTGCAAATCCCAGAGGGACAATGTCTATGGACATCTGAATATTCAATACCTTTAATGATTAGAAGCATTATATGTCAAGGCCATAATTAAGACATCGATCTAAAATGTTATTAAATTATATTAAAATATTGGGTCCACATGGACAAAAGAGATCAACAATCAATATTTAAAACCATTTCCTGTGGATAATCTTTATGTATGTTAGGCACCACTGTATCTAGTGTCCAGGCCTAAAGGCGGACCAGACAATCTTCAAGAAAGCATTAATTTCAAAGACAATGTTCTAGTTTCAACTGGCCACAAAGAAGCTGTATAATCTCAGTTGAATCAATCAAACTTCTTTAGATTCTAGACCACTCATATTTTAATATAGGGATTAAATATTACATTCTATAAAGTCCTGCCATAGTTCTTTGAGACACTATTTATTTCCATGTATTTTGAAGAACTAAATTGATGAAAGCAAATTCAAGGCACAAAACAATATTGTTTTTTGTTTGTTTTTGTTTTGTTTGGGGTGAAGCAGGACACAAAGAAGGGTGCCCTATTCATAGGAGTACTTGCTTTACATTGGCATTAAGCTATTTGCTGAAATAGTTACTCGGGTATGTGATAGCTGGATAAACCATCAAATGATCAGATAAGCTTAATCCATCAATTTGAGAAAATTCAAAAACATGAACAGAATCAAGTGTCTTTGTGTAGTTAGTTTTTTTGCATAAGTGCAAGGAATGTAGCCAAGTCCCCAAAGTTCCAAACTATCTTTTTATTGCCTTAGCTCAGATTTCTGTCTAGGGATATCAGTAACCATAATAAGCAAGTACTCCTAATGGCCCGCTATATAACAGAATTTGCTCAGACCTCATCCCACTGATAGTCTCATCTCTCCCAATTTTGTGTGACCCAAAAGAACCACTTATTCAAATGTTGATCAAATGAACTTTTTATTACAATGAAAATGAAATGAACAATGTTGACTTTAAAAATTCTGAAGGTCAGGTAACTCATTGTTCCTAGTCAGGTTTGAAATCTAATTTCTTCCCACAGTCTTCCTTCTCTGGGTTTTCCGAAAGACAGTATTTGTAAGGAATTGGCAATTAAGCATCTTGACCTCAAAAGCAACGAATGCTAGGTAGCATCTCTCTCTCTTCATAATGTTCACTCCCAAGTTCTCTGGCTATATAAGGATTGGTATTCTAACCCCTACAGGTACTACTTAGTGTGCACAAAAAATGATCTTGAACTGTGTGTCACAAGTGAAAAATTTAAGAAGCCCTACTCTGAAGGCCATGTGCTGCCCCAGCCTCATCTGCAGGACTCCAGAGTGTTCTTAAGCATCTTGTACTGATGATATAAAAATAATGCTTTTGGTTGTAAAGTAGAAATATTGCAATATAATCAATATTCATATGAATATTATTGTTCCAAAGAAAAATATATGTTTGAAGTCCAATATTCTAAATGGAATATGACTTTTTTTTTCCTTTAGGACATTAGCATTTTAAAGGCTTCCAGGATATTCCTGGTACTTAGGGTTTTTTATTTGTTTGTTTTGTTTTTAGAAGCTTCCACTATATTTTAAAAAATGTATTGATTTTACTTTCAGTGGAAAAATAATTATTTCATGTATAGTTAATGATGGAATAGAGAGGATAGAAGAAAAATAACTGAAAGAGGGATCTTAGTCTGACTGAAAAAGGCTCCTGAAGTAAAATGAGTTTTACACAGAGGTGGCCATTAGTTTATAAATAATTGTTCTGTGGATCAGTGATACCATACTCCCATATTATTATTTGTACAATCCAAAATATATAAAAGCATTTGGAAAGAGTCACAGAAAACTTGTAATAAGTTTAGAAGAAACTAACAGTGAAACTCCTAATACTGATCTTGAAGGAAATAAATCGAAACATTTGTTATAAGCTAACTATGACTTTATTTCATTTTGGGGCATAATTTAAATTCTTAGGTATGTCAATTTATATAGTACATTAATTAAACATAAATGTAATACACTTATTAATATTGTGTGCACCCCAAAACTGTGTGCAACAGAGATTCTTACCAAATAATACACAGAGGCTTCTCAAGGTAGGAAGCAGAAAAGAATGATTTATTATGATCTCAAGAAAGGGCAACTTCCCCTCTGACAAATAGTCAGGCAGGAGAAGCAGTTTACAAAAGGAAATGGAGAAGTTATAAAGCCCGAATGCTGAATTCTCCCCCACTTCCCTGCTGACCTTTTTCTTCCATTGGCTGGAAGTCAGGTGTACAATCTAAGCTCGGCTATCTACCTCAAGTACTGGAAAAAGGAAACAGTAGATCACCCAATGCACATTTGAGAAAGCACTTCTGTCCTTATTTGGTCTATCTAATGCTGAGGTGTCACTGAGGAGAGGGGTGACTCCCTAGCACTCTGAGTTTGTGTCCTTGTAAATTAGGTGATTTCCTGTGAAGGGGAACCCAGACCTGTTTCCCACAAAAAGCCTTAATATATTTTAGAGTATAGTCTGGTAAGTTTTACCTCTCTCACTCAATATTGTAACTGTAATATTTTCCTTTGTTCAGATCTGAATGTCCTTGGGGGGAAAAATTACCTGAGATCAGGAGACCTGAATTTTTTGTCCTAATTCTGACATGAGCTAGATGACTTTGGGCATGTCATTTGCCCTTTCTGTATCTCAGTTTGTTTCCTCATCTATAAATAGATGAAAAAATTTAGGAAGATATATTCCTGTTCTAAAGCTATATGATGCTAAACTCATCTTTTAAAAATATCATATTTTACAACCAGAGAAAATAAAGTAGTTTAGGACTTAGGCTGGTTTTTGTTCATTTATAATTAGCTGTATGTTAAATATGAAAATAAACCAAAATAAAACCCTGTGATATCATGTATTTTGCATGATCACAATAAAATATGCATCTCTGTCAGTATAGCACAAAAGTTTATGGTATGTATTTTTTTCTGAATTTTCCTAACACTGTAAAAAGGAGATTATCTACATAACTATAATAATGTTATATTGTCTTTTAAATTTTGTGTTTGTTTTCTTAATATCCAGTATCAAAGGCAATAAATGTCCATTAAAGTATCAGCACTGTGTAGCTTAAGAATAGGGGTTTTTAAGGTAGTTCCATTCAGTGAAGAAAATGGAAGTGGCTGATGGAGAAAAGAAAATCTTTATCTTGCCTATCTTTGAAAATGTAAGATATCTCAGATACATAGGAAATCAATACAAACACAAAACACTAAAAGTTATTCCCAAATTGTTAAGTGATTAAAGTACAGGGTCATAAATTCCTTAAAATAAATTCAAAGCATTAAGTAGTATTAAACATTTCTCAAATTAATAAGAGAACTTTTAATCAAAATAACTCTGTGGTTTCTTCTTATATGCAGAAAATTGGCAAAGTTGAAAAAAAGATGTAAAGATAAAAGTCGCAGGGATTGTAGAAAGACAGATTCACTGAGGATATAAATTGGAAAACACTTTGGAATTATATCACTAAACTATCCATTTAGTTTGACCTAACAATCCCACTGCTGGAAAAATGTGTTCTGAATAGATACATATACACACACATACATACATACACACATATACACATATGCATACATATGTATTGTATATATGTGTGTATTTATACATACACATATCCCAAGGAGAGAATTAAATATCCAATATGCCCCCAAATCATAATTTCACCACTTTTTTTATCATAGAAAAGAACTAGAAACAGAGCAGATGTGCATTGTTCAGATAATGGCTAAATAAATTACGGTACATTAATGCCTAGAATATAAATGAGCCAGAAATGTGGAGGGGAGGGAGAATTTGAATAGTATAAGAAGACACACGTAGGAATGCTTACATGAGCTAATGCAAAGTGAAGTAAGCACAACTAGGAAAACAACATATAATAAGGACAACAAAGTCAATGGAAAGAAAAAAAAAGAAATAGCTAGAAAAAAAATTTAAAACTGAACACTATGTCATTATAATGATCAGGCTTATCCCTGAAGGTAAAATATGAGGATGTGCCATTCTCATTTTGTTACACAGGCAGGGGAAATGTGGCTGTGGAACACTGCATATACTACCAGACTGGATTGATATGTTAATTAGAATTGCTAAATTACCTTTTTCCCCTCTATTTTTAAAATTATTTGTTATAAGGGATAACTCTCTGGGCATAAAGGAAAGGCATCAATATTTTAAAGACTAGAAGTGAATATTGACAAGAACATCTAAAAAGTTTCTCTCAATTCAGAGTTGCTAAAAATAATTTTGCATGCTTCAAAGTAGTAGTAGTAGCAGCAGCAGCAGCAACAGCAGCAGCAGTAGTAGTAGTAGTTGTGGTGGTGGTAATGGAAATAATAGTAGTAGTAGTACTAATATTAATAGTACTAGTAAGTAGTAGTAGTTTTATTGTCCCAAATGTTATCTCAAATGTCTATATATCAATTTCTAGGTGGATAATTAAAGTACATAAGAATTTATAAAATCATAGAATAATAAAGTAAGGAGTATTCTAAGATAATCCTTCCAAAATGTAAATAATCAAGATTTAATTCTCTAATTCAACAAATATTCATTAATTATATGTTCTGTGCAAAGCACTTTATGCTGTGGTAGATGAAGAAATTTGTTTCTTACCTTCAAGGAAAGTCATTAGAAAGAAATGGGCATAATTTTAGATCCAGAAAAAGGTCAGAATTCTCTCTCTCTCTCTCTCTCTCTCTCTCTCTCTCTCTCTCTCTCTCTCCCTTCCTCCCTCCCTCTCTCATACACACATACATATATACTATGCATATACATGTGTGTTGATAAATATGTTATTTATATACCTTTTATGTGATGTGTTTATACATACATGTATGTATATACCTGTATATACTATATGCACATATATACTATGCATGTGTGTATGTATAAATAGGCACACATACATACAGAGAGACCCATATTTTTAAGACCAAAGGTGAGATTGGTTTATGGATAAGTTACATAGCACTCTCAAAAACTGTTTGTTACTCTAAGGTTAAAAACTGATTAATGTCGTATAAATCCGCTAAACAAGATCTGGAAAATTGTAAATTCAGTTTACATTAGAATCCTAGAACTCAAGAATTTGAAGAGACTTGAGAAGTCAAAATATGTAAGCCTATAATGAATCTTCTCTACAACATCCCTCACCAGAGATAACCTAATTCATTTTATTCCATTTCTTATTGAGTTATTATTAGTAATATACTATAACTTAGCTCTCCTTGCATCTATTCATTGTCCTTTAATTCACTTAATATTTTGTGTCTTCAGACACAATGGTGTTCCATACTGCACAGACACAGATTGTTATTAGGAGAATATCTGACTTTAAAATTGCAATCTCTGCATGTGAGTCTGTGTGTGTGTGATGAGAGAGATCTCAATTTGAGATCATCACAAGTATTGTGCAATGTTGTAAACAATGTTTGTATTCTATTTTGGGGCTTACTTTGTTGCCCTACAAAAATGGGTGTTCAGGATAAGTGTACTAATAAAAAAAATAAGTAAACCTAATGGTCAGCCCACCAAATGGCTGCCTATCCAATCACATACCATCATTTTAGAAATATACATTATTTATCTACATTATTCTCCTGTTTGAACTGATTACCAAATCTGCTCTTTTTTGAATCGTTATAATTCTTGTTATGGAGACTTCTTTGCAGTAGTAAACAAAAAGTCATTTGTAAAAGAAAAAAAAAACCTAGAAAGCTCCTTTTATATAGGGGAGTAAATTTTCCATTTGGACTCTGAGCAGGGCAGCTTAATGACCCTAGCTAACACCTTCAGCAAGCATACACCTCTATTTTATGCTCCTCCTGCTAATGCTTATCAGACAATTGATATTTAGCTATATCGAGTAAGAAATTGTAGATTTTCTTTAAGTATGAATTTGTGATGTTTTGTTGACTAATTCTTTTTATGCAATGACAAAGCCATAATCACATGAGAATGTTGTGTCCATTATTTCTTTTGATCTTGTGTGATGATGTGATCAACTATAGAAAGTTTACTGCAGAAACCTTCCCTCTTTTCATATTCTTAGCACAGACAAGGATAATGATTGAACCAGTGATTTCAAAGGTACAGAGAACTCCCATATGTAAAAACTTCTCTCTGGTAATAAAGGTCAACAGATTCTTTGCATTCTGTAGCCTTAGAAAGTTTCCTAGGGCACTAAGATGGCAAGTAATTTGCCCAGGGTTGCAGTCAGGCTGTATCAGAGTTGAGATTTTAACCTAGGTTTTCCTGGCACTAATGCCAGCTATCCACTATAGCACACTACCTCCCATCCTTCTTCATGAATATCATCAACATATGACTAGATCATAGGTTTGTGTATAAGTTGTACCAAGTGTGCCTAGGCTAATGACTCTAAAAAATGAATGTTCAAATTAACTTTTAAATTAATTTATTTAACTTTCAAGTAATTTTGATATTGAATAACTTCTTTTAGTTTAAACAGAGTATATTATGCTTGTTTAATTGTTTAGTTTCAGTTTAATAAATCAAAATAATTTACTTTTGATTGTAAATTCACTAAATATTCTCTCCTGACCATAAACCATTATTATGAAGATTTTATAGAAACAGGAAAACAGATATAGAAATTGCTGATGTCTTCTTCCTTACTTTTGGCTTAGGGCATGGTAATAATATGACTTTTCCCATTCTTTTAGTATCTTCCTCTCTTTAAGATATCTTGCAAGTGTCTTCAGAATAGTTTTGCTTTGAGTGCAGACTTCCTTTGCAGATAGAAAAGCTCCACTTTTTTCTTTCTGATTTAATATTTACAAGGAATACTGGAATACGGAGGTGCTAGAAAAATAATGAAGATGAAGATAATAATAGTGAGGATTTATATATTTTAGGACTTTCAAAACATCATATATGTATATATAAACAGATACGTATGCATACTATATATATACATGTGTATATATGACATACATATATATCTGAGAGATTATGTGTACACATATATTGTAATCACTGAGGGAACTAGATATCTGTAGAAACTATTTCATTTTGTACTTGTTTTTTGTTGTCCTTTCACTTTTATCTGTAACAATTTGCTTTTTTTGTGGGAAATAAAACATCACATGGGAAAAAATGGAACATTCATTTTGTCACTCAACCCTCCAATCCTTCAAATATCTGAGGAAAACAATCACCCTGACTTCTATCTCTACATCAACTTATCATTTTCCAGGATATGCCTTCCTAGGATGGCATGGTCTGGAGTTCACCCAGGAATCTGGAACTGCTCTATTGTATGTATCACTCTCTGTCATAAAATCCAGCACTGACACTGGAAAATATGATCTCTCTCTCTCTGTCTCTCTCTCTCTCTGTCTCTGTCTCTCTGTCTCT
>NW_027185665.1:11909451-11936875 GCF_028583685.1 Petaurus breviceps papuanus | reverse complement strand
TTGCTCCTTGTTTTGCCCTCTGACAGAAGTTAAATGTTCGCTTAATTTTCCAATAAGCCTCTGGGGATGTTGGAATGGATTGTGATGATTCAAGAGGTGCTCTCTCGACTTGTTCAGAATGTATCTTCTAGAAATTCCAAGAATATTTTGACAAGCTGTTCCTGTTTGAGGCAGAATTTTCATTTTGGTGTTTACCTTAACACCACTACATGTGACCTAAACTAAGGAAAGTATACTCTAAGAAAAAAAAGTAAGAACAAAAATGTATACCAAGTTAGTTCTGGAGAAAAAGCTTAGTTGAAATGTTTGTTGACTTCAATGATAGAAAGTCAAACAGAAACAAAGTTTATGAAGTATAAGGAATTGATTCATGACCAGAGTTTATAAAATGCCTCTCTTTATCACTACAGAATGGGAAAGTAGAAACTGGCTATGACATTTATTATGGGACTGAAGCTGTTCAGGGACAGTATTGAATCCCCAGTTTTATTTTGGACTTTATATCTTTTATAAAAAAGTCTTAGGAGTCTGGAGACTTGTAGGACTTTCATTTCTCTCTTATTTTTCAAGAAAGGGCCTGTTGTGTATAATTGTTGCCTAGTTAGGTCATTGTTTCAGTGCATTTTAGTCTTTCTACTCCCACTTTCCCCACTATCAATTAATTCTCTGAAACAATACACTTTGATTAACAGATGAGACTGGGACAAAATTTAAGACGACTTAGAATACAAAGCTTGCTCTACCATCATTTCTTGGTAAAAGAGATTTAGTCTTTTCACTGAGTTAAATGAGATTTTCTTTTGTATGATCAATTTTCAAAGAATGAAATTTGAAGTAATGAGATTAAATTTAACCACATCTAGGCGTAGTATATTGATATCTTATTATAATGTAGTTAGTGGTGTGACTCAAAGAGTTGGTATGGTTTGGTAGATGGGAACATTGTTACTATAATTGTAGGCAGAGCAAATTATTATGTGTAACTGTCTAAATGAGAAATCTATATCTAATATCTGTCAGATTTTTACCATTTTAAGAAAACTACCAAATGATATTGTCAAGATGAAATCTAGAAAGAGGCAAATAAAATTTAACTTCATCAAAATGCACCTTTCTTTGTGTGAATCCCTAGCCTCAATTTATTTGATTGTCCAGGTTGAAATAATTTTGAAGTGGTCTGCTAAGATTCTAATGAGAATCTTTACTGTATACAAGTATATATCATTTGTTTAGTAGCAATTAGTGAATTAGGCAATTGGATGTAGAAATATGTAACTCAAATCCAGAGAAAGTACAGATTAAGTATCTTCAAGGCCTAAATCACACAGGTAAAAGTAAATAGTAGAAAGAGGGTTTAATCCTAGGCTCTCTGTCTCTAAATACAGTGATCTTTTTACTGTATTACCTCATATTACCTACTTCAGAGGACTTCAGTGAGAATTAAATGAGGTATTATATTAAAACTGTTATATAAATGTAGATTAATATTATTCTCATTCTAACTCATTCTATTCTTTCCTCTCAATATTTTTTTCCTCAAAAAATATGTCAAAAGATATATTTATAAGTGAGAATAGTAGTCTGCTTAGCATGTTATATGTAGCATCTCATATTTGCAAATTTTATTTTCACACAGAATAGAACATTTTTTCTTTAACTTTATAATGTTAAGAAAGTATATTGTGGATGAGAAAGACAAAAAAGTGAGAAATTCTTCTGGTCAGTTGTATGTCTTCTCTATGGAGGTTAGTCTCTAGAACAGAACACTTAAACACATGGACTAATGATTGTCTTCAACTATCAGAAGACTTGCTCTGCTTCGTCTAAGAGGGCAGAGCAAAGAGTGATGGGTGGAATTCATAAGAAGGCAAACTTAGGGATTTATGTAAGGAACATCTTCCTCATACAGCAATAAAACCCACTAGAGATAGGGTGTTTGTTCCCATTGATTCTTAACTAAAATCAGCAATTATCCTCCACCATTTCTTTCAGACCCCATTATCTTTAACTTCTGCCCAAATTCCCCTAAAAACCTCCTAGAAACTCAAGTACTAAATTGCTAGGATCTATAAAAAAAGAATTCATGTTGAAGTGGTACATAAACATTTTGTGCAAACATAATATGTTGTTCACAATAAAATCTCATTTTAACAATGTGATAAAAACTGATTTAGTCCCAGTTGTACAAAACTTATGAAAATTCCATCCATATTTTCTGAAATTTAACTTTAGAATGTGCTACAAGTATTAAAAAAAAATCTATTCTCATTCTAACTGGGGAAAATAACTGTACAAATTCACACATAAATTTATCTCCGTATAAACGCTAGACTGTAAAAAAAAAACAAGAGTCTTAGATCTATATTATATTTAAAATACATCTAATTGAAAGACCAATTTATGCTTTGGCTGAGGGGCAGTGACTTTTAAGGAGATAGTTTCATACTTTATTTTTTAAAAGAACAAGATAGGAAACACAAAGACGGGATTTATATGTGCAGAAATGACTCTGACTGATTCAAAATAAAACTTATATCTTTTTAAAATCAGAGAATGGCTTTGTGGGTTTTTAAAAATATTTATGTACAAAGAAAGCTAGATGCTGTAAAGAAGATATATGTCTATATTCATAGTTCTAATAGCAGCATTGTTCTCTCTAGAGAAGTATATATTACAATATTTTCCAATTTATATTTTGCTCTCCAAACACACAAAAAAAATGAAAACAAAATGAAAGAGTCATGCAGGAAGGGTTTGCACAGATGAATAATACCCTTGGATCAAAAATGAGATCAAATGCAATGACACTTATGGAGAATACAGTTACTTAAGAAAAATCCCATCACACATATTGTGAGAACAGCAAAGACTCATGAAAGAGAGCTAATAAAAAAATAAAGGTATATTCCTTTATTTATTTTTTGCTTTTTTTAATTTTTTTTGGTCTTTATTAATTTGTTTGCTCATTTTTATTTTACAAGTTTCAGTTCCACAATTCCTTGAGTTTCAAATTTTACTCCTCTCCCTCCCCTCCCCACTCCCCCCCCCATGGTGGCATACAATCAAGTATAGGAACTGCAAATGCTTTCATATTAGACATTAGTCAGGTTATAAAGAAAGATTGTATCAGATGGAATGAATAATGGAAAAGAGGAAACAAACCAAACAAGAAAATGAAAGAGAGGAGGTAGTTTGCTTCAATCTGCATTCAAACTCTGTTCTTTCTAGTTCTTTCTCTGAATGTAGACATCTCTCTCCATCATAAGTCTTTTGGAGTTGACATAACCCTGCATTGCTGAGAAGAGTCCAGTCTATTAAAGTTGGTCATAACACATACATTGTGTCTGTAATTGTGTACAAATTTCTCCTGGTTCTGCTCTTCTCACTCAGCATCAGTTAGTATAAGCCTCTCCAGGTAAATATGAAGTCCATCTGCTCCTCGTTTATTACAGCACAATAGTATTCCATTTACATTCATATACCACAACTTATTCAGCCATTCCCCAATTGATGGGCATCGCCTTGATTTCCAATTCTTTGCCACCACAAAAAGAGCTGCTATAAATATTTTTGTACATATGGGTCTTTCTCCCATTTTTATGATCTCTTTGGAATACAATCCTAGAAGTGGTATTGCTGGGTCAAAGGGTATGAAATTACTTATAGCCCTTTGAGCATAGTTCCAGATTGCTCTCCAGAGTGGTTCAATCAGTTCACAACTCCACCAGCAATGTATTAGTGTTGCAATTTTTCCACATCCAGCATTTGTCATTTTTCTGTTTTGTCGCCTTAGCCAATCTGACTTGTGAGGTGTGGTACCTCAAAGTTGTTTTGATTTTCATTTCTCTAATCAATAGTGATTTCGAGCATTTTTTCATATACTTATAGGTATTTTTAATTTCTTCCTCTGAAAACTGCTTGTTCATATCCTTTGACCATTTATCAATTGGGAATGACTTATATTCTTATTGATTTGACTTAATTCTCTGTATATTTTAGAAATGGGACCTTTATCAGAGACATTGGTTGTAAAAATTCTTTCCCAATTTTCCACTTCCCTCTTAATCTTGGTTACATTGGCTTTGTTTGTACAGAAGCTTTCAATTCCATAAAATCAAAAATAGCTATTTTGCATTTTATAATGCTCTCTAATACTTGTTTGGTCAAAACCTCTTCCCCTCTCCATAAATCTGACAAGTACATTATTCCTTGCTTTCCCAGACTATTTACAATATCAGCCTTTATATCTAGATCATGAATCCATTTACACTTGATTTTGGTATATGGTGTTAGATAATGGTCCATGCCCAGTTTCTGCCATAATATATTCCTAGCAGTTTTTGTCAAATAGTGCATTCTTATCCCAAAAACTGGGGTCTTTGGGTTTATCAAACAGTAGATTGCTATAGTCATTGACTGCTGAGTCTCGTGTACCCAATTTATTCCATTGATCCATTGCTCTGTTCCTCAGCTAGTACTGAGTAGTTTTGATGACTGTTGCTTTATAATATAGATTAAAATCTGGTATAGCGAGGCCACCTTCCCTAGCATTTCTTTTCATTAATTCCCTTGACATTCTGGACCTTTTGTTCTTCCAAATTAAATTTCTTACTATTTTTTCTAGCTTATAAAGTAGTTTTTTGGTAAATTGATGGTTATGGCACTAAATATATAATTTAATTTAGGTAAAATTGTCATTTTTATTATATTAGCTCAACCTAGCCATGAATGATGTCTTTCCAATAAGTTAGATCTTATTTTATTTGTTTGAAAAGTGTTTTGTGCTTGTGTCCACATTGATACTGGGTTTGTTTTGGCAGGTAGATAGATCCTCAAATATTTTATAATGTCTACAGTAACTTTAAATGGGATTTCTCATTCTATCTCTTGCTGTTGAATTTCATTAGAAATATACAGGAATGTCGAGGATTTGTGTTGGTTTATTTTATATCCTGCAACGTTGCCAAATTTATCTGTTGTCTCAAGTAGTTTTTTACTTGATTCTCTAAATATATCATCATATCATCTGCAAAGAGTGATAGCTTGGTCTCTTCTTTGCCTAATTTGTTTCCTTTGATTTCTTTTTCTTCTCCTATTGCTACTGCTAAAATTTCTAGTGCCAGATTGAATTAGAGGGGTGATAGTGGAACCCTTGTTTCACCCTGATCTAATTGGAAATGTTTATAGCTTATCCCCATTACATATAATATTTGCTGATGGCTTTAAATAGATGCTACCTATTATTTTAAGGAAGGCTCCATTTATTCCTATACTTTCTATTGCTTTTAATAGAAATGTAGGCTGTATTTTGTCAAAAGCCTTTTCTGCATCTATTGAAATATTCATGTTGTTTCTGCTAGTGTTATTATTGATATGATCAATTATACTGATGGTTTTCCTAATATTAAACCATCCTTGCATTCCTGGAATAAACCCTACTTGATCAAAATGTATTATTTTTCTTGTGACAAGTTGCTGTAATCTTTTTGCTAATATTTTATTTAAAAATTTTTGCATCTACATTCATGGGGGAAATTGGTCTATAATTTTCTTTCTCCATTTATCTCTTCCTGATTTAGGTATCAGTACCATATTTGTGTCATAAAAAGAATTTGGTAGGACTCCATTGATTTTGCCAAATACTTTGTAGAATATCAGAATCAATTGTTCTTTAAATGTTTGATAGAATTTGCTAGTAAATCCATCTGGCCATGGAGATTTTTTTTTTCCTAGGGAGTTCACTGATGGCTTGTTCAATTTCTTTTTCTGATACAGAGTTATTTATTTACTTCCTCTTCAGTTAATCTGGGCAACTTATATTTTTGTAAATATTCATCCATTTCACTATGATTGTCAAATTTATGTGCATACAATTAGGCAAAATAACTCCTAATTATTGTTTTAATTTCCTCTTCATTAGAGGTAGATTCACCCTTTTCATTTTTGATACTCATAATTTGGTTTTCTTCTTTCTATTTTTTATCATATTGACCAAGGGTCTCTCAATTTTATTTTTTTTCATAAAATAAGCTCTTCGTTTTATTTATTAATTCAATAGTTTTCTTAATTTCAATTTTATTAATCTCTCCTTTGGTTTTCATTATTACTAATTTAGTATTTAATTGTGGATTTTCAATTTGTTCTTTTTCTAGCTTTTTCAATTGCATGCCCATTTCATTGACCTTCCTTTTCTCTAATTTATTCATGTATGCACTCAGGGATATAAAACTTCCTCTAAGAACTGTCTTTGCTGCACCCCACAAATTTTGTTATGTTGTCTCATTATTGTCATTCTCTTGAATGAAGTTAATGATTGTTTCTATGACTTCTTGTTTGACCCACTCATTCTTTAGGATTAAATTGTTTTGTTTCCAATTAGTTTTTAGTCTATCTTTCCATGGCCGTTTATTGCATATGATTTTAATTGTATCATTATCTAAGAATGATGCATTTAATATTTCTGCCCTTCTGCACTGAATTGTGAGGTTTTTATGCCCTGGTGCATGGTTGATTTTTACTTATGTGCCATGTACTGCTGAGAAGAAGGTATATTCCTTTTTATCCCCATTCAGTTTTCTCTAGAGATCTATCATATCTAGCCTCTCTAAAATTCTGTTCACCTCCTTATCTACTTTCTTGCTTATTTTGAGGTTAGATTTATCAAGTTCAGAGAGCAGGAGATTAAGATCCCCCACTAGTATAGTTTTGTTATCTATTTCTTCCTCTAATTCCCTTAACTTCTTCTCTAGGAATTTGGATGCTATTTCACTTGGTGCATATGTGTTAGGTAATGATATTGCTTCATTCTTGGTGGTGCCTTTTAGCAGGATATAGTTTCCTTTCTTATCTCTTTTAATTCATCTATTTTTGCTTTTGCTTTATCTGAGATAAGGATTGCTACCCCCTTTTTTTTTTTACTTTAGCAGAAGCATAATATATTCTACTTCAGCCTTTTACCTTTACCCTGTGTGTATGCCTTTGTTTGAAATGTGTTTCTTGTAGACAGAATATTGTAGGATTTTGGTTTCTAATCCATTCTGCTATCCACCTCTGTTTTGTCTGTTTTATGTTAGAGTTCATCCCATTCACATTCACAATAATGATTACTATCTGTCTCTTTCTGTCCATCCTATTCCTTCCCCTGTTTATGTTTTTGTTTCTTCCTTCTCACTTCCCCTCCTTAAAGGTTTTACTTTTGCCCACTGCCTCCCTCAGAAGCCCTCCCTGTGACCCCCTCTTCTTTACCTACTTTTTCCCCTTACTACTATTTCCCTCACTTATAACCTACCATTCTTATGCCACTCCCCCCTTACCCCTCCTACTGCCTATAGGGCATAATGAATTTTTATCCTTATCAGAGTATGTTATTCACTCTTTGACATCAAACCATATTTTATATAGTGCTCCTCTCTCTCCCTCCTTTCCCTCTATTATAATGAGTTTTTGTGTCTTTTCACTTTAGAATCTTAAACTTAATTGACTATGTTGATCCCTCTTTGAACCAGAACCAATGAGAATAATGTTCAAATGATGTTGATCTCCCTCTCTCCTTCCCTCTATGTTTTTATGCCTCTTTGTATGGCATAATTTACCTTTTTCTGCCTCATCCTTTCCTTTTATCCCATTACATTTCCTTTGAACCCCTTAATATGGTTTTATTTTTATCATCAGATTACTTCATTTATATCCACACCCTCTATCTATGTATATCCCTTTTAAAGCTCGTGATAATCATATAAATTTCAATGTTGACAGGTATCAACTTCTCATATAGGGATGTAAACAGTTTGCTCTTACTGCATCCCAAGTTATGTGCATGTGTATGTGAGGTATATTCCTTTATGATTTTTAGTTTTTCAGATATATGATAATCAAGTTCATTGGAAGACATCCCTAATTTGTATATTAGTACAGCCCTTCTTTTTCTTAACCCATGCATTCTTAACCTGGGACCAATGAACTTTTATGTACAAGAACATTCACATATATGTTCATGTATTTATGTGTGTATATATGTTGATTAGTGGAGATAGACAAATAACTGCATTTCAATATAAGAGGTTTACTTTGAAATTTTATTTACTTTATTTTATATATTTAAAAATTATAGGGGTGGCTATGTGGTGCAGTAAATAGAGCACTGGCCCTCTAGTCAGGAGGACCTGAGTTCAAATCCATCCTCAGACACTTGACATACTTACCAGCCTTGTGACCTTGGGCAAGTCACTTAACCCCAATTGCCCTGCCTTCTCCCCTCCAAAAAGCAATATAAAATTATTCTTAGGTATCCATAAACATTCACCAAAAATAACAATGATGTTTTGACTCAAAAAGGTTAAGAACTTCTGATTTAGATAGATTATGCTAAATTTGTAGCATAGAATGCGCATCAATGAATGTAATGAAGATGGAAATAATATTTGAAAATGATATGAAACATGAAAAGATATTTTTCCCTTGCTATCAAAGACATAATTTTTGAAAGAATCAATATCATTATTCTATGCCCCAGTTGACTAAACTTTTGTAAAGATACTTGGAACATTGTGAAGTTCAGTGTATTGAAGGAGTATGATCCAAAGAGAACTTTATGGAGTCAGAATATCCACACTTCTCTGGTCTGGGTTTATAATCTGAGAAATACATATTTCTCAGACTACAAACCTAGACCACTTTCCTTAGTGGCATAATGTGAATTCACCAGTGAAAAGTGCATCCAGTTTCCCAAAATTCTAGTCATAGAGATTACTTGGGACAGTGAGAGATAAAATGACTTACCCATGATCATACCACCCATACATGCTACTTTGATAACTCGATTCTAAATCTTCCTGACCCCAAGACAAGGATTCTATCTAGTTACCCAATGACATGCTACCTTTTTTCAACACTTAAAGTCCACCTCAGATTAATATAGGTAAATAATGAATAAACATCAGCAAATACATTAATTAGTATAATGTTCTTGCTTTTAACTCTAAATAACTACTTAAACTAAAATTTTCCTGGATTATCATTACTATTTTTTTACCTAGTAGTTTATCATTTAAATATCCTCATTACTTAGAGATACAAACATTTTATCAGAGGATAATTTCTTTTAATTTTTCTACCATCTACTTCTTTCTTGACTAAGTTCTATAATCTACTAATTTTTTTCCAGGGAATTGAGGGCATTTGCATTTTATAAGTATATGTAAAACGTATCTGTGCCATTTTTTCTGGGAGGAGACCATATCCAATAGATATTATCACAGAATTATAATTTCCAAAATGTATGAGGTTTTGATTAACCAGCAATTAATATTTATGATAAAATTATAGAAGGGACAAAAATTAATACTTTTGCTAAGAGCTGTTGTCATTGTTGTTTTTCTCTTAAGAGCATTAGTTTTTGTCTGGCTTATTTTGGATCAGACACCTGAAACTTCTGTTCCAAGTACATTGTTTTTAAGAAAATACTATAGAGATACACTTAATGTTACTTTTGATTTTATTGATGTCTTAATGAAGGATGGAATATTTTGTGTGTGGCTTATTATATATGTTGAGGTGTCGATCAATACCCTAAATACTGTGAAATCCTGTTCTGTTTTTTTGAGTATATTTTTTTCATTAACTTTCAGTCTCATAGGATTTCAGGAAGAAAATTCACATACTAATTCCAGAGGCTAAAACTATGAAACTTAAAGGATAAAAATGCTTCAGTATATCTTTTAAGCCATTTTGTTCTTTAAAACACAAATGAAGAAAATCCCCAACTAATGCTTTCCATTAACAATTTAAACCCTGGATATACAAGAAATTGGTGATTTTAATTCACTAGAGTCCATGTTCTCGATTTATCTAGTTGTGGTGCAGTCAGATTGATTTTGTGTTAATCTAGGTAGAGCATTCAAGTGGAGCAAATGTACAATTTAGCTGAAATTGTGGGAATTTATTTGGCTGCATATTGGCACAGCCTCCGGTGATACAATCCCTTTTTTTTTTTTTTTGCTTTTTGGAGGGCAATTGGGATTTTGACTTGCCCAAAGTCACATGGCTAGTAATTGTGTCAAGTGTCTGAGACCAGATTTGAACTCAGTCCTCCTGACCCCAGGGCCAGTGCTCTATTCACTGTGCCACCTAGCCTCCATGATGCAATCCCTTCTTAACACAATGATTATAAAAGGCTATCCAAATGACTGAAATATTGGGACAATTATCCATGTAATTCTGTGCTATGTGAAATAGTTTATATGATATATGCAGGGATCCATGGGGACACTTATATGAACTGATGCCAAATGAAACAAGTAAAGTCAAACAACTGTAATAGGAGTCACAACTACAATAATGTTAATTGAAAAAAATACTGAAACTTTATGTTGTGTAATTATACCTAAGCTTTGCTACAGAAAGGAGATAAAAAGGCATCATTCTTCCTTATTTGCTCTCTGAGAAGATTTAGAGGATTGCCACGGGAAATATAGGTGATATAAAAAAGAAATCAATAAGAATTTTTTGAAAAATGGGTAGTGTAATTAAGGAAACAAGCAAAAACTAACAAAAAATCTGGTTTTAAAGAACAAACTTTTGGGTTTGAGATTTGGTTTGTTTTTGTTTAGCATGAATAATCCATTACCTTCATTAGATAGCATCATTAGATACTTGTTTGCCCTGTCTGTGTGACTTATAGTATACATGATACCAGAACATCGAGTTAAACTTACAAATTTCAATCACCTGTGCTTTATCTACACAAGTCATATCAAATAGCTCACTTAGTTAGAAGCAGCTGAATGTTTGGCACCATGTATATTGCAGTCTCACTTTCACCAGATGCTTAGCAGCAATATTACCATAGTTGTTATAATCTAAATTAAATTGCATTTTCACCCTCTAATAGGATATTTTTAGTCTCCTAACCAGGCTTCTAAGATCATTTTCCTCCCCACCACCACCCAAATTCAAGACATAGAACATCGCTATGGGATTTGGTCTTTGATGCAGTGAAATCCCCAGAAACCTTATTTTGAAGCCAGAAAGATAACAACAGGCATAACGACAAAAACAAAATCACCTTTTTTGGAGTCTGAGTCTTTGTAATAAACTGACATGGAAAGAAATGATGCTCTGGGGAAAAAACGAGATGAAACATAGAACATACAATTACATAAGATATTAAAATTATGCACTTTTGTTACACTATGAGACTTGGAAACATATTTCAGAAAGTTCTATGACAAGAAAGAAGAAATAATAAAGTGACTACTATAAAAATATCTAAATAATTCATAAATAATTATCTCTATTCCCTACTCAAAACCAAACAAATGAGATAAAATAAAATTTCACCTAAAATAGCCAAACAAAACAGAAACTGGCATTGTGAACAGTATTATTTTTCTTTGCTGTAACTGCCTAGATAAGGAGGTCTTAATCTGTGAAAGAAAGGGGGGGGGTGTTATCTACTCTTTTGGCAGCCTGGTGAGGTCATACTTTAAAGAAATGCTAAATTAGGTGGTTAGTGAAAATAAAGATGTACCCCCCCCATACAATATACAAATCCCTAAATACAAATGCCTAAAATCTATCCACAAACTGAGCCCACAGATAGAATCTGTTCTTATAATTTAAAGTGTTAGTCCTCAGTCAGTATAATGAAAAGAAAGAAAAAGTAGCTTTGCAAAGGCTTTTTAAATATCATTCAGTACAATTTCAATTTAGCACCCATATACTAATGCAAACTCTTCCAAGAATGCCAATGTTGTTTCCAATGCACCTAGCATTAAGATGAATGTAGTCAGCAGTGCCCAATGTAGATATGAATTCCCCAACTCCAAACATTTGAACAGCATCAATTAATTTCGGATATTTACCTAATTTTGTTTCCCTATCAAATGACAAGCATGTAGGTATTGGACTTGTATCTGGATGGTTGAATAAGTTTTCATTTGGATGTTGATGGTATGCTTATATGACAGAAAAATAGGTGGGAAGTAAGGCAAAAGAAAGGTCCAGTTTTGCCTTAATTTTCTGTGTATGTGTGGCTATCGATATATAGTCATACCCATATATGTATTCCTACATATATATGTTTATGTATTTCATCTAAAAGCATTTAGGTATGAATTTCCCAAGTAATCATTTAAGTTCTTTCTTTTGTTTATAGCCACACTCAGAATAAATTCCCATATAATTTATAAAAAGATAAAAGGCCAAAAATCATTGAAGACACCCCAGAGACCATATAGTCTGTGTACCTTTTCCCATTTTACACTTGGGGACACTAGGTTAATAATAGAAATTAAATGACTTGCCCAAAGTTACAAAGATAGCAAACACTGAGAAGGGGAGGGGGTAATTATTTGAACTCAGGTCCCCCTGATTTGACAATACTGTTTCTGCTGTACCATATCACTTTTTTTGCTGAATACATTACCAAGATTTCCGTAGGTCCTTTGATGATAGATGGATGGATAGACAGACAGACAGATAGATAGATGGATGGATGGATAGATAGATGATAATTTATATGTATATATGTGTGTATATGTGCACATGTATTTGACTTTCTAGGTATGACACAGTTACATTGTTAATATGTCTAGGAGGTAGGATTTAAATCCAAAGTATGTGTGTCTCTCTGTGTCTCTGTCTCCACCTTTTTGTCTCTCTTTGCTTCTTTTTCTTTTTGTTAGGAAGGTCAATGTTTCTTTAAAAGGCTATCAAGGAAATAGACTATGGAAGTCCTGAAAATATCTTCTTGTCTAGGAATCTAACGATGAACAGATTAATTAAGTGATTTCATTTAATCATATGAAAAACTAGGAAAGAATGGTTATTGAAATCATCACTACAGATGTGGTTTAGGATCATTTTCATGTGCAAAATCATAGGATGTGGGAAGGGAATTTAGAGCTCATTTTAATCCAGTCCCCTCATTTTGCAGATTAGGAAACGAGAGGCCAGACAGGTCAAGTCTATTCTACATTCAGATGTTTATACTGAGAGTTTATTATATGTAAGACATAGAGCCCAAGTTCATATACCAAGCTAATAAAGAACTAGCCCTTTAACCAATTCTTCTGCCTTCTCTGTCCTGTGCTTTTCCCTCCACTACTCTATGCTGAAAAGCAGCATACAGACACAGACAGTCTTAGTGAGATGACAGTTCTATTTAATATCTAAATCTCGTGATAAATAAAAATTATTTCATATTTGACAAGAGATAGATGGTTTAGCATTGAGCTATTGATAATTTTCTAGTCTCCTCTCTCCTATTAATGGATACATATTATTACTAATGCAAGTCAAATATGTGGAACAAGAG
Organism: Petaurus breviceps papuanus; assembly: GCF_028583685.1. Taxonomy (NCBI): domain Eukaryota; kingdom Metazoa; phylum Chordata; class Mammalia; order Diprotodontia; family Petauridae; genus Petaurus; species Petaurus breviceps. Next base: position 11,923,560 of record NW_027185665.1, on the reverse strand, counting down.
GAAGTTCTTACCCTTTGTGAGACATAGCTCATCAGTATGGAGAAGTCTTTCCCTTGGTTACCCTGTTTCAGCTCTTTTTGTTTCTAATATTAATAATGTTATTTAAAGAGTTATTGGATGCATAACATCAAATGACATTATGCCATGTGATTTCATTTCAAAGAAGGCCACAGACATGGAAAGAATATTGAGTATATTCTCAATGTATTTTTTGCATTTCCCCCCTAAAATACTAAAGAATAAATGTGACTGCTATTTATTATTTAGTTACCCAATGTCTGTTCATTATTTCTTTGCAGAATTTTGCCTAGTAACTCACAATTAAGAGAATCATTATCCCTGCTGGAAAACATATACTTCATTCACATTATTCCTCTTGAAGTCTGTTTTCTCTCTTACTCTTTAGAAAATGTAAACTTCTTAGGAATGACATGTTAGCTGGTACTATTTTCCTTTTGGCAATAACTACTTAAAAAGGAAAAGGTCCCTGAGACAGCCTTGCTTCCTGTCTATTTCTCAAATCACAGTTATAATACAGCTACTCTTTTTTGGAATGATGCTTTAGGAAAGTCAGACTGAATGCAAACCATGTTAAATGATCTCAATGTTTAATCATGATGTAGTAAAAGGGGTTGGATGATTAAATTGTTCTTTTTTCATCTTAAATGACTTCACGCCTTCTTGATATAGCCATTGACCCTAAAGCTTGCTATGTATATCATTGTATCTCAAACTATACTGTAATTATTTGGATCCCAATATCTTATACTTCCCTTTTCTGAAAAAGAAATGCCTAGCACAAGCCCTTGTACATAGTGAAAGTTCAATCACTGTTTCTTGGTTGATTACTTGATTGATTGACTGACTAATATGTAGTTTGGAGCCAATAATGGAAAGCAAATAAAAGCAGTAATTAGAAATTACAGGGAGGCATGACTGATGGCCCAGAACTATCAACCCCTTTCCTTTTCATTAAAAATACGTGAATTGTTAGAGGGGTTGGTACCAATTGATTTAACCCTCTGATTCTCACCTATTCTTGGAGATGTAAACTTCATTCTCCACAATAAAAATATAATCCAAAGAAGGAGGATTGTCAAACTCACATAAAGAAGACATAGTGACATGAGAAAATCCTGCATTTTCTCTATACAATAGGATGATAGATATATATTTGGAATGTGCCTTAGAGACCATCCAGTCCAACTACCTCTTTCATAGGTAAGGAAACTGATGTGCACAAAGGTGAACTGACTTATCCAAACTCACAGAGTTAGTAAATGGAACGACTAGACCTTGAACTATTGATTGCTTACTATTCCTAAATTGTATTATATTAAAGTTTCTCTTTCCTGGCAGGTGATTAGGAAACTCATACAAATGGGACCAGGGACCAGATATGAACTCAGTGTTTATCATAAGGGTAGCAGTAGAGTTGGATGGTTAAATTGTTTGCTTTTCATGTTGAATGATTCTACTTCTTCTGGACATATACATTGATCCCAATGAATGTTTATATGTTGACTTTAAGTTTCTGGTCTCCAGTGTCTTTTGTTTGTGTATAGATGTATACAATGTACATATACATATGTATGCATGTGTGTATGTATGGATATATGTGTATATGTACAGTTATATCTATGAACATATGTGCGTGTATATATGTGTGTGTGCCCATGTATATATGTGTATGTATTTACGTGTATTACATTGTACCACATGAGAAGAAAAATCTGAGAGAACTAGCACACTAATATAATGGTAAGAAATATGTTTCTTGTTTGAAGATTATACTTACTGCTATACTATCAATTCTGCCTTTGCTTTTGGGGGGGTGTCATAAGTTGTTGACCTCATGAGTATTGGCAAAACCTAGCACAGGAAAATTTTTACTCATGACATAACTGCTGGTAGAAAAATTAGATTCAAAGAGTAAGAAAGATCACGAAACCCAAGTCCTGGAGCTGGAAGGGATCCCCAATATCACCTAATTCAAATTCCTCATTTTATAGATGATAAAACTGAGACCCAGGGAGACTGTGATTTGATCAAGGTTACACATGTTTGAGTTAATTTTTGCTTTGAAAAATAGTTTTTGGAGCCACTGGATGGATGGATTTCAGATCACCAGCAGCTGTGTCAGTTTCCAGAATTATCAACCCATAGATGCTAAGGACAGAGTGAGAGGTCAGTGCAGTATGGACTTTGGGAACAGGGAGTTTGGATTGCAGTCCAGCCTTTGCCCCCAGGAGGGAGAAGCAGCTGAGGTGCTTTGTCTGTGCAGCCGCCGCTGCTTGGTTGCTTCAGAACTCCTGGCCTGCAGATTGTAGGGGGACCAAGCAAACAGTCTGAGGGATAATCACTCTTGCTTTAACTTGCTTGGATCTGGATCACTGTCTAGGGTGGAGGTCCTGACCAGTTTGCCAGAGCATGTTGAGGCTTCAGAGAGGGCAACCAACAAATAGCTCCAGCAACTAAGAAAACCCCAGCAATTGGGACAAAGCATCCCTCTCTGTTTTAGAGTTCTACTGTGGCAAAAAACTCAAAAGTCAAGTAACTGAGTGGCACCATGAGCTAGCAAAGGAAGCAAAGCAAGCACAATAATCCAACTTTATAGTCCTATGTTGGGGACAAAAAGGATCAAAGCATGAAACAGGAGGAAGACAGCAAAGTCAGAAGTCCCGCACCAAAAGCTTCCAAGATAAATATGTGCTGTTTACAAGCCATAGAGGAGCTTAAGAAGGATTTTGAAAACCAAATAAGAGAAATGGAGCAAAAATTGGTAAGAGAAATGAGAATGATGCAAGAAAATTATGAAATGACAGTCAACAACCTGAATGAAGAAAATAACACTTTAAAAATAGACTAACTCAAATGGTAAAAGAGGCTTAAAAAGCCCATGAGGAGAAGAATGCCTTAAAAAGCCAAATTTGCCAGATGGAAGAAGAATCTCAAAAGCTCACTAAAAAGAATCATTCCTTCAGAATTAGATTAGAGCAAATGGAAGCTAGTGACTTTATGAGAAATCAAGATACTATTAAACAGATTGAAAGAAATGAAAAAATAGAAGGCAATTTGAAATATCTCATTGGGAAAACCGCTGACCTGGAAAATAGATCCAGGAGAGATAATTTAAAATTATTGGACTACCTGAAAGCCATGATTAATAAAAAGAACCTAGAAATCATCCTTCAAGAAATTCTCAAGTAAAATTGCCCTTATGTTTTAGAACCAGGGGACAAAATAGAGGTTGAAAGAATCCACCAATCACCTCCTGAAAAAGATCCCCAAAAGAAAACTTCTAGGAATATTATAGGCAGATTCTGGAGTTCCCAGATCAAGGAGAAAATATTACAAACAGCGAGGAAGAAACAATTTCAATATTGTGGAAACACAATCAGGACAAGACAGGATCTGGAAGCTTCTAAACTGAGGGATTGAAGGGCTTGGAAAATGATATTCTGGAAGTCAAAGGAGCTGGGAAGAAATCAAGAATCACCTACCAAGCAAAACTGAGTATCATGTTTCAGGGGAAAATATGGTCATTCAGTGGAATAGAGGACTTTCAAGCATTCTTGATGAAAAAACCAGAGTTGAATAGAAAATTTGACATTCAGATACAAGAAGCAAGAGAGGCATGAGAAGGCAAACAAGGAAAAGAAATCATAAGGAATTTATCAAACATAAAAATATTTACATTTGTACATGGAAAAATGATAATTGTAACTTATGAAACTTTTATCAGTATGAAAATAATTGAAGGGAATAGAAATGTATATATACACACTCACATATATATGTCTATATAGGAGGGTATATGGGCAAATGAATACATATATGAGTGTGTGTATATATATGTACAGGTATACATAGAGGGCACAGGACCAATTGAATAGGAAGGAATGATACTTAAAAGGTGAAATTAAGAGGGGAGAGAGGAATATAGTGAGAGAAGATGGGGAGAGACAGAATGGGGTAAATTATCTCATATAGAAGAGGCAAGGGAAAACAGTTACAATGGAGGGGAAGAACAGCAAGGCAAAAGGGAATGAGTCAACCTTATTCTCATTGAATTTGGCTTAAGGAGGGAATGACATACACACTAAATAGGTTATCTCACCCTACAGGAGAGTAGAGGGCAAGGGGGTGAGAGGGGCAATGATTGAAGGGAGGGCAGGCTGGGGGGTAGGGAAGTTGGAAGCACACACTTTTTTAAAGGGACAGGATCAATGTAGAGAATAGAATGTGTGGAGGGTGGGATAGGTTGGAGGGAAATATAGTCAATCTTTCACAATATATCCACTGTGAAAATGTTTTGCATAGCAACACATGTACAACCTATATTGAATTGCTTATCTTCCCAGTACGGGTGGGTGATGAGGGAGGAAGGGAAAGAATCTGGAATTCAAAGTTTTAAAATCAGATGCTTAAAAAGTATATTACTATTATTATTTTACATGCAACTGGGAAATAAGATATACAGGTACTGGGGCATAGTGTTTCACTGTGTCCTACTGGAAAGTCAGAGGGGGGATGGGGGAAAATATGGGAGAGAGCAGATAGGGGGAGGGGATATTCAGTGGAATCACTGTTTTGGTGTGGTGAGTAGATATGGAGTGGAGAAAATATGTAACTCAAAATCTTGTGGAAATGAATGATGTAAACTAAAAATAACATAAAATTTAATTTAAATAAAAAGAAAAATAGTTTTTGTTGTGGATTTTTTGTTTTGTTTTTGTTTTGAGCTTAAAGGTGGTTAAGTGACTTGCCCTTGGTCACACAGCCAGCAAGTGGTTGAAGTCAAACTTCAACTCATGTCTGTCATAACTCCAAATACAGCAATCTATATGCCATGTCACCTAACTCTATGAAATAAGGATTTTGAAAAAAAAAAAACAGGGGAAAGCCTGGATATCATTATTTACAATTTGTGTATGTATGTATATACAAAAATCTATCTATATCTATCTATCTATCTATCTATCTATCTATCTATCTATCTATCTATCTATCTATCTATCTTTATCTATCTATCTATCTCTATCTATCCATCTATCCCAAAAGGAATCAATCAAAGAGAAATGAAGTAGCAATTAAGAAAAATGGCTGATTGAAACAGTGCTGGCAAGAGCAAGTATTAATGATCAAAAGATATAGCTTGCAAATTAGCTGGATAAACAGTACCCACCCACCTACCCCTGCAAAAAAGGAATAGAAAACTGAGTGGCTATCGTTATTTTGCCAGTAAGGAAGGAAGGTCTCTGTCTGCTGCACACAACTGTGTTTAACCTTTAAGCTTCTTACTTACAGAGAAGACCTAAGAGAGCAATCTATTTAACCTTTAAAACTATTACTTATAGAGAAGGCATTTATGGAGCAATCACTGCATTTATCCTTTACAGAGAATCTTTCATACGTTCTCTCTGGCTCAAAGAATGTGCGTTTTCTTATTTTTAATTTCTCTGCAACTGTTGATTAGTCTCACCATGGCAGTTATTTTCTCTTAACACTGTTTGGAAACATTCAATATTAGGACAGTGTTATAATTAGACTACTAAAAGGGGAACAGAGACTTTTTTTCACTTCCAGATGTGTGCACTGCTCTCTTTAATTTATTATGTACAACTTTGCTTTGACAGTGTCTTCATATTAGGTGTTCATATGAATCCAGAAAATAATTCTAGACACTGTTGTGTTTTCTTCTAAAGATGCTTTAAAAGTTAAAGCCAAAAAATCTTTTTTTAGTAAAGATAATTTAAATTAAATAGATCAACTAATATTTATTGAACATCTACTGTATGCAGTGCATGTGCCAGTAGTTGAGGGAATACTGTCTTTGGAATTACAAGACTTGTATTAATAAGGCAGACTGGTAAATTTTAAAAGTATACCAGATTTAGGTAAGAGACCAAGATTCTAGTCTCAGTCCTGCCACCTGGCTAGCTATGGCATCTCAGGAAGAACATATCACGTCTTTGTATTCCAGATCGTAGCCTCTGACTGCCAGTGTCACTCATGTTTCTGTCCTGGACCCTCTTCTCTTCTCCCTCTATACTACTTTATATACTGATCTCTTCAGCTCCCATAATTTTAACTACCATCTCTATGATTATTCTCAAATCTGCCTTTCCTGCTGGCCTCCAATCTCACATCTCCAAATGCCTTTAAGACATATCAAACTATATGTGAACTATGTCCAAAACAGAACTCATTATCTTTCCTCATAACCTCTTTTAAAGTAGAGGGCAACATCACCCTCCCAGTCCCTCAGTATTGAACCCTTACACCCCATGTATAATATGTTGGAAAAGCCTGCCAATTTTACCTCTGTTTCATCTCTTGAATCTGCCCCACTCTCTAACATTGACACCACATTAGTGCAGGCCCTCATCTCATCATGCTTTGACTACTTCAGTATTCTCGTGGTGGGTCTGCCTGCTTCGAGTCCATCCTTCATTCAGCTACTAAAATGATTTTCCTTAAACATTGGTCAAGTCATGCCATACCATCTCCACTCAATAAACTCCAGTGACTTACCTCCAGGAGCAAATACAGAACATTCGGCTTAGCATTCAAAGCCCTTTGTAACTAAGGCCCCCTTCTATTTTTTTAGGCTTTTTACACTTTGCTCTCTAACATATACTCTTTGATCCACAACACTGGCCTCCGGGCTGTTCCCCAAACAAGACATTCCATCTCTTGCCTCCAGGCATTTTATTTGACTGTCCCCCATTTCTGAAATGCTCTCTCTTCTGCTCAGACTACTGAACTCCCTGGTTCCCTTTACATCCCAAATAAAATCCTGCCTTCTAATGGAAGCCTTCCCTAATTATTTGTTGTTTAAGGTGGCTTTGTATATGCTTGTTTGTCTTTACTATTAGATTGTAAACACCTTGAGGGCAGGGACTATCTTTTGCTTCTTTCTATCATAGTACTTAGCATAGTGCTTGGTACATAGTAGACACTTAATAAATGTTTATTGATTGATAGATAATTGTTTCCTGGTTGTGTAAATTTAGAGGGTTGTACTGGCACAACTTTCTGTTTCCTTCCATCTTTAAAATTCCTTAAATACAAGAATCTCAACATAATGAAATACTACACAAATGCTCAACACAAATACACCTAAGAGAATATTCTATATTGCAAAAACTTGACCTCCTCCTCCAACCCCAATCATAGGAATCTCAACTATTAAAGCAGATAAGTTTTGTAGAATAAGGATTGCTGTGATTTTGGTGTCTTGGTAAATAGCACAAAGGTAATCAGCTCTGTACTTGTTGGAAATTTCCTCAAAAGTATTTGTTGCCTTCAGTTTCAGTATACTGAGTTCTCCTACAATATAATTTTCAACAAAGTAGAATATTGTATGAATGTAATATATAGGATTTGTCCCATTTGAAAAGAGGGCAGCATATTTGGTCACTTCTCAATATTTCTTCTAGCCATATAAAAAAAATTATACAGTTGCCAAATAACCATAGATCACTGCAGATTTTTTGTCTCATTGGTATTTATTGATGGCCATTTTGTCAGCTCATGATATCGGCATAGACCCCTGTTTCATTCTTTACAAGCTCTGAGAAGTTAGAAAGTGTCATCAGCTACCTAGGCCTGTTCTTCAATCACTAATGAAAGTAAATGTGACTGGGGATGGTAGAACCATAAAAGACAGTGTGAGCACAGGAAAATACCCACAGACCAAAGCACAAGCCTAGAAGATTTTTGGTTTTTGCTTTTTTTTTCAGATATATAGCAGGCAAATCACACCAAAAGGCTAGTTGAGGAATTGAAAGTAGGAATAAGATCCAAGATGATGGATTTAGGTAGTCATCATCTTGGGGGGTGGGGGTGGGGGTGGAATGGTGTGAAAATCTAACCGGTGGTTCTTTACTCTTTCACATTAGTAATTAAAAAAATACATTTGATCTATAAAATTTCTGGTGGGATATTAGGAATATTCTTTTATTTCCAATGTCTATAGAATAATAATGACATTGAATTGTGCTTTTGTCTTTGCATCTAAATATATTGTTTCTAAAATAGATTATTTTAAAATCAGAAATATGGCTAGAAAAAAAGGAAAATTTCTATGCTACTTAAATTAAGGAAAATAGAAGATACCATATTAAGATTTCTATATTTTCATTTTCTACTGTGAAAAAATGGAATCCTACCCAAAATACAAAATATATTCAGCTTTATCCAGGTCCAAAGTTGAGATAATTTTCTCTTTGGAACAATGCAAAGAGCTTTGGATGACCTAGACTCACATTATTTCTCTCCCTCTGAATCAAATCACTACTTCTCTGGGCCTCAATTTGCTCATTTGTAAAATGGACTTGATGTCTAAAGTCTCTTTCAGTTCTAGATCTATGATTATGATTTACAATCCTATGAACTAGTATTTTCTAATAGGTAAAACTCAAGGGTTGCTCCAGCTGTATCAAATATATTTTGAATATATTTCAGAGAAAGAAAGAAATGAAAAGATATTTCAGCCAAATAGACAAGATTTTCAAAAATCATGCAAGAAAAAAACTATATTACAAAATTGGCAACCATGTTACTATCATTAAAATTCAGTATAAAAAATTTCAATGTTACTCCATCCTTTTCATTTCACTAATACAATTCATATTCAAAATAATTTATTTTTACCACATATTACTTACTCAGATTGAACAACCTCTTTATTTGCAGAGAGTTATTATTGTGAATTGGTTTTCCTATAATTCATTAGAAAATCTATTTCCTAGATTGTAAAACTGTGACTTGAAATCACCTTTTAATCCATATGCTTAACCCCAAATTCCCTGTTTATCACTTTATGTCAGTCATTTCCACTGTTTCATTACCTAAAAGTATTGGTTATTTTGGTTTTGTTCTCCATTGAAAACTTCCCTTTTTTATTTCTAAACTGAGCCTAATCACTTTGCCAATCAATGCCTCCTTGAAAGTTGTTCATGGTTTGGTGTCATATTTCTTGTTAACATACTTCTGTTTTCCTAGTATGCACAGATGCAGATACATGTTTGTGTATATGCATGTGTATATATGTGTATGTTTATATGCATACATGTAAACACAATAGCATACATATAACCAAAATGTGTGTATATATGGGTGTATAATATTTGTGTATATGTATACATACATATTTATCAGATCTATGATTTCATTGGAATGGGTAACATAACTTAATAGCAAATCCCTCCTACCATCACAAGTATTTTGCAGCTAATTATCTTAGTGAATTTTCTTGGGTACTGAGAATTTGACATTGATCAGAGACATACAGATGGGCAAGACTTAAAACCATTTCTTTCTGAACCCACAGCTGCCTGTCTATCCACTATACCATGCTGCTCCTCCCTCTTGAGATCTGTGTGCATATACATATATATATATGTATACTCACACACACACACACACACCCATACCCTCTGAGTTTGCATTCTAAGGCAGATGGGATATGTATACAAAACAGGCTTGGCAGAATCCTATAATCCTGGTCTCTGAACCGTTTTCAGAGACAACAGACCAAAGCTGGAAGCCATCCTCATAGAAAAAGTGAAAAAAGTACAAATTCTTGGGTAACTCGCTGACACTCTCCAGGAGACTTCTCTCCTCTGCCAAGACAAGGCAGACACACATTTTTTTCTTACATGTATTTCACACGCATTTTTTTTTTCTCAACATGATGGCCCCTCTCTGAACTTTAAGTTTCTTTCAGGATTCACTTTATGTCCTTCAAGTTCGAGATATGACAACAGATGTTTGAAAAGAATCAACTCTGGTTGTTTCAAAATCCAGCTGGCTATGATTCAAGAAGGAGCATTTTCAACATGCTGAGATGATGCAGCTCAAAGAAAAAAAGAGCATTTCAGGATCCAAACAGTTTGTACTTAGGAGAAGAACATTCCTATTTTAAAAAAATGTGGTGCTACGTATGTTGGCAATGAAGCAAATGCTTTTGGAGCTGTCTGATAGTTTAGGTCCTCATTAGGAACCAGAAGGTAGCATTTCACTGACTAATGCATGGTTGGGGGGAGGAGACTACTACATTCCTTAAAGAGAAAAATCATAACATGCCTTTGGGGAAGAAAATTGACCAGGATGAAAGAAAGCAATGCAAACACAGTGAGATTGGGGAGATACTTGTACTTGGCAGCTACTACTTGTTGCAAATCAGGTTTTAAGGATCCTTTTTTTGCCAAACTCTAGAAATTATTTCAGTGGCTTACCATAGTGATATGAATTACCCCCCTGCTCTCAGATAGTAACAAGGATGATTAGGCAGATTCCAGTCACATTTGGCTTCTAAAGTGCTTGCAGGAGCCTCCATATCAATTTAATCAAAAGATGTGTACTGGGCCAACTCTCCAAATATCACGTCAGGCCACTGTCTGCGAAGTACTTGGGATTGGATAGCAGATTATATGGAGAAAGAAGCTATAAAGAAACCTCAGGCATGGGGGAGTTAGAGGATGTTTGCAGGAAACAGGTTCCGCCGTTTAAATGAGATTTTTATAGAGAGTTAGCCATGTCAATTCATATATACCATGTGGTCTCTTGGCTGAAATGAGTTGGCTGAGAGTTGTTCTTTTGACCACATCAGTTTAGCTATTGTCACAAAAGAAATGAAGATCTGAAAAAAAATATACAGTATCTGTTGCTCTAAAACCAAACTTATAGAATATTTGACATCCAGGAAGTTACCTGTAATAGTTGAAGGACCCAAAATGCTTTGATCTTAAATTTTCAGAGATTTGTTGGGCAGGGGCTATTAAATTTAGTCTATTGCCTGAAGACACATTGAAGTACTGACAAAGAACTTAGGGAACCTTAGGGGAATGTTACTTTAAAGCTGTATTTCTTGGGTTCCATAAACTTATGTTTCATTTCATTTTGTTTTGTAATTGTTTTGATAATTATATTTCAATATAAATTGATTTCCCTTTTAATCCTATGTATTTTATTTTATTAATTTAAAAGCATTCTTCTGAGAAGGGGTCCAGAAGCATCAGCAGGTTGCCAAAGGGGTCAGTGACACATGAAAATGTTAAAGTTTCTTTCAGGGTTCACTTTAGGTCCTTCAGACTTGAGATATAACAACAGATGTTGATGGGGGTGGGGGGAAAGGATGGGGTGGCTAGGTGGCACAGTGAATAGAGCACCAGCCTTGGAGTCAGGAGGACCTGAGTTCAAATCCAGCCTCAGACACTTGACACACTTACTAGCCATGTAACTTTGAGCAAGTCACAACTCCAATTGTCCTCCCAAAAGCAAAAACAAAACAAAACAAAAAAAAACACAGATGTTGGTGTGTGACTTGAAAGGATTCTGATTTTTGCTACTTTTTAGTAACAAGGTGATAGCCCTCTGCCCAAATTCTACAAATAGCATCACAGGGTTATGAGCTGCAGCTTCTCAGATGCATATAAAGATACTAGGCAGAATCATCCCTGATGTACATTTGTTGCTGTTATCTTTTGTTTATTTTTTCATCAATGAGCAGTTAGGTTTATATGCAGCAGCAGATATAACTTCCTTTTTATCATCCACATTTCTGTTTCACCCGGAGTTTTATTCCTTCCCTTATGAAAAACTGAACATCCTTTGTGGGAAGTTTTTTACTTTATTGTTTCATTTTTATATCATGAAATTAGAAAAGACTTCTTTAAGATATATTTCATCCATAGAAAGCTTGAGGTATTGGGGCGGCTAGGTGGCACAGTGAGTAAGAGCACCGTCCCTGGAGTCAGGAGGACCCGAGTTCGGTTCTGGCCTCAGACGCTTAACACCCACACACACACACACACAAAAACTAGCTGTGTAACCTTGGTCAAGTTACTTAACCCCAATTGCCCTCCAAAAGAGGGGGGGAGAAGCTTGAGTTATTGTAGCAGAAAAATCATCAGATTTCAAGGATCTAGATTGGAATCTTATTTCTAATACTTCCAAAAGGACTTTGACCAAGACATTTTCCATCTGCAGGCCTAAGTTTCCTCTTATGAAAAATGGATTTGGAGGCTTAGGTGGTCTTCAACGTTCCTTCCAGCTCTAAATCCTTAGATATTTAAATATTCCAATAGATTCCACCATCATCTCTTGTCCAGTACATACATTACATAAACTAGAGACTAAACCAGAAGTATGGACTGACAAGGCTAGATCTGCCCTTTAATTTAAATTCACCTGGCCTGAGGTAGGTTTTCTAATATAGACACTGCCAAAGGTAAAAAAAAAAAAAGTTGATCATTTCTAGGGGAACTGAATTCTAAACTGCAAAAAAAAAAAAAAAAAAGATTTACAAATAAATTTTGAGAAGATAAGCCATGAGTAAGTTGGAGGCTGCGTATACTATATCACAGTAACTACCCTTACTTCCTGTTATTATTGGCAGCAGATACCCATCTAAAAATTTCCTAATGTGAACGAATTAGTAATGACACATTAAAAAAAATGTATATGATGGGAATAACTTGCTCAGTAATTTACTTTGAAAAAATGGAGGGGGAAGGTAAGAGAAAAGATATCATATTAGGGAGGCTGTCATAGGCTGAAAACACTAAAAATTTAGAAAAAGATTGGAAGTGGGGTTTGGGGAGAATTGAGTGGAAGAAGTGCTAGTTTGCCACACCCTAGGTCCCTGCTAGAAGTAGGAAAATAACTTTCTTAAACTAGGTCAAGGATAAGAAAAAGTAGGGAGAGGGGCTAGATAGCCAAGTTTGACATTTCTATTTTTCTATCTTTTCCTCCTTCCTATGTTTTTTTTTCATACTACTTCTTTTCCTGTATATATATATATATATATATATATATATAGATAGATAGATAGATAGATAGATAGATAGATATTCCTTTTTAACTCCTTTCTTTCCTCCATTTTTGTTTCACTTTCCCTCTATCCCTTTCTCTCTATTTTAACTGGCCATTTTTTCCTATTTCATAATTTTAGAAATATGAGTTGAACATTTATTTATTTACTTTGATACTCGGTCTTCCTTTGTTGCCTAAAATTCAAGTTAAGTTTATAGGCCTATCCCTTTACTGTTTGGAATGAAGCTTTGACCTCCTCTCTTTCCTACCTAGGCTAGTTTGCTACTTCACCAGGGGCTCTTTTTTTTTTTTTTTGCATTTTTTGGAGGGCAATTCGGGTTAAGTAACTTGCCCAAGGTCACACGGCTAGTTTTTTTGTATGGGTATTAATTGTCTGAGGCTGGAACCGAACTCAGGTCCTCCTGACTCCGGGGCCAGTGCTTTGCTCACTGCGACACCTAGCTGCCCCTTCGGGCTCATTTTTATTGGAGTCAGACATAAACTCAGAATTTTCAAGCTCAAGCAATCTACCAGTCTCAGTCTACCTGGAAACAAACCTGGCTATTTCCTTTTTTCTCCTCTTACTTTTCCTCTTCCTCCATCTCTTCTTCCTTCTCCTCCTCTGATTCCTTCCTCCTCCTCCTCCTCCTCCTCTTCCTCCTTCTTCCCCAAAGGTAATGATTTTTTTTTGTTTTACAAAATTTCAAAGGTAATAGTGTTTTTTTTCTTTTTGCTGTTGTTGTATTCCCTCGCTCTCCCATTTTTTTTTTGTACCAATGACTTTTAACAGCAAACAATGATTTTGAAAATATTTGCATCAGGATGGTAAAAATTTGGAATAGAAAGCAAGGTTATATGGCCAATTAAAGTAGAAAGGGAGAGGGGACTTAATACGTATTTGAAAGAATGAGGAAGGAAGAAAAAGGAGCCTTTTACTTCTCACTCTTTCTCTCCTTTTATCTGACTTATTTGACCATTCTTTTTGCTTTTCATGCTTGTATTCTCTCTTCTAGTTCTTAAAATGCCTCCCACAGTAGGTATCCACAAAACTATCTTTTCTATTTCTTCGCTTTCCATTATGTATAGATACCCCTCAGGAAACCTCAGAATTAATCGGACACACAGAGAGAATAAAGTCATTTGAGTGTGCTTTTGATCAGAAGAGGAATCCCTTTATAAAATGTGGGTTGGGAGCCTGGGATTTCTATTTGTGCTATTGTTAAAGCTATTAAAGTGCTTCCTTCCTGGTTTAAGTTTTCTTGGTTTCTATATGTCTTCCTTCCC
>NW_027185665.1:11889978-11909441 GCF_028583685.1 Petaurus breviceps papuanus | reverse complement strand
AACAGATTAAATTCCCAGTATGTATTTAGTGTATTATTCTGTTGTTGCCTGTATCTCACCCATGGCAATTAATTTAGAAAGTACTTTCACACTCTTTTGAAGGCTAATGGGTTATGCCACAAAGTGTGGCATAACACAAAATAGTCAAAGTTTATACAATGATTTAAATGCATTATCCTATTTGATCATCGTAATAAACCTATGTGCTAAGTAGTAGAGGGACTGATGTGGTAATTTTAGTTAAGAAAACAAAAGTTTCAAAGAGAAAAAAATGCCTTATCCAAAATCATTTGACAGTTCTAAGATTCAAACCTAAATCTTCTTCTGAGCCCAGATCCAGGCTTTCTTCAACCATAAGGCAGTGGATAGAGTACTGGACTTGGAGTGAGGAAGATCTGAGTTCAGGTCCTGCCACAGATACTAGTTGTGTGATCTTTGGCATGTCACTTAAGATTTCTTGGCCTCAGTTTCCTTATTAGTAAAATGGGAACAGTGTACCTATGTCAAAGGTTGTTGTGAAGATCACAGTGGATTGAACACAGGATTTGGAGTCAAGAAGAATAGAATTTTAATCTTGCCTCAGACATTTACTGTGTGACCTGGGACATGTTACAACGTCAAAGTTTGTCACTTTCCTAATCTGTAAAGTGTTAATAATAACACCTACCTCAGAGGGTTGTTGTGAGGATCAAATGAGGAGTCGATCCATTTTCCTTTGTTTTATGGTATTTATTCACTGATATTTAGACTCATGGAAATGATCTGGAGGTCATCTTCTATTTTGTTAATAATATTTTCCCTGTTTGTTTATTTGTGTCTGTTCAACGAGTTTAAATGAGTTTCTCTCCTCCTGACATCTTGAGTATTTTCAATATTTTAGTAATATATTCCTTTATCATTCATTCACTTTCCAGATCCTTCCCCTTTGAAGCTGTTTCAAACTCTTTCCACACTGGACAAGTTATAATTCACTGGCCTCAGTGTCTGCCCAAAATGAGTTCTGTGGGATTAGCTGGATGTCAGTTTCTTTTTCTTCATGTCTATTGGATATATACCCATACTGGTAATCCTTACCCTTTCCCTTATGTTCTTTAGTTCCCTATCTTAGTACTTATACATCAAAGAATACTGCCACATTGTATAATTGAGTGCTGTTGTAAACCCATGGATTGACTTGTGCAGCTCTCCCAGAGTAGAGTGATTGGTGGAGGGGGAGTTACTGAAATAGTGCATAAGAGATCAAGGATTAGCCTTTTCTGCTCTTAGTTCATCATGCTGTTGTTTTGTTAGGTTTCTTCATGTCACCAGTTCTCCTTAAACTTTTTCCATTTGTGACCCGTATGGCATTTCTTAAACTCTGGGTTGTGACAGACCATGTAGACATTTGAAATTATACTATCCTTTATGAATAATTCCCTTTTTGACTAAGGATTAAGAGGTCATGAAGATCAGGAAAAAATCTAGTTGTCTATATTATTGATCATGTCACAAAGAAGTTTATTCAGTTCAATTTAACTAACATGTATGAAATATAGTCTAATACAGGATTTCTTAACCTAGGTATCATGAATATTTTAATATATTTTGATAATTGCAATTCATAATAATTGGTTTCCTTTGTAATCATATTAATTTTATGTGTTTAAAAATATTACTCTCAGAAGAGACTTATAGATTTCGCCAGATAGCCAATTGAGTCCATGACCCCAAAATACTAAAAATTCTTGATCCAAGCAGGTAGTTGCAAAATATATCAGAATTTCTAGAATCTATAATACAACATGATAAAAGAATAAATGATACAAATTGCTCAGCAGAGTATTAAAAGAGAAAATTATGACTGGGTAACCAAGAAGGTTTTTGTGGCGGATGTATTATTTAAGGAGGTATTGAGGGGTGGTAGGATTTCAGTGATTCAGCAGGGGAAAATATTCCACATGTGTGGAGGAGCATGAGCAAACCCATAGCAACGAGAAAGTAGAAGGTATGTATTGGGGTTAACCAGTACTGAAATTTGCCTTAAACATCAACTGAGTAGTAAAAGGAAATAAGACTTGAAGGTTGTGTAATACTGAGTTATTTTGGAGAAGACAAAGTAAGAGACTTGAATTTTATTTGGTGCCTAATAAACCAGTATAAAGTTTTGCAAATAGAAGTAATATGACCAGGCATATGTGGGATCTGGTAGCAATGTGAAGTACGGACTTTAAGGAAGAATTATTAGGAAGCTATCACAGTAACCCAGGCGAATAGTAAGGAGCGTCTGCATTAAGGTGGGAAGAGGGGAAAAAAAAAGAAAGGGAACTGCAGATGCAAAAGATCCGGTCTGCCTATAATCAATGGAATTTGACAATTGATTGCACATATAAGGTAAGCAAGAAGGAGAGGGATGAATCAGAGAGAAAAAAAAAACAGATTTTGAAAGTGAATGAAAAAGACCTTTCATAATTGGGGACAGGTTTTTAAGAAAATATGTTAAGTTTGGTTTGGGATATGATGAATTGAAAGTGCTGAAAGGGAATAAAGTCAGATAATGAAATTAGAAATGCAGATATTACTGGAGAAATGTCAAGGTGGAGATAAAACTTGGGAGCTGTCTGCATCAGGATAATATTTAAAGACATAGGAGTAGACAAGATCTTTAAGCGAGTGTGAGAAAAGAGAAAAAAGAGAGATCAAGGACATAACTGAACTTTGAGGAACTCAGACATTAAGTGGACATAGAAAGGTTAGAGAGTCAGGAGAGTCACCTCATGGAAGTCAAGAGAGGTGAAGAATTCATATTTGTACTTTAAAAATTCTTAACATTTGCCCATGTAATATGTAAGTACTGTATTTTGTAAACTCAAAAGGACCTTATGATTATAAAGCTATTATAGAAATACTATTCATAGTGGTCACTAAAAGCAGATCATCTTGGAAAGTATTGCTTTTAATTTGAAATGGTAAAATGAGAGATACTGAAATAGACAAGGAATGTGTGTGTTAGTTTATGTATGCATATACAAGTATATATGGATTACATGTGCATGTATATATATTTTTTCTCATCACAAATGTATTAAGAATTTATGATTTTAACTATATTATTCTAGTCATTGAGAGAAATATGACTATTGATAAAATTATTCCTGAACATAAGGTTACAGTCTAGAAGAAATAGAGCAGTATATGTATGTAAGCACATACACACAATACACCTCCATAGATAGATAGATATAGATATGTGTATATGTATATGTGTATTATATATGTGTATATGTGTTTATATACACATACATATATATATATATATATAGTTATCTTTGGATCATTTCCCATAGTACCAATTGACAGGTCTCTCTATACTAATATATAATTGATGTATTATAGTATATAATAGAATACAATTATGTACTCAATAAATACCAGTCGATTTATTACACTGGGGATGCTTCATTTTTTATGATTCAGGTATGAATTTTGAAAGAACTTAAAATGAAGCATCTATTAAGAAGCAAAGCAAGTGATTATTTGCAAATGACGCCTTCCATAAGGATGTGTCTACACAAACAGTGAGGAAGTGTGGTAACTGTCTGGAAAATTACAGAAATATAAATATAATGATCTGTTTTTGTTTAAATTGAAGATAATATTTTGGCAGCTGATGATATTATTGCTTTCACGTAAAATTAACCATTTTGCTGTGTGAATATACACACAACATTGATTAGGCATTTATTGATTACATTTGGTACCCTTGGAAGCTAGTCCCCAATTTTTTCAATCAGTAAACTTCCAGTCTGCAGAATTCATCAGATTTCTGTGGAATCTTACTCATATTAGAAAGGCTGTATCAGGCCCAAGACAAACATTCTCTGAATTCCCATGGTGTATAATGAGCTTTACAAATTTGCACCACTTGCAAAGCTCTCTGATTACATTTTCTTTTTATTATATCATTTAGTAAAAGTTAAAACAATGACTAGTTTTTCTTCCATTTGCACTGGTATTACTGATCATATTTTAATTAGCTTCTGTAGAGAAAAATAGATTGACAGTGTATGTTGTTACATCCTAAAGTGAGCTGAATTGATGCTATTACAAAAGAAGTCTCAAACAAAATGTTGATAGAAAGTTCTATAGAATACCATGATTTTGACATTTTCATAATTAGTTTTTTATGACTAGTTTAGTATAGTGTCTAAGAGTTTGAGGAAACTTCAGAGTCTTTCTGATTCTATTTTTTGTTAATCCAATTGGTAAAAAAAAAAAAGTCATGAAGACTACATCAAATTATTTTCATTGCTTTTGAAACTGAAACAAATACTGTAAATCATCTCCTAACCCCAATCCTTATAATGTAACTGTCCAAAACATAAGACAAAATGAATGCAATTTCATTCATCTTTTCCTGAATTTTTCACTTAAAATTAGATTTTAAGGAAAGCCTTTGAAATGTGTGGAATTTAAGTTTAAAAAGAGAGACTTTTATTCTAAAAAAACACAAGAATGAAAACAGCCTCCCTTTTTAGCAGTTGTGTTATGACTAGAATCTTTGACTGGGAATCCATATAATAGTAGAAGGCTTTGGTTGGT
Organism: Petaurus breviceps papuanus; assembly: GCF_028583685.1. Classification (NCBI taxonomy): domain Eukaryota; kingdom Metazoa; phylum Chordata; class Mammalia; order Diprotodontia; family Petauridae; genus Petaurus; species Petaurus breviceps. The sequence goes on along the minus strand of NW_027185665.1, from coordinate 11,904,863 downwards.
TGGTTGGTGGTCATTCATTCACAGAGGACCAGTAACATCATAAGGGTGATATCTTGACTTGCACATGGATTGGATTTAAGTGATGCAGAGCTGTGCACTTGCTAAATGTTTAATGCTGGTTAAGTTATCCCACCTCTCTAGACCTCTTCTCTATCATTTCTAAAAGAGTATATTCCTTAGAAGCTCCTAATTCTAGAATTCTGTTTCTATGCTTTCATAAAAATCAACATGTGAAAGTAAATTTAGATAAATTGATATGTATATTAAAACCTGTAAAGAAATTTGTTTTAAAAGGAACTTCTTTTGGGACAGCTAGAAGGTTCAGTGAATACAGCACCAGCCCTGGAGTCAGAAGGACCTGAGTTCAAATCCAGGCTCAGACACTTGACTCACTTGCTAGCTCTGTAACCTTGGACAAGTCACTTAACCTCAATTCCCTTGCCTTCCCCAGCAAAAAAAAAAGGGACTTATTTTTAGAAACCAAAGCGATATTTAACATGATTATTCCTTTATGTATTTTTATTTTTATATTGTGAGTTTTTATTAGAATAGCTGAATTTAGGGGCGGCTAGGTGGCACAGTGAGTAAAATGCCAGCCCCGGAGTCAGGAGGACCTGAGTTTGGTTCTGGCCTCAGACACTTCACACACACACACACACACACACACACACACAAACAACTAACCATGTAACCTTGGGCAAGTTACTTCACCCCAATTGCTCTGCAAAAGGCAAAAAAAAAAACAACAAAAGAATAGCTGAATTTCTTTGTATTTTAATACTCAATATCAGTCCTTTTTCAAGTTTCACCTTTACATGCTTTTGGCAAGAGTTGGCTAACTGAGCCTCCAAACAAAATTTATTTTGCCCTCTCATTTCTTAATTGCTATCTTTTAGTACCATAAAGTCTTACAAATGGTTTTATATTCTAAATTTGTGTTTGACTTAACTCTCATTCTTCTTCACTTGAAAGAATGTCATGTGTATAATTTTATAACAGTAAATTAATGACTTTTATGGGAACAAAAATCATTGTTCAATTCTATGATAGTTTCTTGGACCCTTTGATCTATTTGCTGTGCAGCTGATTCACTTCCATATCATTATTTCTATCACCTGTTGCTTACATCCTATAATTTCATCAAGTGGATCGGAGAGAGAGAAGAGCAGTACTATTCAACTGATCAGCATCAACTGAACAACCTTTCACGACCACTATGCTGCAATAGAAAATTGATAATAAATGTTGATGTCTTTTCTTTTTTCCATTTCCAACATTTTTCAGCATTATCAAGTGGTTTAGATAGGTGAAGTTTTATTTATTATAACTCTTTGCTGTATATTCTTACCATCATCCCTTTAAAAAAATTGGTAATTTATATCTTTGCTTAGTCCATTTTCTGATTATACACAGTTGATTCAGAAAGGATTCCCATCTCAGTAATAACTAGTTTCCTATTCATTAAAATATAGTTAGTTCATACTTTGGGGCCGTCTTGGTCACTTATATCTGGTTAATCTCCAACTTTTGGCCTCTTTTATTTCTCAATCTTGAGTCACATTTTCCAGTATCTTATTTTTCCCCTACCACACAAGTTATCATCCAACCTTTGCTTGAAGAACTCTAGCAAGGAACTTCTTGAAGCAGACCATTTTTAGTAGCAAGCACTGTATTGCACCCAGAATGGCCTGCTAACACAGGTTCTTTGATCTGCTTTGCTAAAGGAAAGACAACTTTTAAATAGGTCAGCAATCTCAGGTTAATTACAGATAAGTAGAAAATAGAGGCAGAGAAATTAGCTCAGAAATTCAACAGACATGGCTCCTACTTTCTGAACAGAGTAATACAACCACCTACATACACCACTGGATTGGGAGAGCACAAAACTCTGAGAATCAAAAGGTCCTTCTGATAAGTGAACCCCCAGAGCAAAATGCAAACCTCCTAGAATATATAACAAAGACTCAGATCCTGATTGGCTTAGAGCCAAAGCGCACAAAACCTATGTGACTCAGCATAGCTAAGATCAATCCTTCTCATGTTTACAATTTAACCTAGGCCTAGAAAACCAAGCTTAAAAAATCCCACTTTGCTTATACTTTTCACATAGGTATTGTTCTAATTGTTATGAAGCATTTAATTATATCATTCCTCATTTTTCCTTAGAATCCATAAGAGTCTCTAGGAATGTTTGTTCACATTTGGGTATCAATGACTGTATTCCTGACCTATGTATTTGGGAAAGTCGTTTGACATATCCATACCAGTCATGCTATACTTGATATTGTATTTATGTGTTAAAGCTATTGCCTCTCATAAAATATAATTTCCTTGAGGGTAAGAACTATTTCATTTTGGGTCTGGTGTCCCCAGAAACTTGCATAGTATCTGCTACATAGGAACTATACAACAGATTGATTTACAGATACTCAATAAGTATCTTTGCAATAAAAATTGAGCATGGGATAACTTCCTGAATATAGTAATACATTATTTCATCAGTAAAGGCTGATGTGCTATCCTAGAAACTGATAATTTGCCTTTTATTCTTTCTTGAGAATGTATATAATATTGTAGCGATTCATGTTATACTTAAAAATTCTCTGTAGAAACAATCCTTTTCAAATATTTTCAATGTGACTTACCAGACACTAACTTGTGTGATATATTTTGATAGAGTCTAGGTGTAGAATGAACTAGATAGTCTCTAAGGTCCCCTGGAACTATGAAACTAGGGGATTCCAGTGGACATATTTGCATAGTGCTATTAGAGGAAAAGATACATTATTTGCTGTGAGATCTTTGAATTAATTTTTATGGTTTCCAACAGATCACAAACAATTCAGACCTCAGTAAACCACTTTCTGAGATGGTTTGGCCTAAAAGGAAAATACCTCAATGCAAACCTCCTGATGCTGACCCTTAATAGGTTTGTTCTTGAGCAAAGGACATAGTCCTTTTTCGGGGTCTATTATGCCTTCTTCATGTACAGCTTTGAATCTCCCTCTCTCTATTAAACTGGATGTCTGACAGACATCTTAAACTCGTCTTGCCCAAAGCAGAACTCAACATCTTTCCTTGAAAGATCCTTTTCCTCTTTTCAATTTCTCTGACCATTGAAGGTACCATGATCATCCCAATGGCCCAGGCTTTCAAAATAGGTCTCCTTCTTGCCTCTTAACTCTTATTTCCTCTTACCCAATATGTTGCCAAAACCTGTTGATTTTAGCTTTGTGCATCTGGCATTTATGTCCCCTTTTCTCCACTTATACTGACACCACCCTAGCGAAGTCCCTCATCATTATGCCTGGACTATTATAATACACTGTCTTGTATCAACACAATTGTTCACATGTCATTTCTCCCCATTAGACTGTGAGCTTCTTGAGAAGAGAAATTATCTTTTGCCTTTCTTTGTGTCACACAGTGAGTGGCATATGGCAGGCATTTCATAAATGCTTATTTACTGACCAATTAACTGGAGCTACCATAGCCCAATACAGTATGTCAGAATTTATGTTTCAGCAGTATAGCCTTCAAGGTTCCTGGGTCATCCTCAATAACATAGGAAGTTAGACAGGGTTAATGTTTTCTTTTACTACATGAAGAAGACAGTATCTTTAAAGCACCTAAATATGCTAACATTCTCCATTTAGACATTTCAAAGTCGCCATCATCTCATTTTACAGCCACAAGTAACATTCTGTCACACAGAGAAGACAAGAATTAAGTTTTCACTGTTTTGCCTCTCTTTATTCACCACACAGAAAAGCTTTCATGCGGAGGAATCAGAGCTTTTCCCATGATCACATAGTGAATAATGGTGGATCTTGGCTTAGGTTTTCAAAGACTTCTGACCCTTTGCTTTATACACCAAACTTTATTTTCTCCCTCTTGTGCTTCTTATAATAATGCTTATATTAATAGATTTCTTATATTAAAGATGTCAGTGTAGCTCTAAAGGTAGAAGTGGAGATAAAACAGGAACTTCACAGGATGATGTCTCCATTTAAGGGCTTGGGCTATAAATGTAAAATCCCAGGTACCCCAAAAGACACGTAAGTACTGAATGTTTTGATGGGCTGCCACCCCAGCTGCTCATTATCTATAACTTGTAGAACTGTTAACCTTCATATTCATTCTTCTCACCTCAAGTAAGACATGAGTTAATTTGGTTCAATTATAATAATACCTTGTATTGATATGTTACCCTTCCCTAAGGAACTGAAAACACTCAGAAGAAATTAGCTAATTAACCATCACCTCATTTCCCGACACAGCTAGATATTATTTTATTCATTTAATGGGCTAGACCCTTCAAGTGCAAGGGTTTCCCAAGGTCACACAAAAGTCAGTTACAAAGCTGGAAAGAAAAAAAAAATTAAACAAGGGCCCTTGTTCTGATTTCAAAGAGTAGCACTTTTAGGTATGGATAGCAGGTTAATCCTCTGAGAGTAATTAATGAATCCATAACGTTTCTATCCCCTTCGTTATAAGAAACAAGGATCCCCAGAATGTGTGTTCTCCATGTGACTAATGAATTAATATGAAATTTGATGTTTTGCCTGGGACAGGATGATGATGTATGTGATCTGTGGGATTTGGCAGATGTCTAAACAATGCCTGATTAGTTAGAGTTTACTTCCCCACATATATAATATCATAAAGTTTGTTGATGATAACTTTTTCACTTAAAAATATCCCAGTAGTTTAGAAGGCTGTTGGATAAAGGGATTTTCTAAGGTTTCCTTACTACGAAGAAGGCCCAGAAGAGGGCATCATATATAACTGCATAAAGGTACTTAGAACAAACCAATACTTAACCCTATACTGGACGTCCTTTAAGTTTCAGGTTTTGTCTCAGAATGGGAATTATTCACTCAAACATAAAGGAAAGAAAGCTGCTTGCACTATCTTGGTAGGGGGCAGGGGAGGGTCTTGCTAAATATCTCTCATGGGTTTGAAAACCAAAGCTCAATGAGCCTGCGAACTGATATGTCAGAAGATAGATAAACATGAGTTGACAGAAAAGGGGGTAGTGAATGAATTGGGTCAGCTAGACCATGATGTGATCAAGATTCTATGTTGCACATTATAATGGAACAGTGACATGTAGTATAGTAGACAGTAGCTATGAATAGTGGTCTGTAACTCTTAAGGGCACATTAGGGTTTTCAAATATCAGCTCAAGGGATGTCATAGTCATATACATATGCATGTAGTACTAATAGGAGTTTTATAATGCTATCTGTCTATCAGAGAAGTGTCACTCTATGTCTAGCTCTTGTGCAGGAATTCTCCAAATTAAGAAGTGTACACTGAAGTATATACACTGAAGCATAAGAAGTATTTCTCCAATCCTGTGCCAACTGGCCACTGGTTGTTACAGGAACATGTGGAATACATGAATTTTTCAAGCTGCCACATTTCCTTGCTATTCCATTTTCATGTCAGCAAATGACTTTTTTCCCACTGAGAGAGAATAATCTTATAAATTATAGCTAAGATTCTAGGCTAGCCCGTAAAGCAAGGCTGATGCAGTAATGTGCCTGAAAATTTACAACAGAAGAGAAAGCAAAAGGACAAGGAAAAAAAAAAGGAAAAGCAAAAGGTAGAAAAGGAAGAGAATCCTTATAAATCACTGACAGTAGTTGGGCCAATGTGTGCGAAATTTCAGCAATATTATGGATTCAGTATACTTTTGTGCAACCTAATAACATCGGGGTCTACAACGTGGAACTATTTCTAGACCAAAATCTATTATGATGAGAAATTTTTAGTATGTCCAATAGCTAATATTCTTTAACAGGATATACTATAGGACTATGTTATATTTAATTTGATGCCTTCGTGGGTCACGTTTTAGGAAGACTTCAGTGTTATCCTCTGTTGAGAAATGAAGGTACCTGTTAACATGAAGATAAAAAGTTTAGATTAACAATTTAAATAATTGGTTCAATTTTTTTTGCTCTTTTGAAGGGTGAAGGTAGGGCAATCGAGGTTAAGTGACTTGCCCAAGGTCACATGCCTAGTTTTGTGTGTGTGTGTGTGTGTGTGTGTGTGTGTGTGTGTGTGTTAACTGTCTGAGGCCAGATTTGAACTCAGGTCCTCCTAACTGCAGGTCTGGTGCTCTATTCACTGTGCTACCTAGCCACCCTGGTTCAAATCTTTTTTAGGGCTTTATAAGATTTTCAAAATCTTATTTAGAACATAATTTTACACCAGATCTTATTTTATGAATCTTTGATATTTAACTGGAAATTTAAATTGTTTTTGTTAGTTTGTAATGAAATTCAAGTTTAGCACTTTAGACATAATTGATTTTGTCCTCTATTATAGCAACCAGATGGTAATTTAAACAACTAAAGGGAATTACCGCTTTTAGAACCAGCAAAATCTAAACCATTAAATTAAACAAACAAAAGTTATGAGATTAGTAGTAAAAATTAGTAGTAAAAAAGCATCCTTCGTGTTCACATATCATGAGATTGCAATGTTTTACCAATGTTGGGCTGACCCCTATAATCCTGAGGTAATTTTTTAACCTTGTGAGGTAGCTAAATTGAGTTTCATATAATTGACAGCCTCTGTGTCTTTTGGAACAGGCCTCCAAAGATGAACTCTTGTCTGAATTTAATAATCCTGTAACATTTATTTTTATAAGTGATGGCTCGTACTAAATTTATGTGCACTTGCCTGCACATGGATTGGACATATCCTCCTAAGGGGATTAACCATGAGGTAGATTCCTTTAATAGGTTTTTTACTCTTTCTACAATTATAATGTCTTATAAGTTCCAGTAGATAAGAAACAATGTCTTGCTCCACATGAATTCTGTCCTGGAATTTGTCCACACTTTTCATGGTTTCACTGAACTTCAGGACTTTCCAGAGAGAGAATTCATAGCATCACAAGATCCAGAGGGACTTAAAAAGATCACCAAATACATTATTTAGAACTGACAAAAAAACCCTACAGAAATATTTTTTGCTATTAGTTACATTTCCTATTCAGAGAACCATATTGTGTTCCATTTGCTTATTCATATTTGTTAGTTCTAAACTAAAATATAAATAAAAATTTGCAATGACTGCTTAAGCAAAGCTGATACGATAGATCTAAAAGCAAAATTTCACTGACCTTATCAATTTGTAATTATTCTGACAAGTACTTAAAAATAATAGAATTAAGAATTGCAGATCTCTGCTATATCTCTCCAGATTCTTCCTCTTTTTTTTTTCCTTTTTGGAGGGGAAAGGCAGGGCAATTGGGGTTAAGTGACTTGCCCAAGGTCACATAGCTAGTTTTGTGTGTGTGTGTGTGTGTGTGTGTGTGTGTGTGTGTTAAGTGTCTGAGGTCAGATTTGAACTCAGGTCCTCCTGATTCCAGGGCCAGTGCTCTATTTACTGCGGCACCAAGCGCCCCCTTCCTCTTTTTTTTCATCAAATAATGCAACATATTTCAAAGTGGGAGACATGAAACACTTATTTAATTTAGTTTTAGGAAGAAAAGAACTAAAGCCTGGAATGAAAAGTATAATTGTCATTCTTCATACTTTTATTAACAATTTAATAACAGTAGTGATGGAGTATCCACTCATACTTTGCTCAAAACTGCCCATAGACAGGGTGAGCATACTCAATTTATTGTAGGGATCTGCAGCATAAAACATACAAACATCTTTGCATAAATGTGCATATATCTTATGAATTGTTCTTTTTAAAATTGTAGCTTCATCAAGAAACAATTAGTTTTAAGGCATTTACAATGTTATCATATATTGTCTCACACAAACACACATGTGATACGTTCAAATTCATAGCATGAGAAGCAAAATGACAGTAGATAGAAAGTCCACTTTAAGGTCTATAAGACCGCTATGAATTCAAGATTCAAACCTGTCTCTATCTCATGCTAGCTGCTTACCACTGGCAAATCACATAACCTCTCCCTGCCCCAGTCAATTTTCCAAGACTATAAGATAAAGACAAATTAACAATCTTTAATGATAGATGTATTTTCCATATCAGGAGCTGTCCACTCTGATTCAATTCAATATTATTATTAATGATTATAGTATCAACTTTCCCTTTATACTTAACATAATTTTTCCCTTTTTATGTCAATCAAAATTAGTATTTGTTTTTTTGGTTTGGTTTGTAACATTTCTTTTTGAATGATAATTATCCTTGCAAAGGTGCTATGCAGAGGTGCTTTCATTTGTCAATGATTTAAAGCCTCTGAGGAAAGGCTACATAAACCTGATGTTCCTACTCTGCACATATTTCTATGGCTGCAATAATGTGGTAAATTTTCTCCTCACTCCATTGTGGTACTCTAGTGAAGTAAGTAACTGATACAACCCTGTAGTCTGTAAGAAATACAGAATAAAAAGGATGCCCCTTTCATCAGCATCTACCAACCCATCCTACCCTCTCTAATGTCTTGGACTTGGAGTTTAACTATAATTAATAGCCCACTTTCACTGTCTCATGGATGGGGTCAATAGTGAACCTGACTCTCCTTCTTCTACTAATTTAGAAGAACTGATGATAATCAGTCTTTTGGAATGAGAAGAGGGCAAAGTATGCTGCTCTGAGCTTAGCTCAATTATAAAGTAGTTGCCAGGTGACTCTACCCGTAAGCTTAATAATTTCAATCATTTTTCATTGTATAGAAAGAATAAAAAAATTCTACATGGACAGTGCAATATGCTATTAAGACAGGTAAGCTAATAGGAATAGCTTTCATTTGTACTCAAATAAAGTGACAATTATTTTCAAAGAGAAATCATGAATACCACTGAGTCACTTAAAATGAAAGATTTTTCTCGTGATAACAAGAATTATTTTTTTTCACTTTTAGACTTTTCTGTCTGTTTTCGAAGTTTATAGAATTATGAATTCTTAGAGTGCAAAAGGATGTCAGAGGTCATTTAGCACTGTGGGAAACTGACCAGTAATCCCCTCTACAACATTGAAGAGAAATGCATGATCTCTCAGCTTCTATCCTGATGATGGGGAACCAATTACCTACCAAAGTATTCTGGTCTCTTTTTAGATAATTCTGTTAGGATTTTGCTATTTCTATGACTTCTTGTTCTGCCCTGTGGAGTTAAGCAGAGCAAGTCAAATCCCTTTCTCATAACAACCTGTCAAGAAAATGAAGACAACTCAAGAGTGCTAAGCCTAGAGTGAGGAAAACCTTAATTCATATATGACTTCAGACACTTACTAGCTATGTAATCCTGGGCTAAACTTAACCATGTTTGCCTCAGGTTCCTCATCTCTAAAATGGACTGGGGAAGGAAATGGTGTTATCCTTTTTGTCCCCAAAAAAAGATTCTGTGGTCTGATTGTGCTTCCTCTGTTCTCTCACCTTGCCAGCCAATGACTTGCCTTTTGAGGTTTTTGCCACAGTAGAACTCTGCTTCCAGAGTGGAGAGAGCTGTGTCCCAAATCTGGGTTTTTCGCAAATGTTGTCAGAGCTGTTGTCAGAGCTCTGAGGAGGGTGCCCTCTCTACAGCCACCACAAGCTTTGGCACACTAGTGTTCCTCACCCCAGGACCACCACCTAAGACTGTGACCCTGATCCAAGCAGGTCAAAACAAGAACAATTACCCTCTGAATGGTTCCTTGGTTGCCCTACAATCTGTAGGCCAGGAGCTTCAGAAGCAACCAAGTCATAGCAGCTACAGCCTCCATGCCTTTGCCACATCTTGTCCCAGGGGCAGGGGCTAGACCCCAGCTCTTCTATCACTCAGTTACAACAGAGTTCCTTACTAACCTTTTACTTTCTCTTTGGCTTTTATGGGTTGAGAAACTGCCACAGCTGCTGGTGATTCACTCTCCTGAAGTCTGCTCAGGCCAGTCTGGGCTTTTCATGCAGAACTGTGCTTGGCCCCCAGCTGGCTGCAATAGACCCTTCCTGTTGGCCTGCCAGGCTGCCTTTAGCGGGAGATTTGTTTATCTCTGTCACTTGGTGGGTTCTGTGGCTCTAAAATTTGTTGAGTCATTTTTTCACAGGTATTGGAAGTGGTTGGAGTGAGAGCTCAAGCAAGTTCCTGCTTTTATGCTGCCATCTTCGCTCTGCCCCCTCCGTGCTAGCTATTATTATTAATACCTGAATATTTGATTTTTGACCCTGCATAATCTAATATTGATTACTATTAATTTCATTTTATTAAATTTGGCCAATCATTCTGGACCCTTTTAAAAAAATCTTTTTTAAGAACCTATTGACATTCAAGTTCTTAATGATCCCTTCCAGTTTCATTGCATCTTTAAATCTGATAGTCAGCCCTTTAATGATTTAATTCAAACAAATATTTAGTGTTTTCCTTCAGTTTGCAAAGTAACTAATACATATTGTATTATTAGAAATCGGGTCTTTCCACATAAAGAACATTCTAGTGATTTTCTTATAGAAGCACTGGTACTGTGAAGTGCTTTTGTCTTTATTTGTTGGTTGGTTGGCTTTCTAACAGTAATCAGTTATAGGCAATTATAGCAATCTTTCCCCCTCTCATACCCCTTGTGACCAACGGTGTATGATTGTGAGGCAAATGGATAGCATTGGAATTATTAGAGCCTGTGAAACTATTTTTTTAATTCAAAGGAGCTGGTCATTTTTTCATGGGAGGAGTGCAGAAGAAGAAGAAGGAAGGGGATGCAGTGTGGAATACGTGGCCTTGGACTTGTTAATCCTATGCTTTATCCAACGGAGATGATTGGTACTTTATCACTGTTAGGTCTCAGAAGGGAATCATGAAATGTAGCTCTAAGAGGGACTTTGAAGATAATCTAGTAAAGCCCCTAATTTTACAGAAGGAAAAGTTGAGTCCCAGAGAGGATGGGTGACTTAAAATCCACTTCCTTTCACAATAATCCAATGCTTTCTCTGTGACACGACACTGATTTAGCTGGCACAACTTACTCTCAAGACAATTCTATGAGTGGGGGAGAATACTTTGGGGGATAGAAAGATTTCAAAATATAGGTTTTATTTTTCTTTTTATTGACAGGGTACTGGGGGACAGAACCTATAATTCATCAGTCTAGAGAGCTTCTACTATGGAAACTTCTTCCACCAATTCAGATTGGTTTTCTTTATGATTTACAGTACTAAGAGATTAGGAGGCAATTTGGCTATGGCCAGACAGCTAGTGCTATAACAGACAGAAGACAAACATAGCTCTGACTAATATCAAGGCTGGCTCTCTATCCATTATAGTACCTCACATTCCATTCATCGTTACAAAATTATACACAGATGTAAAGACTGACATTGTAATATAGGAGTTGTCAGTGGAAAGAAGACTGAAATGAGATTCAGGATATCATGTTGTTGTTGACATTGTTATTGTTGCCGCTTCCTAAACTTACTGCCTTTTTACTCTTTTTATATCTGAGGGTACATGTGACCTTGTTTTTGTTTTTTGGTCTGAATCTGTGATTTCATTGTGGAAACTACTTCATTTGGAAGCTACTTCTGTGGATATAGAGTTGCCTGGGGCACTGAGAGGTTAATTGACTTACAGATGGTCAAATAGCTATTATGTGTCAGAAGCAAGGTTTAACCACAGATCTTCTGACTGGCCTTCTTTCCACTATACCCTGCTTCCTATATTTAAAAGGCTTCTCAAAACCTTTCTTGTATCTTTCCTGTTGAGAGAAAATTAATAAAAAGAAAAACGAGAGAAGACTAAAATTATATATTTAACGGTGGAAAGAATGCAAATTTTAGAGAGAATACCTAGATTCAAATTCCATTTGAGATATTTAATAGCTATGTGACTTGATAAAAATATTAACCTGAACCACATGCCTTTTAGTCTAAGTCAGTTCTGTTTTTCAATTCTAGACAGTTTGTGATGGGGGGGGGAGCTGGCATAACTGAAAAATCATATATGAAAAGTTATCTATAAAAGAACAAAAACAATAATTTCAAGTCCCTTTTTCTTCTCTCCACCAGACTTCAATGATGAGGGTTCTGCCCAATCAGTGGTGTGCTGATATTTAACACCATCTCTCTACAAAAGGATGACATACCTTTAAGTCTAATCTCAAAACATTAACATTTTCTCCATCCATTTTTTTTAGTCTAGACAACCAATAAAGCAATAAGTCAAGCCCTGATTTGTAGCATTTGCCAGTTTCAGAGCAGTAAATACACACACAAAAAATTAACAGTTTGCTTTTTGTGTGGCCTCCAGCACACTCCTGCTCCCAATTTATTCTGAATCGTCTTCCCTTTCTTGGGGAGCTCATCTTCTGTTGCAGCCTCACTACCCATTCTGTCCTCATAATTCTTAAGCTGACATCTTCACTTCTGATCTCTCCTCAAGGCCCTTATTTCCAGCTATCTTCAAGGCATCTCCTATTATCATCACTTCAATTGCATTATATCCAAACTCCAATTCATGATTTTCCCTTCAAAATCTCTTCCTTTCTCAACTGTAATACTTCTTTCTAGAATAGTTCCACTCTTCTTAAAGTTATAGGCTAAAAATGCTGGATCCTCCCCCAATTCCTAGATCTATTTAAAGACTCCTGTCTATTTCTTCTTCAAAATTTCTTCCCATTTCCCCTACTACAACTCTAGTCCAGACCCTCATCATTTTACATCAGTATTTCTTCAGCAGTTTTTTTCTATATCTTTCTACATAGAGCTTGTATGCCTCCCTCCAGCTGTTACTCTGTCCTCTGTCTTTTCTACTAACACAAAACTTCCTAATGTTTCTTTCCCAACCCTTTTCACTTCTTTAGTTCCAGCAATGTTGTGTTCTTTCCTTACTCATTCTTCCTCAGCTGTACTCTCTTAAATCATGAAAGCTGGATAAAATCTATAACCTTCCAGGGATAAGGCAGTTGGAATACTGCCACAGGAGGAGTCCAGTGTCTCCTGTGTCTGGTTCTCTTTTTTACCTTTCCCATTCTCACTCTTCTGGGATCTCCTGAGACTAATTATCTTTAGTCCTTCCTGTGACCAAGCTGAGAGGCCACTAATAACAATGGACAATGAGCGTAGATCCCTCACTATAATGTTCCTTTCTCACGTTCATTTTAACTTACTCTTTTCTCTTTTGCTATACTAAATTGTTGTAACAAGCAATGTAATTCTAGGTCCCTCCTTCCGATACAAACAGCTACACCTCTCCATCCCCCCACAGTAACCCCATCTCCTTTCTCTTAAGTGTCAGAGCTGCTCTTCACAACTTTCCATTAGCTCTGGAACTAGGGTCCTCTGAGATACTGACAGTGAGTTAACTCAACAATCAGTCCTCAAAGCTGCAGGATGCAAGTGTGATGCAGAACCACTCTAGGATGGAGAAGCAGAAAAACCACGAGTAATGGGCTGGTGACTTCATGTTCATTCAGTCAGTCAGTCATTGTTTTTGTAAGAATCACTTTGTGGAGAATTGTTTCAATTCTCATCCGGCCTTCGTGAATGTTGCTGCTTTTGGTAGCTCTTATTCATTCAGGGGGGTAGGAGAAGAGCCCAAAGATTCCTCTCCTGACATCTTCACAGAATCCCTTGAGAAATTCTTGATGAAATCAGAGCCACAGGTGCATCTTAAGGCTCTCCAGAAAGGGGTGCCATGGGAACCGTAGAGACTTTCTTAATTCCTCAATGTTGCTTATCCTCTTCAGCTAAGAAAACTCAGGTGGCAGAGATGACAAATTTCCTCTCAGAACCTCATCATCTAGATTGAAAAGCTATATAAACTGTGGTAAGAGAGGCCAGATGCGATTGCACCTTCAGTGGTAATACAATGTTAGGCCTAAAAGAAAATTGCCTATCACGTTTCCAAGGATTGTGATAAGCTTGCCTAAAATTTGTCACCTTCTTGATTTGCAGCCCTCTTGATGATGTTTCCCAGATCTGCCTTTTAAATTGCCAAGCATTTATTATACCCCTCTTCTCAATATTGCTAATGACAGCCAAGTAATTGACTACATTTTGGCTTTGTCCAATTGAGTGGCCTCAAACCAGAGATCAGTGATTGGCATCTTTCCAAAAAGATGAATGTTTTAATAAAAATACAAACCTGGAAGAAGAGATCTGCTTCATCTAAAGATTTTTTGTGTTGTAACTACAGATATAATTATTTTGAAATCATAAAAAGTAAGCACTTCAAGCATCCAGTTAGTCCCCTGTGTGAAGGTTGTATTGAAAGCTTATTACTTTGGTGTAGCAGAGAGCTTCCATTGTATCTGTTATATTTGATTTCCACTTGAACACAAGCAATTGGAATGAGTTTGTAAAAGGCCTCTAAGGTAAATTTAGCCAGAAACAAAATTGATATTAAGTGTTGTTCCTGGATTTCTTTTAATGGGATTTCTTGTTGAGGGAGGGGGGCATTCTCTTTCAGAATCTGAAATGATCATTATTTTTAGGATTATGTCAGCAAAATCTTGAGCAATTCTAATTAGACTCACTAATATGGAGATAGAGTTGTTGATATATGCATAGTGTATTGTAATTTTATCATACATAAAAAGCTTCATATAGTTCTTGAAGGAGGGAGCATATCTTCCCTTATTTATTAATAACAAGAGTCTCTCTCCTCTCTGTGTATTTATGTAGGTATGTATTTATATATATATATATATATATATGTATGTATGTATACATTGGCCAGTGATTTTATCATATGTAGGAAAGTTCTGAGGTGAAAACTTCCTGTATTGAGATCATATACTCACCTGAAACTGAAAATATCAGAGAGTTGTTTGGTTAACTGAGATTTGGCTATTAGGGTCACATATCTAGAAAATGTCAAAGGCAAAACCTGTTACTATATCTTCCTGACTGAAAGAACAGGTCTTTATTCACTATATTCTCTGTCTCTCTCTCTCTCTCTGTCTCTCTCTCTCTCTCT
>NW_027185665.1:11856035-11889578 GCF_028583685.1 Petaurus breviceps papuanus | reverse complement strand
TGTCTCTCTCTCTCTGTGTGTGTCTCTCTCTCTCTGTCTCTCTCTCTCCAGTGATTAAAAATCAAAATGTAGTCAAAAGAAATAAGAATATTCTCTTTATAGAAGTAAATTTGAGCAATCAGGCCATCTGGCTATCTTTCATCCCTTTCCAGCCCCTCCAAGAAAATAATTGGGGAAGAAAACATAATATTTATATATTCAAAATGGTCTTTTCAAGATGTCTGCTGATGATTTTCTGCCATATTTTCATTTTCTATTGTCATTTTCTCTCTTCCTTTCTGCTTCATCTTTGTTATTTTGCCTAATGTGACAAGATCCATATTTTTGGTTATGTGATGAAATGTCCCCTGTTCAAAATGGATTTGTTTTTGAAGCAGAAACCTGGTGCTGTCACACTGATTTTATGATGCCCATTTCTTATAGCATTGCGTGTCTTAAAGATGACAATCTGAGTAGCAGAAGTCACTGTAGCTCTGTCAGTAGCAGAACAGGAAAGTGATGCTCTGGGTCTAGGATGCTGAAACATGAAATGAAGATGGATGACTAGAGTGTGGAGTTTGCCTTAAAAGACCACCTCTGGCATAGAGGGTAATTGCCCTTTATAGACTGTTTTCTTCAGGTCATTTAGCCCAGAACTGTGTGGAGGGATTTTTTGGGGGGGAGGGGAGTAGTCCATTAGTAAACACATGGTCTCAGCAGGAATGTAATAACAGGAGTAGGTTTCAGCTAAGCAAAGGGGTTCAACACTGAATTCCAAATTTCTAGATACTTGGCAGGGAAGGGGGCCGGGAGAGGAGTGAGAATGTGAGCTGGGATATGAAAAGCTATCTACAGTAGTCAAACCTATCCCTCTCTTTAACATTGTTTTAGCATCCCTGACAAGTAGCCTCAGCTTGATGACTCCAGAGAGGGGGAAGCCACTACCTCTCAAGGCAACACATTCCACTTTTGGAAACCTTTAATTGTTAGAAAAATTTTCCCTATTTTGAATCCAAATCTGCCTCTCCAGTCCTTCCACATACTGATCTTAGTTCTGCTTCCAAGAAACAAGCAGATCATGGCCACAATCTATTGTATGTGAGAGCTCTTCAAATTCTCAAAGACTGAAATTGTCTTCTCCTTAAGTCTTCTCTTCTTCAAACAAAATATTAGTTGTTTTAATCATGCTGTCTATGGCATGGCCTACATTTCCATAATCATTCTGTTTTCTCTCCTCTTCATGCACTCCAAATTGTCTATACCATTGCTAAAATGTAACACCCAGAACTAATCCTCTTACTACAGATATAGTCTCACCCACAAGCAGGGAAATGAGAGTTGTAATTTGTTCACACATTTTGGTCATGCCTTTTTTAAGGTAACCTAAAATCATATGTACCTTTCTGGGCTGCCAAGTCACACTGTTGATACATACTGAGATTATTAGTCCCCAAGCCCCCAGATATTTTCATCCAAACTGCAATGTTTGTTGCCATGTTTCCCCATTATGGACTAAAAGATGAAATTAAAATAATCCAATGAGAAGTTAAAAAGAAGAGAGAAAAAGAGAGAAATTATATGCCTGATATTTATCACATCATGACAGAATATTGTTTTAATTCAATGTTCTCCATTTTTTTATTGCAAACCTGTAGAAGCCAAAAAAGGTGCCAGCACCAGTACGGTTTCATTTATTTAAATTATATAATGTACTAATATACTCATATATTGTATATATCATAGAAACATACAGAAAAATACATTTTAAAATAAGAGAAATTCAAAAGCCTTTTTTGCTCTCATTAAGACATTCTCATTAATAATATTCTTCTTAAATACTATTTTATTCCAGAAATGTTATTTAATGTAAAGAGAGACCATGGCATAGAGAGTATAGAGCTGCCATTGAAGCCAGAAATAAGTCAGATTCAAGTCCAGCTTCTGACACATACTGGCTGCCCAACTTTGTAAAAGTCACCAAACTCTGAGTGCTCTAGACAATTCCCCCATTCATTTTTGTATTTTACTTTGGTGGCTTTCATAGCTGTAAGAGATAACTTGCAAATACATATAGTTCTAAATAGAAGAAGTATACCGTGGGCTACACTCATTAAATCAGGATCCTAATTTGTTTTTAAATCCAAACAAAAAATTACTTACAGATTTTTGTTGAAATTTGACAAGTTAACTTCCTGTTACCTATGTCAGTATTGCATTTAAAAAATATTTTTATCAAATGAATTAAAAAGCAATAAAATGCTTCATTTGGAAGATTTAAAAACTGACAGCCTTCTGGTCCCAAGTTGTGCTGGACTGGATGAGTGTTATGAGCAACTTAAACCCATGGTTTCTTTATAAGAATCATTCTTAGACACCTTTCCAATTTTGTGAGGGTCACTTTGGTTAAAGTGACATTAAAATACATGAATCCACTTAACTTGGTACACAGAAAATTCAGTACATACCAGTATACTAAAAGCAAATTACTGGTCAAGTGACGATGCTACTCTCAATTCCACTGATTTGTGGAAATATCACTCTTGCTCAGGAGAAATCTCATATGGTAAAACAGGAGGGGGAAAAAAGATTATGAATGAAACTGCACATCTCTATTAGTGCTTATCACAGTACTTGGTACATTGTAGGCACTTAATGTTTATTAATTGATTGATTATGTACAGTTTCTACTCTTTTCAGTATATCATAAATTCAACATGTAGTGTTCAATTCCATCCTCTTTGAATGTACTTCATTCTGGCCTTCCTTATATTGAGATGATAATATACAGACTTGGCAAATAATTGGATGTCTTGGTTAGAGAGAAAAGGAAGGATGATCTTCAGATTATGGACCTGGATGAATGGGAAAATGGGAAATATCCTCAAAAGAAATAGATTTGAAGGAAGAAGGGATTTAGGGGAGGAAGATAATGTGTTTGAACTTCTTTTTTCATCCATAGGATATCTATTAGGCAATTGGCAGTGCAGGCCTGAACTCAAGAGATTAATACTAGATATCCAAATTTATTAAAGAATTAAAGGGTTATATATATATATATATGTATATATATATATATGTATGTGTGTGTGTATACATATATCACAATAAGATAATAAATAAAGTCTATATGTTATATAAATGATAATGAAGTGAATTGGAAATCAGTTGCTTAGAAATGATCATTAAAATTCCTGGGATCAAGTAAGATAACCAAGAAGACAAAAGAGAGAGAAGAAAAGAGGACCTGAAACAATGCTTAAGGAGCAACCATACATTGGCAATAGAAGGATGCAGAGGATGCTTAAGTGGATAATACTTAAGATACTTGAGATGATACTTAAGAAGAAAAGCATTAGAAAATGGTGACATAGAAGACCAGAGAGTAAAGAATATACCAGCACAAGTCAGATCAACAGTATCAGAAGCTGCAAAAGTCAAGGAGTCTGAAAACGAAAATAATCTATGAATACTTAGTAGTTAAGATATCACTCTTAACCCATAAGAGAGTGATTATGTCCAAAGTCAGATTCTAAGGGACAACAAATGAGTGGGATGCGAAGAAATGAAAGCAGCAGATACAGCCAACTTTGTCTAGGAGTTTGGTATTGAAAGCAAGAAGGGTAAGATGGCAGCTTGAGTTATTGAAGGAGTCAAGTGAACAATTTTTAAGTATGAGCTTGAATAGGAGAAAGAAATTATCTCTAGGGGGAAGCTCCTGAAGGAATACAATCGACCTAAGGGCCAAGGATTAACTGTAGCAAGGAAAAACACTATCTCATCTTCATTGACTAGATGAAAGGAAAAGAAAATAACTGAAGAGTCAAAGGAGTTTTGAGGTGTGAAATAGAAATATTGAAATGTTCATGACCTGGGGGGGAAATCATTACAGCAAGTTTCACTGATAAAGACTTCGTTTCTAAAGTATGCAAAGAATTGAGTCAAATTTATAAAAATAAGAACCATTATCCAATTGGCAAATGGTCAAAGAATATGAACAGGTAATTTTCAGAAGAAAAAATCAAAGTTATTTTATAGTCACATGAAAAATAAATGCTATAAATCACTATTGATTAAAGAAATGAAAATTAAAACAACTCTGAGGTACCACCTCATACCAATCAGATCAAATAATATGGCAAAAAAGGGAAATAATGTTGAAAAGATTGTGTACACTAATACACTGTTGGTGGACTTGTAAACTGGTCTAACCATTCTGGAGAACAATTTGAAACGATGTCCAAAGGCTATCGAACTGTGCATATCCTTTAACCCAGAAATATACTAGGACTGTATCCCAAAGAAATTAAAGAAAAAAGAAAAGGACCTACAAATACAACAATATTTAAAGCTGTTTCTTTTAATGTAATGGTAAAAAAAAATGGAAATTGAGGAGGTGTCCATCATTTGGGGAATGACTTAACAAATTGTGGTATATGATTGTGATAGAATTTTATTGTACTATAAGGAAAGATGAACAGAATGTTTTCTGAAAAAAAAAAACCTGAGAAGACCTATATGAACTGATGCAAAGTGAAGTGAGTAAAACCAGAATATTGTACACAGAAAGAGCAATATTGTAAATGATCAACTGTGAATGTCTTATCTATTCTGATCAATTCAATAATCCAAGATGATTCTGAAGGACTTATGAAACAGGCTATCCAGATGCATAGAGAGAACTACTGGAATTCCAGTTCCGACTGAAGCAAATTTTTAAAATTTATTTTTCTTGCTTTTTTTTATAACGTGGCTAATGTTTTTACATGTTTAATTGAGATCACATGTCTTGCCTTCTCAGGGAGAGAGGGAGGGAATTCAGAGTTCAATTTTTTCAAATGAATATTTTAAAAATAAATTGAAAAAAATATTTCATGGGGCATCTAGGTGGCACAGTGAATAGAGCACCAGCCCTGGAATCAGGAGGACCTGAGTTCAAATCTGGCCTCAGACACTTAACACAAAAAACTAGCCATGTAACCTTGGGCAAGTCACTTAACCCCAATTTCCCTCCAAAAATAAAAATATTTCATAACACAAAGGATTACTAATGCATCATGCAAGATAATCACTGAGAGAAGGGTGGGTGTGCTGGAGGCTTAGGATGATCCCAGTGATAAGTTCTATATATACATGGGTATAACTGTTTCTCAATTTATTTAGAGAGCAGCTTGTCGTTTATTTTTCTGTAATTTCCCTTGACCTCTCTTCAAATCTTACCCTTATTTTGCTCATTACAAAATCCCTAAAACCTCAGTCTGACTATAATTCCCCTACTCAGTATGGTTCCATATTATCTCTAGAATCCAATATAAACTTCTGTTTTCAGAAGTTGAAATGCTTCACGGTTGGTCTCCAACTCACCTGACTGGCCTTATTGCTTCATTACTCCTCCAACACAGCCAAATTGGCCTCCTTTTCTTCACATACAACAATCCATCTTACACCTCTGGTTTTGTAAAGGCTGGCTCTTATCCCTGCAATTTACTCCCTCCTCCCCTTTGCTTCTTAAGATTACTACTTTTCCTCATTCCTCAGACCTAGTAACAGCTATTTCAGATGAAGCCTTTCCTGGTCACCCTCCCACCCCTAGCTTCTAGTGATTCCCTCAATCATTACTTAATACTTAATTTGTACATGTTTTGTGTCCACTTATAAGTCTACAAGTATGTATTAGTTCTCTATATAGAATGAAAGCTTTTGAAGGGAAAAAGACTCCTTCTCTTTTGTCTTTGTATCTCCAGCACTTATCACAGAGGCTAGCATGCAGTACTAGAAAAGCCATGTACTAAATTGTTGCCAATTTATTGATATATCAATATATTCAAAGGCTTGTCCAAACCTCACTAACCTGTCTGTACATAGCTCCCTTCCTGAGGGGAAAAAGCCTGTTGTGCAAAGTGAAGGGACGAGGAGAAGGATTTTTTCTCACGCGGAAGGTTAGGATCTAATGTCCTCTGAAGCAGTTCTTGCCCAAAAATAGAGAGTGGGGAGAGTTGGGCCAACAACATGAAGGAGATTCAAGACCAAAAGTAACAGATACTAACTTTGGAAAACGAAACCAGAAAGTTTATCAGTCTTGGAATAACCAGGGGAGTCCCCTGCTAGTGAATTAGGCCATAAATTGAAGGGTCATTTGGTGAAATTAACTTTTTCTTGGATAGTATATAGACAGTGTTTGAGAAGAATAGTCGCCCTGTTACAGATTCAACTGAGAGTTTCCTCTTAGGAAATCACTGAAGTGTAAGTTATATGTTTTCCATACAGAAATCTTTTATTAAGTCATATTCCCCTTGTAATAGATCATTTTAGAATAGCTCAGATTAAAACCTTGAAAGAGCATTTTGCTCTAGGAATTTACAAAACACCATTCAATTCCAAAATGTCCTTTCGTGGGTACTGAAATTATTCTCCTGCTTGTCATTCAGAAACAATTCAGAAATGACTGATAGATTGCTAATGAATTCCTTATAGCACAGTCTAACAATGCCTCAGATTATTTTTGATGTCCTTATGGAATGCAATTTTATCCTTTGTATAATTCTAAAATTATCTTTGTGAAGTGTCTCTGAGAGGTTTTTTTTAGAATCTGTGATTGGATTGTGGTAACTAGATTCATTCCTTACCATTATCATCAGAAAACAAACCAAAGAGTTATGTCATTCTATTGTAGGCCTGCCAGAATAGTTAAGTGATCATTTATCAAAGCAATTGCCCCCAAATAATACTTGAATATTATTAAGTATTAGTCCGACTCACCAAGAATGAAGTAAGGAGATACTTTAAAATGTTGGAATTAGAAATATAAATAAACCTACAGATACAGTTATTGATTGGGTCCAAATTTCATAAGGATTCAATGGAAAGTAATATAATAGGAGTAATAAACCATCATTGCATAAAATCATCTACACATTACTATTTTCTTATTTTGCAGGGTGGATAAATGATCAGGTATATTTACTTGGGTGGTATAAATGTGCTGCCTAGTACTGGAGATTTAAATACATATTTTTAAATAATTAACTTTGCCCCTAAAATTCCATAGAGCTGAATTTATACTTATTTATTTTTATTTATTATTTATTTTTTTATTTATTTATACTTACAAATTAATGTAGAACCAAATTCATTCTTATATTTAAAATAGATACTTAATGCTGATTTAGCATTGGAGTCAGAGAATTTTAGAATCTGTTTTGAAATGTATTTTTATATTTTGTAGTATGTATTTCCTTAATACATGTATAGGTTTCATATAACCAGATAAACAATAATTATACATTAATAATAATCATTAGTAAACAAATTCATCCAAATGGGGTCTGAGCTTTAGAATCAGAATGGTTTTCCTACAGTGAAATTTGTTACAAATTTTAACCAGTTGGGATTTAAATAGTGAATATCATTCACTTCTTATTTGATAAAGTAAATAAAGACCTTACATTCTAAATAGTCACTTAATATCCCATGTCAATATTGGAATTTGATGTTAAGTAGAAAATGTTACATTAAATGTTAAATCTCACTAGTACTTTTGATTGGCAAATATTTTCTCATCTTAGTTTAATAAGTTGGAATTTCATATCATTGATAATGGCACTCCAGTACATCCTTCTCTTTCACAAAAAGTTTAAAACTATTTTTTAATAGAATGTCTCCTTGGAATGTTTCTATTTTTCCTTCCCTTTTTTACTTACTACAAATATGATTTATTTCTTTCAACTCAGGAGTGTTCTAAAGAGCTCAATTTTCCCATCTCAACTCATCATTTCACTTGAGTCTATACATCACACAACCAAGATGGAATATTTGTGAAGAGCTGGGACATATGTTCAATAACCAGATAGAGGTTGCTCTTTTCCTAATATAATAATGTGGAGGAGATACAAATCAACAAGACTCTGGGCATGCCTGAGGCAAAGAGTTCATTAAGGGATGTGGAAATATCACTGACAAGTCGCAAGATAAATTAAAAGGAAAATTTCCAAATTTATTTTAAAACAAAAATGGAAAAACATTGGAGGAAAAAACTAGAGTTTTTTTTTTCCTCTTAAATGACAAGATGCCATTTTTTATCCAGTAAAGTAGAATCCATGTTTAAGACTTATAAAATGATGGGACTAATACTTGCTTTTTTAATAGTTATAAGAGGACAGTTTTTATCTGCCTGTGGTTTCATCCATGTAAGGAAATCCTGGTGAAATAATTCTCTCTACCCATGCAGATTGGCAGATCGGTAACGACACTGACATTTACTTTTAACCCCTCACCTGGGGCACTGAGAAGATAATGGACTTTCCCAGAGTCATACAAACAGGATACTTCAAGTAATATTTGCCATATAAGTCCTTTCATTATGATAGCTACTAATACTCTGTGTTACCTTATATTTCATGTGTAAATGGAATATGCAAAAACATATATGTATGACATGCATAATACATACATATATATGTATGTGTCTTCATGTTATTCAGCCCTTCCTGGCAACCTTAAAAGGGAAGCTGTTACTTTGTTTTTTCTTTTCACATCCTCATCTCATAGCACCAGTACATCTGGTATATAGTAGAAGCTTTAAAAATACTTATTGATTAATTAATTTATTCCTAGAAGCAGCTGGGTGACCTAAGAGATTGGGTGTTAGATTTAGAAACAGAAAGATCAGGATCATGTGATCTGAGTTCAAATTCTGCCTCAAAATCTTATAAGCTATGTCATCCTGAACAAATGGTTTGAAATGGGGATTATAAAAACACCTAGCCCATGTATATGTGTGCATATATATGCATACATATCAGTGTTTATATATTTGTATATGTGCATATGTATCATATTCACATATGTACATATATATATATATACACACACAAGAATATGTCCGTTTATAAACCTTAAACTATCATATATTTTAGGTATTATTGTTTTTATATAGTAAATATTCCATGTTGCTGATAAATGACATATTCCACTTTTTAGAGGCTAAAGTTAAGTTCATTCAGGAGATCTGAAAGGGTGAGACCAGTCATTTATAAAAACCTGTACTCTCAAGGAGGCCAAAAAAGGAAAATTGCCTTGGACCCAGTAGTAAACATTAGTCTCATTTCCCTTGCTTCAGATGCATGACTCAAGCTACCCTTTTCACCTGATTATCAACAGTATTTGATATTGGCAGCTTTTTGTTTCTCTTGGAGGGGCGGGGAGGGGATTCCATTTGAGAGGCCTTAAGCTTAACATTGAATGTCTCTGGTAACTGGCCTCTAGGTCAGCACAGCCAACGCAACACTTCTGGTTCTCGCCTATCAGGGAAGTCTGAGGCTGTTGCCACAGTCAGTCCAAAGGGTTGCACCTCTTGAGTACTCAGAGAATAACACAGGTAATTGATTTTACCTGTAGTTTACCTGAATTCCTGTTATTTTAAAGCTGTGCTTTAATTGGCAGTCATTTCCAACTTTTTTTTCTAGAATGCTTCCAATTTTAAATATTCCAGCCTATTCTCCTTAGAATGTTCCAAAATATATTGGAAATATCAATGTTTCAGCAAATTATGAGTGAATGACTAACACATCATTAAAATAAAATTATAAGAGAAGTTTGATTGCAAGTCACAAAAGATAGAGAATCACAGACTAAAGAGACATAATTATTCATGAAAATGAGTATTTACTAACTTTATTATGTACATCATAATTGTTTCTCTCTGTCTCTGCCTACTCCCTTTCTCTTCCTCCCCCTCCCCC
The DNA here is from genome assembly GCF_028583685.1 of Petaurus breviceps papuanus. Lineage (NCBI taxonomy): Eukaryota > Metazoa > Chordata > Mammalia > Diprotodontia > Petauridae > Petaurus > Petaurus breviceps. Next base: position 11,879,862 of record NW_027185665.1, on the reverse strand, counting down.
AAAATATGTATATTTTATTCACATATACAAACATGTGTATATATGTATGTCACATACATATATATGTGTCTAATTAGGGAGTTAGTACCGACTATGGAAAGGGGATAAAAACCCTGAACTTTTTTTTTTAAGCAATTGGGGTTAAGTAACTTATTCAAGGTTACATGGCCAGGTGTTTCTGGGTGGGTGCTAAGTGTCTGAACCTGGATTTGATCCCCAGGTCATCTTGACACTGGGGCCGGTGCTCTTACTCTCTGTGCTACAAAACCCTGAACTTTTAATTGAGTGATCCATATTAAACCTCAAATCAGACACCGAATAAATAAGACCTGGTGCCAGTTGCTTCTAAACTCTCTGATCCTCATATTCTTTTTCTGCAAAATTGTAATAGGATATATGCTAATAACTGTACAAAGTTGTTGTGAGAAATGCACTTAGGAAACTTAAAATCTCTTCTAAGGACTGAAACTAGACCTGTGAGTTCATATGTTTGGGGAAATATAAAATAAATGTAGCACCTTGTAGTCTTAAAATGTTTTCTAGAGCAGAGAAATCAAATACACAACCCACTGGCCCAACATTCCTAAGTGGTGCTTAAACAGATTAAAATGTAATTGAAAATGTTTAACAAAATAAAAATACAATAAAACATAAATAACATTGCATGGTAAAACTAAGTCTCTATGAGGCTGTAGTAACTTCCATCTTTATTTGAGCTTGACCCCATTGGATTAGAGCAGAGGTATCAAACATGAGATCTGTAGAGAAACTGGGGTTCATATTCCAGAATGCAGCCAAACCAGGTTAAAATATAATTGGAAAATATTTTAACAAAATAAAATATGCTAGTAGATAATATTACTGTGCACTTTTCTAAGGAAACATCAAGTTCCTTATCTACAATTGAATGTCCCCATTTCCATTTGAGAATGGCACTACTTGCCTAGAACACTGAAAGAGATTTTCCTGAGGTCACACATACATAATATGTCAGAGTCAAGACTTTGACCTATACTTTCTTGACTTTGACCTCAGCACTCTGCTCTCTGAACTGCTACATAAATATGTATTAAAGTATTAACAGGTACAGATGTTGTGGTAAGAATCTTGCCTTTAAAAGTCCTCAAGCCCATCAACAACATGTAGAAGACAGCAGAATCTTGGGGTGGAGTTGGGGAATGGCATAAAGCAAAGTTGACTGTTCTGATTTGGGATTCAGAAAATATGATCACTATAATTATATTTAAAAGAGATTTCTATTTTTAAATACCATCTTAATACCCTTATTTGGAGCAAACTTGCTTACTACAAGCAATTTATTATCCTCATAATGCTCATAAAGCATTACACAGAAATTTCATGTTTATTACATGAGTACAGAGTGGCTATTCAGGGTGACATATATTCCAAGTCTAGCAACCATCAGCTTCTGTAATTTCTGCCATTGGCCACAAGCCCATGACCACAGACTGAGGAATGCAGGGCGCTTTAGGAGAAAGTGTAGTGTTTGAAAATAATTACTGTTATAACTGGAATTTTTAAGAGAAATTACAGGAAGTCAGAGAGCTTCTGGATAGGATATTTGAACTGAAGGAAAAAAAACAACAGTACCCTATTTTCTGGGAAAGTGTCCATTACTCAGACCATTTTTAAAAAATGATGTGTTGATGAGATCTTATCTCAGGCCAATATCCCTTGATCATCTAAGTCTGACCCTTTAATGAAGTCACAGGAGGAAACGCTGGGTTGGATTTAATTAATGGTCCTTCATTCTACCCATCCTCTCTGAAGCTAAGAATTGAATGGATAGGAGTCTCTGACTCTTTTCAGAAGCCTTGGGAAGAAAACATCTTCTGGCTTCTCTCTTCTAGCTGGGATCTCTCCTTGTCCTTTCTCTTCCTCTTCTTTTCCCTCCCTTCTTCTCCCCTTCTCTCCCCTGAATTTTTGTCACACACTATTTTACATTATATTTATTTGTGGAATCTCAAGAAAATTGTCTTTTCCTCTACTACAATTAGACTATAGCATTCAGGACCATCTAAAGTTATGGAAGTGGTTTTGTTTTTCAAATGTCAGGATAATATCAAATTAATTATGAGTAGGAAAATATGTAAAATATTTTTCTACTAACTCTAGCCAATAGTATTCTTTTCTGAGCATACACACACACACAAACACAAACAAACACACACATCTTTATTCATTCATCTTTTCAACATTTACTGTCTATGCGGCATTTGTAAGACACCATGAATGTGCATACTGCCAATTTCAGACTAATTTATAAACTGATATTCTGGCTTGAGTCTACTCCTCTCCAGCCCAGGTTATTTTCTGTTCATGTACAATATTAGAACACCCTGATTACACTGTTATAACTCTGGGGGGTTAGTTAGCAACTACTAACAGCTACAATTGTCCCTGCACTCAGGCACACAGCCTCTCTCTCAGCTATCACAAAGAAGAAAGCACAGCACCTACCCTCAAGGAATTTTCATTCTACTAAAAAGGATAAGCCAACACTTTTGTCAATTCATCAAAACTCACTTTGTTAAACTTTGGTGTAGAAAGAACACAGCAAAAATTTTTTGCTAGGGAAAATCCCTTTTTTGCCTTTGAAAGAAATGTATGGGTTTTTGTTTGTTTTTTTGTTTGTTTGTTTTAAAGCAATCAGGGTTAAGTAACTTGCTCAAGGTTACATGGCCAGTTATTTCTGGGTGTGGTGCTGAGTATCTGAGCCTGATTTGATTCCCAGGTCATCCCGACACTGGAGCTGGTCCTCTTACTCGCTGAGCCACCTGGCTGCCCCTAAGCAATTGGGGATAAGTAACTTGATCAAGGTTACATGGCCAGGTGTTTCTGGGTGAGGCTAAGTGTATTCGATCCCCAGGTCATCCCGACAGTGGAGGCAGTGCTCTTACTCGCTGTGCTACCTGGCCGCCCCAAGAAATGTACGTTTGACATGGAAAATCGAGTTATGTTCTGGTTCCCCATAAAAGGAGGTTCCCATTGGTACTTATTATCACTCAATGACTTATCTTAACCATAAAATGGCTTCATTTATTTTCTCTACCTCTGACTCTTGAATTTTCAGTATTGATCTTCTCTGCTTATATTCTATAGTTTGATACACAATGGTTAAAATTCTGCCCTGACTAGATTCCATTTTGTCTTCTACTTTTACCTGCTCTCTGTGGGATTTTTCCAGTTCTCTTTTGCTCCATGACTATTCTACCCCATCTCCATTACTCTTTATTTGTTTGCCCTGTTTTGGAAAGGCTAAGACAAATAATTTAATTCAAACATTTTAGCATTTAATTTGCCTTTTTTTCTTGAAGCATAGGGCTTTTGTTATTTGTTTGATTGCTGTTTATTATTGTGAATGTAGGGATATAAAGGAATATTTACCATCCAGCATAAATTTGGTGCTACTAAGATTACAGTTCAGAAGTTGTTTCTTACTTGATGACTTTCCTAACCTCATTCTGGTCTGGAGTCTAGCTTCTATATGACTGTTGCTAGAAAGAAGAATTTGAAAGCCAGTTATCTCTTGCAACAATCTAGCTGCATTTCAGTCAGTTTGTCTTTGGGTTGAATCCTGGGTGATTCTGTGTGCTTGTTATTCTGTACACTCACTGCATGTGCTTGGTAAATGAGAACACGACCTTAGTATTCATCGGCATTGTCAGTTTTACTACTGCCTGAATATTCTGATAATTGACTTGACAGCAGATATAATTTTGACAAAATTAGAAAATCCTGTGGAATTGGTTTGTCTCATTCAATATCTGACCGAGATGTTAAGGAATAGTGTTCCCCTTCCTCTTCCACAGTCTTGATGATACAGTTAGAGAACACTTTGGTTCTGGGGAAAGGAGAGAATAGTCTTACAGTAAAATCTTCCCTCTTCCAGTGGACTGTGCCCAAGTGATCCTTTGATCATTTGAAGAAATAAAGAACTCACTCCACACAAAACCTCAGCTCAACAGTGCCTCAGTTCAACAGAGCATATCAGCAGCTATGCTGACTTATTTATAGCCAGTGGGACTTCAGGTGCTTGGCTCCACACATTTATAAAGCCACCAGCTTTGATGATAGTTCATGTGCTAGCAATTTACTACTGCTGAAAAGTTACTGTGCTGGCACCCAGAGAAAAAGAGAATGGCATATCCCAGAATCTTGGTACACTATTTCTTTTTTTTTAAGTAGTAATTGGAAATGGTGGGCTTGTTTCAAAGTTAGATGGTTTATACATAGCATAAATAATGGAAGATGTAACAGGTTGAATGTGGTTTTCTTCTGGTCTTCCCAGAGAGGAATGGAAAGCCCTTCACAATGTCCCATAGTGGGTTTTTTTTTTACAATAACATGAGTCTAATTCATTTTTCAGAGGTGTAACTACCTAGGAAATATATAAAGATGATGTCAAACAGGAGGATGAATACTGAAAAAAATTCACTTGATTATACAGATGTTTGGTACATGATTGATGGTATACCTCAATGATGACCTTCATTTTCTACAGGCTGTGTAGATGTTGTGACATTCTGTGACAATAAACTTAATTAGAACAAAGAAATAAGACTAAAATGTTTTCTTCATAAAACTGAGGCCTCTCCAGCAGTGTTGTTCTGATTCTTTATCACGGTGTGGTGTGGACCTTGGGTTTTGGAAGGCTATGCCAGTAGAGCATAAACTCTGCATGCTAATAACTGCTTTCAAGATTGAAAGGCATCTAATGTGGTGTCAGGAGTGGACTGATTTCTTTCCATTCTAGGATCAGGCAAGCTAAGTTCACAGGGTCTCATCACTTGATGATTGGTTACTAGGTAATAAATCTTTTGTTTATAAAAATTTAATTCAATAACATTTCATATCATAAAGATCATAGAGAATAGAACCATGACTTAATTGATATAGGGAACTCCAGGATGAAGCAAATCATTCTTATAATGGAAACTGGCACCTTCTCTTTAAGTTAATGTCTTAGAGTTTCCCACAATTCTGTAAGATTGAGTGATTTGCCCTGTGTCTCACAGCCAGGATGTGTTCAAGAACAGACCTGAATCTGGCTTTTCTTGATCGTGAGGGTGGTTCTCTATGCATTACAATATATTGTCTCTCCAAATATAAAAATGGGTAAAATAATATTCATAGTATCTGCCTTATGGGGTTATTGTGTGGTTTAAGGGAGATGATGTATATAAAACATTTAGCAAAATTTAAAGCATTTTATAAATGTCAGTTATAAGTATAAGTAGCTTAAGACACTGTAGATTGGATTCTTCTTAAAATGAGATTTGAAAGTCTCTGAAGTCACTTCTACTTCTGAGATTCTATAACTTCTAATTTTTCTGTCGTGGTACAAAAGTTTAGTGGATAACTTGTGTAAATTCTAGGAAAAAGAAAAGTCAACTCCTTATATCATGTAATTCACCCATATCATTGTTTTACCAATTAACATTAATTGCAACTTCATAGAATACATGCTATTATTTTAAATTAGTAAAGAAATCTTATTAAATTGTATACCCTTCCTTTAAATGATGAGAATATTACTACCTATGAGTGTTGACCCAAATATCACTAATAATACCAACAATTAGTTCTATCCTGCCTCAAATCCTCTCTCCTTTTGTACATTTCTTTGAAAGAGCTAAAATGTCTATTAAAAATGCATAATTGTTTGAAATCCTTTCAGAACACAAATGGATTGTTTAGTGCAGGAGTTCTTAACCTTTTCTTTTTTAGAAATCAAGTAATTAAAAAAAAATCTCTAAGGACTTCTGACAAGCATAGCAGTTGGAAACTCCACTTAACTAGGGCTCAAACACCAAGTTTTAAAGAATTTGCTCTGTGATACTGTGACAATTACTTGTGATTTCAAAGAATATGTTATCCTAAAAAAATAATTCTAAGGCATATGTTGTTTGCAAAAGACTTTCAGACTTCTGACTTTTTCCAAAACTGTTTTTGGTGGCTTTACAAGCACCATAAGTGTTGTTTGGTAAGTGTTGCTTGATGGGTTTACTCCAGATTTAACATATTACTGTCTCTCTGATTTTTAAAGAAAATCAAATCTATGTAACAAAACAAAAACCCAAAAGGATGACTTTAAAAAGTACTGGAATGTCTATCACTGTGTTTGTCATCTAAAAATCCTTCTTTGTGGCCAAATTCTAACCCATAAATGTGTAGCTTCAAGAGAAGGTAAATTGCTCAAGAGTGAACACTATTTCTTTCCTTCCCTTTTTCTCCCTTGGTCCTATCCTCATTTCTAGCACTTAATAGTTGGTTAATAAATATTTTTTAATTGAATTCAATGGAATTGGCTCTCAATTGTAAAGCTGACTCCAACATTATCAACATTTTCAAACCTTTGGTGAGACTCAAAAGTTTTGGAAGTCTGCTAGAATTTGCAAACTTTTTGAATTTGCATTTTCATATGTAATCTGCCAACTATCAACTCTCTGAAAAGTAGCATTTGTAAATGTATATGCATGTGCATATGCATATGCTTATATGCCTATATAGTTTTTTTTTTTAATTCAGTCATTTCAATGACTGATCCCATTTAGGGGTTTCTTGGCAGAGATATTGGATTGGTTTGACATTTCCTTCTCCAGATCATTTTCCAGATGAGGAAATCACGGCAAAAGTGGCTGTCACTTGCCCAGGGTCGCACATCTAGTAAGTGTCTGAAGCCAGATTTGAACTCAGGTCTTCTTGACATCAGGCCTGGAACTCTACACACCGAGCCAACTAGCTGTCCTATGTAGATGGACATATTATTGCACATGTATATGCTAAGTTTCAAATTCTACTCTCTATTTTTGAAAATGTATTTGCAACAAAAATAGATTAATATGCAGATGAATGAACAAACAAAAAATCAATTAAACTCATGCCACTTAGAGGAAAATTTAAAGTCCTTTATAGAATTACTTCAATAATTAATCCTAAGAAATAAAAATAAAATCAGTATAAATGTTTACAGGACCTAGTGACTCTTGGTCTCGTGGTTTCTCCACTTATGTCACATGTTAATTAAATGACCCATTAATGAGTTAAAGGAGAAACAAAAAAGGTAAACGACACTAAACTATATATTTGAGATATACGATCTTTACCACTGCCTTGAAGACAAAATATAACTTGAGTAGATACTTTTGATTTAACATTCTAATATTTTATAGGATTAAAAAAGCTTAGAGTAAAATAATGAATAAAGTTCAACTAGAATTTGTGAATAAGATCTGTTCAGAGTTAGGATGCAGAAAAAAATGAATAGAGAATCTTAAAATCCTTAGCATGTAATAGCTCAAAGATCCTTGAGGGACCAGCTAGTTACCCCCCCCCATAATTTTATAGATTAATAACTAAACCTCAGAACTATAGAGTGCATTGAAAATGCACTGAGCAACTGAGTTAGCAAAACCAAGAATCCCTTCCCCCCACTTAGATGTGACTGAATGTGATTGTTCTTTTTTGTTTGCTCACTCATTCATCTGTTTAGCTATTAATTTATTTTCACTGCACATACATTTTAAAAATAGTAGATCTAGTGCTGTATCCAAAAGAGATCATACAAATGGGAGGAAGACCAATTTGCACAAAAGTATTTATAGCAACTCTTTTTGTGGTGGAAAAGAACTGGAAGTCAAGGGGATGACCATCAGTGGGGGAATGACTAAACAAGTTGTGTTATATGAATGTAATGAAATACTATTGTGCTATAAGAAATGAGGAGCAGGCAGACTTCATAATAATTTGGAGAGATTTATATAAACTGATGCTGAGTGAGGAGAGCAGAACCAGGAGAACTTTGTACAAAATTACAAACACATCATACCTATGACTACTAATTTTGATGGACTGGGCTCCTCTCAGCCATGCAAGCTTATAGGACAACTCCAAAAGACTCATGATGGAGAGGATATCCATATCCAGAGAAAAGAACTACAGGGTCTGAATGCAGATTGAAACAGACTACTTGCTGCCTCTTTTATGTTAAGTTTTGTTCCATTCCTTCTTTCTCTTTCTTCACTTCATTGGTTATAATTCTTCTTTACAATCTGACTTATGCTTAATGCAGAGGTATTTGTAGAGCCTATATTGGATTGCTTGCTGCCATGATTGAGGGGAATGGGGGTGTTAGAGGGAAGGGGAGAAAATTTGGAACTCAAGGGATTGTGGAACTAAATGTTGTTAACTAAAAGTAGATAAACAGATTTGATAAAAATAAAATTGCAAAAAATAGTGAGCAGAGTTTGACATTTTGAAACTCCAAGGAAAATAGAAGTGTCTTTTCAATTTTTACATGGTACCAGATTTCACTCTAGGTTAGTGATTAGTGATATAGGGATATAACAATGCCTAACCTGACATATATTCTAGAAATCTTATAACTTAAAACTGACCCTTGGATATACACATATGCATAAATACATGTAATATGAACATATGCATATATGTGTGTACATTTGTATACATAGACATATATGTATATATGTCATTATATATATGCCTTAATATGCACATTTTCCCCATGGTATTTCAGCCTAATTTGGAAAACATTTAACAAAGCAAATAGGGAGAAGAGTGTTGGTGAAGACTCACTGTAGTTCATTCAAGTTTAAAGCCTAAATTACATCCAATTTTTTCAGTCATAGAAATGGGGGGTGAAGAGAAATTCATTATATGTGCTATTATAAGAATGACAGTTTGTATATATGCCTATGAATATGTATATAGGTAAATGAGTTTATTTGTGTACATGAGCATGTCCGTATACATAGTGAAGAATGTATATATGTAAAAGTTTATTTGTGTACATGTATGTGTTCATATACATGTGTATACAGAAAGAGTACACTTATATAATACCTTGTATATCGTGTTATATACCTTGAAATTTAATTTAAAGAAGGGTAAGGTGGAACATTGTCTAGATAAATGATTTTATTGGTGTTGGGAGTTCACAATAAGGTTATTCCCTCTGCTTGGACAGACTGCCACTTATTCTATTAAAGTCAAAATTTTCAGTAACAAATGAATTAACGTGTGCATGAGCTCTAGAATTTAGTGACTATACTGATAAGGGAGAAGAAGAAGATTCTTGGGCCTTGGACCATAAGTCAGTCTCCCACAAGAACTTGGAGGTAGTTTTGTCAGAGCAAGTTGTATGTGTGTGTGGTGTGGGGGACGTCAGAGTAGGTGGGGATGGGTAAAGCAGAAAGGCTGGGATGATCTGGGAGAAGAGAAAACCTTGTTCAACCAATCCTTTTTCTTTATAAGGTATGTGATTTTAACTTACAGTTAGAAAATAACTTCTTAGGAACAAATATTCCACAAATTAAGCTCATCACTGAGGCACTTATCTGAAAGGATCTTGTGAAGATCAAATGAGATAGTATTGAGAGAGATAGATATGTGTGTATGTATATATGTGTGTGTATGTATATGTACATGCATACATACATACATATATATATATATATGTCTGAACAGTGACTATACAGAAGTAAAAAAAAATTTATTTGTGTATGGGCCTTACCCTATATTGCAATTATATGAATGGAGGGAGGGTCTTATGTAAATGCAGTAACTACTCTAACACCTAGAGCAACATTCAGTGAAATGTAATGAAAGCTCATTGAACTGGAACTGCTTATTGAAATCAATCAACAAGCATATTTGCATATACGTAAATATATATGTGCTTGTGGTGCATATATATGTGTGTATATACACATACACACATATATGTAGATATATGTGTGTAAGTATTTTAATATGGATTGACGCAATGCTATTTACTTTATAAGAAGATATATACTAAGGTTTCCTACTCTAAAGCAATTCAAAATGGATTTATATTAAACTTTCTAGGACTATATCTATTGAATAAAATTATACCTCTGTTCTCTCTAATATTTGCATTTTTTTAAGTAAGGGGTTACAGTGAGGAATTTCTACCTATAAATATGGTCAGCTTCTCCACAAGTGATAATCTGTTGCTTGGGGCACTGAAACATTAAATAATTTTCCTAGGACCACACAGCCAATATCTATCAGAGGCAGAACCCCAACTTAGGTTTTAGTGACTCCAAGGCCAGCCCTCTATAAACAATGCATCTTAATTGTAGGTTGGAAATAATGGTTTTACAGGTGTACAATCCAGGCCACAGCAGTTTGCTGTGTTGTCATATTCCAAAAGTTAGAGGAGCTAATGACCCTGTAAAAGTAGTGCAGTTATACTAATTTGTGAAAAATCTGTCAGAATAGAAAATTACAACTGTAGAATACTTTATTTGCTGTCTAGGATCACCAAATTCACTAAAGTGAATGACTTTGTTATAAGGTCTAGTTAGCATAAAAATGACCTAACCTTATCCAAGGAGACTTGATTTTCCAACAGCTACTCAGAATTCCAATATGCTTTAAAAAGAAATTAAAAAAAAAAACCCTCAAGATCCCTTTTGAGGATGACTATTGACTGTACTGTCATATTCATGATAAAAGAATCAACAAACCTTTTTCATTTCTAAAACATGAATATTTAATGAAGCAGATTAGAAATAAGAGGCCTATTGTATGAGTATTTTTTAATAATGTCCATTGTTAAAATGGACAATGGTATTTTCCGAATTACTTCCACATCTCCTAGTAAAACCACAGATTAGTTACATTTCAGTGATTATTGGACAGTTTCCCCCTCTGACTGTTGCATAATTTAAGAAAAATTCATTGACATTTTTTAAAATGGAAATCTTAAAAAATATTTTAGAGAACTGGTTTCAATCTGAATCTTAATAGGCTAATTATTTTGGAATTGTGATACTTGGCTTTATATTCCTTCGGCTCTCATGCAGATATGATTTTAAGTAATCAGCCTCAGTGTAATCAGTAATTAAAATTATAGCCAACTACAGGTGTTGCTAATTGTTAATCAATTAGATGCATAATGATTGCATATCTCATTGAAATCTTGATTGAAGTATTGACAGTTACCCATGACTCGCAAACAATAAATGTCCTTTCTATATTTTTAAGGATGAAGTGAGTTTATTTAAGATATTTTCCTAGTTCTTCCTCACAATTTCTTCTCTGAACCTCAGAAGCAAATGGGCATGCCCTTCCTGCTTAAATAAATGAAATCAATACAGTAGATCATAACTGGCCTGACAGCTGTTGAATGGGTATGTGAATTTTAATTGGTTTATTTGCATGTTAACAGGGAGTTTTCTATAGACGGTTTTGTGGACCCTGTATGCCTGGATTTGGCAAATTCTGGGACCATTACATAGAAATGTGACAGTCATTAAACAATGATAGGATTCCTCTTCAGCCAGGAGGCTGCAGTTAGGATCAATGTCAATTTGCTGATCAGTCTTTACAGGTGTTAATTAGTTGCCGTATTTATATGAGCTCTATGGTTTGACTATCATCATGAATATATATATATATATATATATATATATATAAAGGTTTCCTTAAAATTGATTCTTGAGATTCAAGAGACAGGCTCAAACTTAAAAAGAAATATCACATCTGTATTGCCAATGTCTAAATATAAATTGTATACCTTCAAATCACTGTATCATATACAGCCTAAACTTACAATCACTTGGCAGTTTTTCAACAAGAATAAATAAGGACAGATCAACTTAACATTGAAATTTCATTTGCCGTATCATGACTAATTTCATAATGCCAGGGCATAAAGTCTGAACGCAAATACCAGGTCTCAGATTTTTTTAAAGGAGACTTTGGGACTAATATAACCCCATAATTAATAGTATTATCAGATCCTAGATCCTGTATCTGGAAAGGACCTCAAAAGGGATGAATAAATGGATAATGCTGAGTTTCGTTCGGGGTTCTGTTTCTAAGAAAATCAATCATCAACAACATAAAACAGAAACTTTTTTTCACCTTTTGCAAAGGATTCTAAAGCTCTCCAGTTTATATATGCTATGACTTTTCAAATTAAGCCAGCAAGAAAACCTTAATGGGAAAACTCTCATTCTAGTAGAATTCTCTTCTCTGACCCAGCAAGGATTTCTTACTGTGCATAGTGGAGGGGGAGAAAAATACCTTTGGAAGAAGAGTAACTTTGATATTTTAAAACAAAAGTGCTTCCTTCTTGGAAAGTGAGCAATGAATTCTAAGTCTTAAGTTGATAGGTTTGTGGTAGTTTTGTTGAACTCAGACATAGAATCAAAGTTATAAAACAAAGGAAAAAAAAGTGAATTTTCTTCCTTCTATAATGCTGTTCTGTATGACAATAGCACTATGTGTGAAAACTCTATGTGTGTTACTCTAGGTAACTCTAGAGGTGGAACAAAAACGCCAAGCTGAGTCCTATATTCCATTGCTCTTAATTCAAATGATTAATATCAGCCTAAACCATTAGAAAACAATGGCCTATGTGTGAAGTGCAAAACCTAAATCACACTAATGTCTCATCTTCCTATATTATATATGAGCAATGTGACTGGGGGAGGAAGGGACTGTATATTAATTCATCATTTGTAGAGAATATTAGTCAAGATATCATCAGAAAATGTGCACTTTCTGCAATTTGTAGGTATCATCAATTTAAAAATGAAATTTTAAAAATACCATGATAAAGATGACTATTGACTGTACAGTCGTATTCATGCTAACTAATCAGGAAACCTGGCCTTCACAGGCCAGGCAGCAGTCAACTGTTCACATGAGTTATGTGAATCAGGCCTGTAATCTTTCCTGACATTTGGAGCTCAAATATTTTCCCTTATTTCACCAACACAATTAAAATATTTAGTCTCACTTCATTTTATGAGGCATAAATAGCGATGTAAGCCCTCTGTAATTACAGTACATTGTAACAAATGACCTCATAAATACATTGTAATGTCCCATGTAATTACATGGTAAATCTTGCCTTTGAGACTGCTGCTCTGAGATTGAAAGCCTGCCTATTTCCAAGATTAATTACCATGAACCTAATTTGACAGGTCATGTGCAGACATGTCCTTGTTAAAATAAGTCATTAAAAGAACTCAGATTATCATTTGTTTCATTATATGGCCTTGTTCAATGAAAACACTTCTGTTTATTGGCTTATCAACAGATTTTTCTAAATGTTCTTAAAGGCAAACCATGACATGAAGGAATGGGTTTTCTTTGAGAATTCTTGTGAACATTAACTTTGGTGGATGAGCTAGTTTCTAATCACAATCAGATTTGTTAAACATTCACATCATTCTTGTAGTTAGTCAATCAAAAATTTTTTTTGAGTCTGGGTCTCTCCCAGGCTGGAAATTCAGCAGCTAATCCCCATCCCCATCCCCAAGTGCCTAATCCCAATCTTGATAAGTAGAGAAGTTTAATCTGCTCCATTTTCTGGCTTGAGATCTTTCCCCCTCCTCCATAGGCAGCCTGTTGGTACTCTCTCTATTCCAAGAAACTCACCATATCATTGCCAAACAGTGCAGACACACAATTGACTTTAGACCTGCTGCAGCCCAGAATCCCAAACCCAAGTGATCTACTAGACTCGGTATCCCTAGCAATAGGGACTACAGCTGTGTACTAGTATTCCTGGCAGCAAATACTTCTACACTGATTGCTTTTAAAATATGTTTGTTGTTGCTATTGTTGCTGAAGCATACCCTGGGTAAGTGAGGGCTCAGTGATAAGACCTAGCAATCAACTGGTTATGGAGATGAGATATAGGAAGGATGAAGAATAAATACAAAGTTGTAAACCCTGGTAATTGGAAGGACAATGGCACTTGCAACAGAGAAAGGGAAATTTACAAGAGAGGTGGCATTAGAGGAGAAGATAATGGAAGTTTTCTCTTTTGGAATTGTTGAGTTTTAGTCACCAGTGGACCATTCCTCTCACTATCTTGTATACCTAAATTATCATTGCCACATCTCTATTCCCATTCACAGACCCAAGTCACATTGAAGGTTCACACAGGCAGTGAAATAAGGGAAAAAGTTGTGTACACCAAAGGTAAAGGAACCTTGTTTTGAATCCCAACCTTGGACAAGTCTCTTTATCTCTCAGCCTTAATTTCCACATCTATAAAAAAGGGAGAGTAACATTGATTGTCATTACATTCACAGAATTGTCATGGCAGAAAAAGCTTCACTAAATTTAAAGTTCTGTGATCATTTGAATCAGTTAGAGTGTAGGGGACCAAAAACATCTGATCCAGGATTCAGTAGTTCTGTGTGGCCCAGTGTGGCTAAGTGACAGAATTTTCCTGATAATCTAGGGTGCAAGGCTCTGCCCTGTTATGGGATCTTGGCCAGATGATGTTCAAGGTCTGTTGGACATCTCAGTACTAACTAGACATTGAAATAATTCCATCCTGCTCAAGGGAGGACAGCAGAACATCCTGCCCTACCTTGTACCACAGTAACCAAGATAGAGAACAAGGCAGTCACACATGAGGCCGATGAGAACTCGGGCACCGGGAAGTACCCAAAAAGTGGCTCATGGTGGCTGTGCAGTTTTTCACTATATATACTGGGCCCTCAGATGAATAAAATTGTCTCAGTTTCCACTGGCTCATCTGGCCCACATTCATTTCAGCTCCTCCATGAAATGCCCACCTATTACTGGCATTATTAGAGGATGTATTTTACCAAAGATAGAAGTTGTGAATATGGTGTGTAGGTAAGGATTTTCTGCCCATCATGCTAGCTAGAATTAATCAGTAGAAATTCATAAACACCAAACTTGGAGTTTAAAGCCTTCAGTCATTTGTTCTGAATGACCCTGGTATTCCTTTCACAAATCCAATGACGATGAAGAAGATGATAACAGTTACTAACTGTTAGGTAGCACTTCAAGGTTTTCAAAATAATTACAGATATATTATTTCATTTAATCTTCATATGACAATCAGTTATAATAGGAGCTATTATTCCTATTTTATAGATAGAAAAACTGAGGCTAAGAAAGGTCCAGTAAAGTTATCCACAGTCACACAGATAGTAAGTGTTGGAGGCAGGATTTGGACTCAGATCTTCCTGACTCCAAGCTCAGTTCTTACCACTTTGCCACCTACCTGAGATACTATTTTCTGATGTCAACTCCCAACTCTTCTCTCCATGACTTCTTGCAGTCCCTAAAGTCTAACCTCATAGGGTTGTTATGAGGATCAAATAAAATCATATGCCAAAAGTGCTTTGTTAACTCTATAAATATTTATTATATTTTTAATTCTTTTTATTATATATATATAACAGTGCTAGTATTAGTAATTAATACTAGTTCTAGTACCAATATTAGTGGTTTTATCTGCCCCATCCCCTAGATATTACTGCTCTCTCAGATTAATTTTCATTTATTCATTTGCATATATGCTATAAAATCTGAGTAGAATGTGAGCTGTCTGAGAGAGGCCAGGTTCTGTTTTTTCATTGTGGTTGTTTATTTTGGTCTTTGTATCCTCAGTAACTAGAATGGCACATTTGTTGCAATTAGAAGTCACTAAGTATTTACTTACTTGAATTAAGGATCCAATACAGCTAGTGCTTATGATCTCAGAGTATAACGAGACTGGTTAAAATTGAGGACAAGTTTTCCCTAGGAAGGTTAAATCCCCATTTCCAACAGCCTTATCCCACTCCAGTCATGGACTTAGCAAGGTCTAATTAGTGGCCCCTCATACAGACTATCTATGGTATGGGGTTACTTCACATTTGTGTTTTCTGCACTTAATCCAAGGGTGAAATTACCTCTTTTAGATTTTAAAAAATCATCCAATTATTTAAAATATGCCTCATTCAGATTAATCCAATCCATGAGAGAGTCCATGGAAATCTGAGAGGGACTTTGTAGATGCACGAACCAGTTATATACAGTCTTATTATTTCATTCCCTTGAACTTTTTAATTTCTCATTTTGGCTTTGTAGCTTTTTATTTTTGTTGAGAAGATGCCATTTTCATAACAGTTTTGAGTTTGTGTTTTTACATTGTATTTTCTACTTCTTCTACATGATTCATTTTTGACCCAAATTAAAAAAAAAGATTCAGTCCTTTTGTAGTTTAGACTGGTGTAAAAATATACTACTACTATTATTATTATTCTGTTTCATTAAACATTGCCTGATCTTCAATACTCTAATGCCATCATTAAATAATTTTTAAAGCTGAACTTGGTATAAAATGATAGTTTAAACAAAAATGACACCTCTGGGATATAAGAAATACTTAATGAGAAATCCTGGGAAATAAATTTTATCCAGAATGCAAAAGGGTATGCATGCGGTGGAACCTTCAGTCTTAGCCTCAGGATACTTAACTTTCTGGTGAACTCAGGATTTTTCTTTTTTTTCCTTATTCTTTACTGTAGTTAAATTCCTTTAATTCTATTTAACTGGTCAAATGATACTTGATTTTCATGTTCTAGTGGGAAAAAAATCTATAAAAGGAATCTATAATGTGAAAAATAGAAGATAGTAATATAGGAGGTTATAAGTTAATATGATGACATCTTAAACATTCTCTTCTCTTTTAAAATTATCAATGTGTTTTGTTTTGACAAAAGAGCTACTTCCTGACAAATATCTAAATGATATCCCCTACAAGATATGTTTTTTTTAAATTAGCCAATAATAGCAGCTAATGTTTTGATTGTGATTGTATCCTTACAGTACACTTTTGCAGTTTGACAATTAATTAAAAGGAAAGAGCATGATGTAGCAGCAACAACACTGGCATACCCAGGTGGCTGCTAACACAGATTCTTAGATCTACTTTTCTAGGAATGATAGCTGTTTAAGGGATCAACAGTCTTTTTAATTACATTGACTAGTTGAGGGGAAAAGTCATCATCCTGAACTTCAGAGAAAATACAGGGAAAATACAAGCAAAGAAATAAAGACCAACAGACAGGGTTCTGACTGCCTGAATCAAAGCAATGTTGAAATACACGTTACACACATCCCTGGATTGAGAGAGCCTTTACATATGAGCAATTGGGAAGCTCTAAACATATGACCACTAAGAATCTTGGCCAGGAAATCACAATATCCTCATAAGTAAGCCCCCAAAGCAAAATACCAACTCAGAGTATATATATACTCTTCTCAGAGTCAGAAGACATCACAACTCAGTGCCTAACTACAAATTAGTAAAAGGTGTGAAAGCTTTCCTATATAATGGACATGTAAGAATGTAAGATCTTGGGGTCAAATGTAATGGTAATGAGATATAAGATCTTCCCCACCCATTTATATGGCTCACATGGAGCCCATTGAGGGAGGATTCCTTAGGGGAAGCTTGCTTATAGGAAGACTTTCACACCTTTTGCTAATTTCTAATTATGCACTGAGTCATGAGTTGTTATGTCTTTTCTCTCTGAGAAGTGTATATGCACTCTGAGTTGGTATTTTGCTTTGGGGACTCACTTATGAAAAGCATCTGTGATTTCCTGGCCAAGATTCTTAGTAGTCATATGTTTAGAGCTCCCCAACTGCTCAGATGTAAAGGCTCTTTCAATCAAGGGAGGAATGTAAAGTGTATAGTTGATTCAGGCAGTTAGAACCCTGTCTGTTGATCTTTTTTCTCTGCTTGTATTTTTTTCTAAAGTTCAGGATGCTGACTTTTCCCCTGAAATAGTGAATGTGATTTAAAAATATTGTTGATGGAGGGCGGAGCCAAGATGGCAGAGTAAAAGCAGGAACTTGCATGAGCTCACACTCGAACCGCCTCCAATACCTATAAAATATGACTCTAAACAAATTTTAGAGCTACAGAACCCACAAATTGACAGAGAGAAACAAATCTCCCACTTAAGGCATCCTGGAAGGTCAATAGGAAGGGTCTATCTCACCAATCTGGGAGCCAAATGCAGTCCTGCTTGAGCTTCCCAGGCCGAGACCTGGGGCAGCCCTGACCAGCATCACAAACTGGCCAGAAGAGACTTCAGGAGAGTGAATCACCAGCAGCTGTGGCAATTTCTAGATGTGTCAACCCATAAATTCCAAACAGAAAGTAAAAGGTCAGTAGGGGACTCTGTTAGAAATGGGTGGAGAAGAGCATGGTCTGGCTCCTGCCCCCGGGGCAAGAGGTGGCAGTGGTGTGGCAGCTGCTGCTACTGTCTCATGTCTGTCTCTGTAGCTCCTGGACTGCAGATCATAGGGGGAACACGTGACTATTCAGGTAATTGGTCTTGCTTTGACCTAATTGAATCTGGGTCACAAACTTGGGTTGTGGTCCTGGGGTGTGTGGCCAGTGTGCCACAGCTTGGGGTGGCTAGAGAGAGGGCACCCTCCTCAGATCTCTGACAACTGCGAAGACTGAAGGTATTTGGGACACAGCTCTCTCCACTCAGGAAGCAGAGATCAACCATGGCAAAGAGCTCAAAAGTCAAGTATTTGGCTGGCAAGATGAGCAAGCAGAGGAAGCACAATTAGACCATAGAATCCTCTTTTGGGGACAAAAAGAATCAAAATATGGAAGCAGAAAAAGTCAAAACTCCTACATTGAAAGCTTCCAAGAAAAATATGAATTGGCTACAGGCCATGGAGGAGTTCAAGAAGGATTTTGAAAATGAAGTAAGAGAAGTAGAGAAAATGAGAATGATGCAAGAAAATCATGAAAAGTGAATCAACAGCCTGCTAAAGGAGATCCTAAAAAATACTGAAGAAAATAATACCTTGAAAATAGACTAACTCAAATAGCAAAAGAGGTCCAAAAAGCCAATGAGGAGAAGAATGCCTTAAAAAGCTGAATTGACCATATGGAAAAGGAATTTCAAAAACCCACTGAAGAGTGTAATTCCTTCAGAATTAGATTGGAGCAAATGGAAGCTAATGACTTTATGAGAAATCAAGATACTATAAAACAGATCCAAACACATGAAAAAATAGAAGGCAATGTGAAATATATCATTGAAAAAAACACTGAGCTGAAAAATAGATCCAGGAAAGATAATTTAAAAATTATTTGACTACCTGGAAGACATGATAAAAAAAAAGAGCCTGGATATCATCCTTCAAGAAATTCTCAGGGACAATTGCCCTGATATTCTAGAATCAGAGGGCAAAATAGAAATTGAAAGAATTCTCTGATCACCTCTTGAAAAAGATCCCAAATAGAAAACTCCTAAGAATATTATAGCCAAATCCCAGAGTTCCAAGGTCAAGGAGAAAATATTACAAGCTGTCAGCAAGAAACAATTTGAGTATTGTGTAAACACAATCAAAATAACACAAGATCTAGCAGCTTCTACACTAAGGAAATAGAGTGCTTGGAATATGATATTTCAGAGGTCAAAGGAGCTAGGATTAGAACCAAGAATCACCTACCCAGAAAAACTTAGTATAATGTTTCAGGGGAAAATATGGTCATTCGATGAAATAGAGAACTTTCAAGTATTCTTGTTGAAAAAACCAGAACTGAACTAAAAATTTGACTTTCAAATAGAAGCAAGAGAAGCATGAGAAGGTAAACAGGAAAAAAGAAATCATCAGAAACTTATTAAAGTTGGACTATTTACATTCCTACATGCAAAAACAATAATTGTAACTCATGAAACTTTTCTCAGTATGAGGATAGTTGAAGGGAATATATATATATATATATATATATATATATATATATATGTCTGTGTGTATGTATAAATATATATGTATATGTAGGAATGTGTAAGTATATATAAATACCTGAGTATGTGTGTATATGTTTATCCATGTATATACATAGACAGAAGGCATAGGATCTGTTGAATAGGAAGGGATGATATCTAAAAAATAAAAATAAAATTTAGAGGTGAGAGAGGACTGTAATGGGAGGAGAAAGGGAGAGATAGAAAAGGGTAAATTATCTCATATAAAAGAGGCAAGAGAAGACTGTTACAATGGAGGGGAAGAGCAGGAAGGTGAAAGGAAATGGGTCAACCTCACTCTCAGTGAATTTGGCTTGAGGAAGGAATAACATACACACTCAAGTGGGTATCTTACCCTACAGGAAAGTAGGGAGGAAGAGGATAAGAGGAGAGATGATAGAAAGTAGGGTAGATTGGGAGAGAGGGTAATTAGAAGCAAATACTTTTGAAAAGGAACAGGATCAAAGTAGAAAATAAAATAAGTTGTGGGCAGGATAGGATGGAGGGAAATACAATTAGTCTTTCACAATATTAATACTATGGAAACATTTTGTGTAACTACACATATACAACCTATAATGAATTACTTGTCTTCCCAGTGGGGGTGGGTAAGGAGGGAAGAAGGGAAAGAATCTGGAACTCACAGTTTTCAAAACAAATGTTTAAAAAATTGTTTTTTCCATGCAACTGGGAAATAAGGTATACTGGCCCTGGGGCATAGAAATCCATGCAGCTGTACTAGAAAGTTAGGGGGGCTTGGGGGAGGATATAAGAGAGAGAAAATTGGGGGAAGGGGTATTCAGTAGGCTCCATATCTTGGGGTGTGGGTAGG
This sequence comes from Petaurus breviceps papuanus, assembly GCF_028583685.1. Taxonomy (NCBI): domain Eukaryota; kingdom Metazoa; phylum Chordata; class Mammalia; order Diprotodontia; family Petauridae; genus Petaurus; species Petaurus breviceps. Next base: position 11,859,408 of record NW_027185665.1, on the reverse strand, counting down.
GAAAGACAGGCAGAAAATTTGTCACTCAAAATCTTGTGGAAATGAATGTGAGAAACTAAAAATAAATAAATAAAATTTTTAAAAAATTAAGTAAATTTTTTTAAATTAAATATATATAGTTGACCCCTTGAACAGTTATCTTTCCTAGTAAAGCAGATCTAAGAACCTGTGCTAGCAGCCATCCTGGGTATTCCAGTGTGGTTGCTGCTACGCATGTGCTTTAGGATCACAGATCTAAGGTAGAAAAGCATCTTAGAGTCTTCTAAGCCTGCACCTTCATTTTACAAATAAGGAAATGGAGTCCCACAGTGGTTAAGAGACTTCCTGAGGTCACATAAGAAGTGTCAGAGTTGGTATCTGAACCTAGCTATTGCTTGTTCCACTTCATCATACCCAAAAAGAGATTACATAGTATGACCCCAGAATTTTCTACTGTGTCAGATTTGAATTTTAATGCCTCTTAGATTCAAATTTGTGCATGTTGTAGTTGTTGTGTATATTGTTTTTGTATTTTCGGCACACTAAGTAATATGTGTCTTCCCATGTTCCTCCAAATTCTTCATATGCCTCATTCTTGATAGTCCAATAAATAATTGTATTCGTATGCAATATTTTATCCCATGATTCTTGAACTTTTAGCAATATATTTTCCTAAAGAGTTTTTTTTTTATCACAAACAATTTTGCTATGGCTTTTATTTGTATATGTGGGTGATATCTTGCTTTTAATAACCTCCCAGGTACACAGCCTCTATATGATGATATTCATGTTCAAATAGTGTGAGAAGTTAGCATTTTTTCTTACATAAATGCAAATGTCTTCCAGAAAAGTTGAATCAACTTACAGGTCTTCAATTAGTGATTTACCTTTCTTATGCCTTATTGTTGAACAATGCTATTCATGCTTTGTATATATCTGGGTTTGGGGCCTTCTTTGATATACTTATTATCCCAGAATGCTATATTTGGCTTGGAAGTTTTCTTAAATACAGATATCCACCTCAAGACAGTCCTGGGTAGTCTGAAAGAGTTAATTTTCTTCCCTAAATGTTTAACTTACTTTCAGGGAGTGACTTAGACACTAGAGAGAAGAAAGCCCATTGATATTGATGAATTCTGAAATGTATTACCAGTAAAATCCCTTTATCATGAACTACAGGGAACAGCCAAATTGGTTTATTATAATGGAATTTTGTCAAAATGTGAATACATGCCAGCAATCACATTGCTAGTCTAAAGGACCCAGAGATGAAACAGAGCTGTCAACTAGCCTGTCCACAGTGAATTATTGAATGAAAAAGAATGTTCTGAACCCACTAGGTGAAGAAAGCAGATGTCACATACACAGCAGCCCTCCCTTTCTTCATCCTGGGTATTGGATCATTTGGAATGTTGTTTTGGTTCCTGGTAAGACAGCCTTAGATAGATTTTGTTTAGGTAATCAAGGTGTTTGAGGTTATGGCAAAAAGGGTTGAAACAGTTGCAATTAGATTATAAGACATAGAGGAACAATATGCAATGAATTAAATATATCACATGTAATTCTTTGCATATAATTTTTTCTAGCTCAACTCTGCAATCCTGTTACAGACTACATAAATCAAAGAAAACAAAAGCAGGATCCTCCTTTCTGCTTCCCTCCTTCCCTTATATAATGCAAATGGTACCAAATAATAGGGATGGAATCAGGGAAGCATTTATATAGGACTTGTTATGTTTTTGAAAAAAATCAAATATGTGTTATGCTGAAAGGAGCAAATACTGCGGATCATCAAGAGTTTTAAAATGGGGTAATGGTAGTCAAATTACACACACAAGCATTTTGTTTGTTGTTGTTACTTTGATTTGTTTTGTTTTTAGATTCTAAGAGAGACCGCATGGCAAAGTGGATATTTCAGATCCAAGAAGTCTGGGTCAAGTATTGCTTTTGAGACATACTGGCTTTATGACCTTGTACAAGTCACTTAACCTCTAGGGGATATAGGAAACTAAGACTATAATAATAGCTAGCATTTAAATAAGTATGTTAAGGTTTGCAAAGCTCCTGACATGTGTTAATTTATTTTATCCTCATAGCAATCCTGTGAAATAGTTATTATTATTCCCGTTTTACAGATGAGAAATCTGAAACGATGAGAGGTTCATTGATGTGGCCCTATTGTCACAGTCATTAAGTGTCTGAAGTAGGACATGAGCACAAGTCTTTTTGACTCTAAGTTTAATGCTCTATCTATTTTGCCAGTCAACTACTAACCTGCATCAGTAAAGGGATTTTCTCATCTGGGATGTCCCTTTACCACCGAAATCACAGGTTTACTCCCTGTACCTCACAGGATCCAAAATACTCTAAGCACGTGTGTGTGTGTGTGTGTTTCTAGCGACTGAAATTTCTGGTTGAATCTAGAACTGGAGAAGTGAAACAAATATCAAATAGTTCTTACCTAAAGAATATTTTTGTCTAAAATTTCCAGGTATTTGGCTCCAAAGAGATTCAGGGTCTTAAGTATCTTGGAAACTGGTTTTAGTTTTTCACATCACTTTATAGGTATGGAAATAACTGTACTGGGGGGAAAAGGAATGAAAGGGAAGAAAAATGAAAGTAATTCTTCATTTCCACATGGTGTGCTCATTAGGACCGTACAACAGCCATGTGAATCAGATAGGCCGATCACTATTCTCACTGCTTGATAGATGAGAAAATTAAAACCCAGAGAGGTTAAATAACCTGCCTGAGGTTACACAGCAAGTTAATGGAAAAGCTTGAACCAGAAGACTCAGGTTGCTTTCTCTTGAAAGTTTATGCCAACTTGCAAAGTGAGTTGGTTAACCTTTGGAAGAAACATTCATGTGTATGAAATTTATTAAAAATGGGAGAAATACACATATAACTGAATGCTTGGTCATCTCAAGTACTGAATTTTTCTGAATAGAAATCAAAGGAGATTTCAGGCAAGTAGTCTCATTGAGTAATCACTGAGTCCCCTATTCCCAAAGCTGTAGCGCCAATGCAATAAGCGCTATAGAGACCATGACTCTAAGTATCACATGGTGTTCAAAGGCAAAATATGCCAAACTCTCCAGATAGAGAATAAAGTTGAAGGATTTATTTTAACACCAGAAAACCAAATCCCCAAACCAGTAAGCCAAAGTACCAAAGACATTAAGAGGCCATAATAACACTGAAAGCCATGCCATCCTTTAGCCGTCCCACAAACCAATACACAATCAATATTTACTCACCAAACTCCCTGTCTCATTGCTTCTGTCCCCAACTGTCTGCAACTGTCAAACTAGCTCTCATCCAGCTTCCATTGTGGACTAGGGGGACAGAGTTTACTTTCACAGCAGGGAAGCTTCCTGTGCCCTCTAGGGGG
>NW_027185665.1:11792232-11856025 GCF_028583685.1 Petaurus breviceps papuanus | reverse complement strand
CAGAGTTTACTTTCACAGCAGGGAAGCTTCCTGTGCCCTCTAGGGGGCAGACTTTACTTTCACAAAAGCTTCCTGTGCCCTCTAGGGGGCAGAGTTTACTTTCACAGCAGGGAAGCTTCCTGTGCCCTCTAGGGGGCAGACTTTACTTTAACAGAAGGGAAGCTTCCTGTGCAGAGTTTTTATCTTCACAGCAGGGGAGGTCTTCAAACTACCCCCTAAGTCTATTAAGGAACAGGGAAGATATTCAAATTCCCATTCCTGTAGCATATATTGATAATTCATAATATTTATTCAGTAATTCAATTCACTAAATATTTTAATGGCCTAGTATCTGTCAGACACTGTGCCAAGTGACGAGGATACAAAAACAGGCAACAGTTTCTGAACTCAAGTAACTTACAATCTAACAAAGGAGACAATATTTAAACAAACATGCACAAAGCAAGCTATTATATACAGAAGAATTTGGAAATAATTAATAGAGGAAAGGCATTGGAATTAAGATGGATTGAAGAAAACTTCCTCTAGAAGATGGGAATTTAATTGATTTTAATCCTTCTTTACAACTTTACTAATGTTTAATGTGAAAGTATTGGCAGAGCCTATATGGGATTGCATGCCACCGTGAGGGGGAGGGGAAGGAGAAGAGGGAAAGAAAATCTGGAGCACAAGGGACTGTGGAACTGAATGCTGGAAACTAAAAGTAAATAAATGAATTAAAATAAAAAGGGAAGCTAGAAGATGGGGATTTAGTTAGGATTTTAAGGAAGTCAAGGAGGTCACTGGTGGGAGTGGAGAAGGGAGAATGTTCTAGGCATGGGTGATAGCCAGAGAGAATGCCTGGCTCCATGAGATGAAGGACCTTGTTCTTGAAACAGCCAGGGGGCCAGCGTCACTGGATGCAATAGTACATATCAGGGAGAAAAGAGGGCACTAGGTTATGAAGTGCTTTAATTAACAAACAGGGTTTTGTATTTGCTCCTGAAGACAGTAGGAAGCCACTGATATTTAGAAGTGAGGTGATCAGACTTATGTTTTAGGAAAATCACTTTCATGACTGAATGAAGGTGGATCTGAGTGGGGAGAGACTTAAGGTAAGCAGACCCATGAGCACACTATTGCAGTAATCAAGGCATAAGGTGAGGAGGGCCTGCAGTACAGTGGCAGCAATGCAGAGGAGAGAAGGAGGCATATGTGGGAGATATTACAAATGTGAAATTCTAGGCCTTGGCAACAGCTTGGATATGGAGGGAATGGGATAGTGAGGAACACAGGGTGATGTCTTAGGTCGCAAGAATGAGGGACTAGGAAAGTGGTGTTGCCATCTACACTTATGGGGAAGGTGGGGAAGGGAAGAAAATAGAAGTAAAAATGAGTCCTGATGAACTCAACAAATATTTATTAGCTACATACTGTATGCAGGACTCTCTTCCATATTCCTCTCCACTAGATCATAATTCATAAATATATACTGCATTGGAAAATTTCCCATAATTCCCCAAAAGACCATATTCATGCTTGTAAACTAAGACGACACTATATCTTTCTCCATACATGTTTTCATCTGCTTTCTATAGTGTTCGTAATTTGCAGAGACATATGTAGATATGCCTGTAATATGATCATTTCTTCATTTACTTTTCTTCTTTTCCCTATCACAGCAACTATTATTGACATGGGGACTACTAACTTCTAGGTCATAGTTTGATAGGAGTCATTTTACGTGAAACAGAGCAAACCAGTAGTTTCCTTGTGTAGACAATATGAACAGTAGAGTGATGAGAGGAAGCCAGAAAAATCAAGCATGCCAATTTTGCAATACTAATTTAGATTGAACTATCAGTCTGTCTTGGCCAGGAACTATGTATTATAAGAAATGGAATACATAAAAAATGGAACATATGCTGGAAGATATTTCTCACTGTATGTGTGAATGATTTAGATGAAGTGAGATGTGACCATTGAATGCCACTGAGAAAATAGGACCTGTATGGTGAATGGATCTAACAAAATGATTTAAGAATTGGTCTAATGTTTCAAAGTCATTCAGTGTGACCACAATCATATAACCTTTCTTCAATATAAGTAGCGCTTGCTTTTTTGCTTTTTTTCTTTTATCTGACCCATAACATGTATTCAAACAATTTTATTAAAAAACAAATAATGTTCAAAGTGTATATAACTCTATCTTTGGTAGACCACAAACAAAATTTTCTTTATAGAATAAAATCAGATTTCCCATTCTGAAAAGGTTTCACAGAAATGCTTTCACTAGCATGGTCTTATGTCATCATTAATAACAGCTGTCCACATCAACTCAAGGACATCAATTTTATTAGAATTCCCACCTTTCCAACTTCATATGTCAAAAGTTCTTGAATATTTATAATATCGAAAGGGAAAATAATACTTTTGGGATGTGCAAAACTAAAATGTCACGATGAAAGGACACTTTATCCTTTTTTAGTATTTCTACTATTTCCATTTGGAATATCATAATTTTAGTTTATTCATTTTACCAAGTTTATTTTTTGCTACAACCCTATTAGATCATTAAAATAACAAAGACAGTGGAAGAAAAAATGCTGGAAAAAAATCTAGAAAATATAGCATATTGCTGAGCACATGTGCTATGTAGATAGTGAATTGACCACTGAAGCCATAGTCAGGAAATCTGAATGTAGTGGTAATTTACTGCTTAGTCACTACTCCACTGTTTCACCTTAAAAAATCAAGAAATGCACCATCAGGTAAAAGAACAATGGAAAAGAGAAGGGATAGAGCAAACACAAAAGAGCAAACCAAAAACTGGGCCCTAAGAAAATGAATAAATGCTCAAGAAATATCCAGGTGAACCTATCAACATTAACTAAACTTGCTAAATGAGCAGAGAACTACCAGAAAAATGAACAAAGTATTTCAGAAACTTAATGTCAATCAAATTAACCTATTAAAATGGCAATGAAAAAATCTCCTGAAAGAAGAATTCAAACAGGAAAATAATGATGTAAAACAAATTGTGGAAACTCTTGATAAAACAGTGGCGTTATGCAAAATAAAGGCAGAGATGGAAAACAAAATGGGTATAGGACAAAAAATATGAGAACAAGAACAGCAACAAATAAATCAGCAAAACTGATAGAACAAAAAGTCTTTATAACTTAAAGCAACTAAAAATAAAAACAGTGCTTTGTTAGATAATCTGAGGATCATTGGCCAGGAAGAGAAATGAAAAGGCAGTTAATAATGAACCAAAAAAAAAAAAAAAAAAAATGCCATATTGCAAGAAATTATAGAAGAAAAATGTCTGGAAAAATATTCCAAGTCACATGGAAGTGATTCCAGAGAATATTCAATATAAGTACCTGACATTTAGTTCATATGGAAATACAATTGTCAGGTCCCCCTCTTCAAAATTATTTTGCAAACCACCAGGAGACGTTGCCTATTTCCAGTAACATGAGCTCAATAAATTTCAGATCAATCAGAAACACTGAGAAAAGAAGAAAAAGCCTTGAATATGATATAAGGAAAAGGAAATTGTCAGTGGAAACCATGCATCCAAGTATTATATATCCTGTGCTGTGGGTTGCTCAGTGTCCAGCACTAAGCATGATCCTAGATGTGAATAAGAAATGATCACACCATGTGGGTATTTCAAGGAAGAACTATGAACTCCATTTACTGATTCTTAGGACATGGTTTTTATAGAGCAAATGAGACAAAAGAACAGGACTCAAGTTTTCTTATCATCATCTTAGTCTGTTATATGCTGGAAGTAGCACAGAATTAAGGGTTTGTTATAGGTGACTAAAGTCTTGGGGTAGAGCCTTTGATCTCAAAATTCAAATAACAACCTTTTAAATGTAGTGCATATTAAATGTAGTGCATCTTGCATACCAGGAGCAAGCTTTTGAAAACCACCTCTGAAAGGCTTTCCTTTAGAACAGCTGACAAGATTGTATCTGAGTCCTGGATCAGACCTCCTTGGCTCTCCGCATAATCTGAGTGTTGAATCAAATATTTTGGCTCTCAACATCTTGTAAATCAGAGAATGGTTGTATATAATAAAGAACAAATCACAGTGTTTTTGTCATAATTTCTTTGAAAACTAGAGATTAGCCAGAAATATTAACTGGTAGTTAGCAAACAAAAGCAACTAATAAAAATGAACTAGTTCATACATGATACAAAGGACATATTATGCCTCTCTGTTTATGTGTTTCAAGGAAAAGACAGGACTGTTACCTTTAGATGTCTGAACTTGAATTACAGAAGAAATACCCTTAAACTAAAATACCAAGATGTATACATGATTAAAGTGAGAAACTGGAATAAACTCACATCCTAGTAATGATACTTATTATAGTTTGATTTTTACCAAGTCCAGGCAATCAAGTCAATTGCCACGTCAAATCTATTCTTGGGTAGCTAATTGGTACAGTGAATAGAGCACTGGGCCTTGATTCAAGAAGATCTAAGTTCAAATCTGTCCTCAGACACTTAGTAGCTGTGTGACCATGGGCAAGTTACTTAATCCTGTTCACCTCAATTCTTCATCTGTAAAATGGAGAAGGAAATGGCAAAGGAAAGGCAAAGGAGAAGGAAATGGCAAAAATCACTCTAGTATCTTTGCCAAGAAAACACCAAATGGGGTCATGAAGAATCAGAACATGACTAAAAAACAATAAAATCCATTCTCTCCCTATAACATCTCATACATTTCTGCTTTTCTCCTGTCACACAACCATCACCCTAATGAATGCTATCATCTCTTCTTGCATGGACTACAGCAAGATCCTCCTAATAGTTCTGCCTGCCTCAGACCTCTTCACTTTCCAATACAATATCCACTGACAAATTGATATGCTTAAAAAAAAAGAAAACAAAACAGGCTTGACCATGTTACTGAAGATGCTCCATTGATTTCTAATTGCCCCTGTGTTAAAATGAAAATTACTCTGGTTGTCATTTAGATCCCACTGCAGTTAGTTCCAGCCCATGTTTTGAAGCTTATTTCACATTACTCTCCATTACATATACTACTTTTCAGCCAAACTGGTTTAATTGCCTTTCACTGAACATAGTATTCAATTTCCCTGGTTTTTTGAATCTTTAAACAAGTTATCTGCCATGCCTGGAATCTACTCCTTCCTCTCTTCCTCAGTTTCAAAAGAGGATTATTTTTGGTTGAAGTGGAGATAATCAGATCTGTTTTGAACGTGACAATTTTGAAATGTGTACAGGACATCCTGTTGCACATATGTAATAAACAGTTTAATTGGGACACGGGATATATAGCTCAGGAGAGAGAATGGGGCTGCATATTTAGATTTAAGGATCATCTTCATAAAGTTGAAAATTGAAATCTTGAGAAATGAGGTCACCAAATGAAAGTATAAAGAGAAAAGAGAAGGGGTCTAAGGGCAGTGCTATGGGGAATACCCATAGTTAATAGGAGTAACATGAATGGTGACTGGGCAAAAGATACTGAGAAATAAGAGGTCAGACAGGAGGAGAACCAGCAGGGAGCAATGTTGACAGCAATTAGAGGTGAGAATTTCCAAGAAAAGTCAACAGTGTCAAGTGTTGGAGAGAAGTCAAGAAGGATCAGGTTTGAGAAAAGGTGATTAGGGCAATTAAAACAGATTCGGCAATTATGAGATTATTAGCAACTTTGCAAGGAAAAAAATCATTTTCTACAAGGCATATCCTGATCTGCCCTCCCCCTCACATTATTTTGTGTATCGTTTTTATTTATCTTATTATCTTGTTCCTTCTCTCTAAATAAAATGTAAGCTCTCTGGGGGCAAGGACTATTTACTGTAGTTGTAGTTAGGTGGGGGGTAGAATAGAGGTGAGTTGTCTTATGACCCCAGTGGCTAAGACAGTATCTGGCACTTGGCATGTGCCTAATGCTTGTTGAATGGATAAATTAAAAATCACTTAACCTCTCATAGCTTTAATTTCCCTTTTAAAATAGATATAATATTTGCAATACTTACCTCACAGGGTTATTATGGAAAAACTCTGAAGTATTGTGTAAATATTAGAAATCCAACATGTACTTATTAATTGGCTGATTTATTAAAGGTCTAGTTCGATGTCAGGATAAGGGCAAAGTGTACATTACTTTTTTTATAACTAGAGAAATGGTTTCCCAAATCTCTAAAGAAATGTAACATTCTAATCACAAGATATTATTTTTATAAAAGCATATTCATGATAAAAACTCTATGAATCTTGAAGGATCAGAAGATAAATTAGCATTTTATACATTTTACCAATAATGCACCATTTTCATTAGCCCTTGGTGTCTACACTCCTGGAGCAGATAACTTAAATGTTATGTCATGGTCCTTGCTCCTGGAAAGATTTAGTTAGAGTCCAATGAACATGCCAGTAAGAACATTTAAGTTCAGAACATGGGTGTAATACAATGGAGATTTCTTAGAAGACCAACACGCTCCTCAGGTTCCATAAACTGTTTAAATGCCTTATATGTGTACTTGGCAGGTAAATGTTTCTTTTGCTACTTTTAGAAATATATTCCTTTGGAAAGATTCCCACTAAAGAAAACTTCTTTAGAACAAAGATTTGATATCAAATTGATTTAGAAATGAAACTTAGGCTTACCTTGGTACAGAAATGCTATATGACTTTGATATGGATCTTTACTCTCTGTACCTCTGATTCCTGAGTCACCAACTAAAGAGCTTTGCAAGAATATAATGAGGAATAACCAAAGAATCAAAATTTTATTAACTATTTAAGGAATAATTTTCTAAAAAATATAGGGCTGGGGGTGGAGTCAAGATGGCGAAGTAGAAGCAGGTCCTCTGCGTGGCTCCGGCTTCCACCTACCCCAATTCTTGTAAAAGAGGACCCTGAACAAACTTTGGAGTTGCAGAACCCACAAAATGACACAGAGAAGCTAACCTCCTGCTGAGGACAGCCCAGCAGGCGGGCAAGAATCGGCCAGCGCAGCACTCTGGGAGCCAAGCCCAGGCCTGCATGAGCCAGAGGTTTTAGCCCCAGGGTGGGCCTGACCAGCTGTCGGTGGGAGGGACTCCAGATCACCAGCAGCTGTGGCTGTTTCCAGAATTATCAACACATAGATGCTAAGGACAAAGTGAGAGGCCAGTGCACTGTGGACTTTGGGATCCAGTAGTTGGGAATATGTAGGTTTTTGACCCTAGGGCAAGACATCGCTGAGGAATCAAGCTGTGCAGCCACCCCCATGAGGCAGCTTCAGCTCCTGGCCTGCAGAGTGTAGGGGGACCAAGCAACCTGAGGGATAATCACTCTTGCTTTAACCTGCTTGGATCTGGATTGCAGTATAGGGTGAAGATCCTGGGGTGTATGTCAAGCTTTGCCAAAGAGTGGGAGGATTCAGCAAGGGTACCCAACTAATACCTCCGGCAGCTGACAAAACCTCAGCATTTGGTACGAAGCTCCCCTATCTGGTAGCAGAGTCCTAGTGTGGCAAAAATCCCAAAAGTCAAGTAATTGAGTGGCAACATGACCAGGCAAAGGAATCAAAGCAAACAGAAGAACCCAACATTAGACTCCTATTTTGGGGACAAAAAGGAGCAAAGCATGGAACAGAAGGAAGACAGTGAAGTAAGAACTCCTGCACCAAAAGCTTCAAAGGAAAATATGAGCTGGTTAAAGGTCATAGAGGACCTTAAGAAGCAGATAAGAGAAGTGGAGGAAAAAATGGGAAGAGAAATGAGAACGATGCAATAATATTACGAAATGAGAGTCAACAGCCTGACTGAGGAAAATCACACCAAAAAATAGACTAACTCAAATGGCAAAAGAGGCTCAAAAAGGCAATGAGTAGAAGAATGCCTTAAAAAGCTGAATTTGTCTGATGGAAAAAGAATCTGAAAAGCTCAATGAGGAGAATCATTCCTTCAGAATTAGATTGGAGCAAATGACTTTATAAGAAATCAAGATTCTGTTAAACAGATCCAAACAAATGAAAGAATAGAAGGCAATGTGAAATATCTCATGGGAAAAACCACTGACCTGGAAAATAGATCCAGGAGAGATCATTTAAAAATTATTGGACTACCTGAAAGCCATGATCAAAGAAAGAACCTAGAAATCATCCTCCAAGAAATCCTCAAGGAAAACTGATGTTTTAGAACCAGAGGGCAAAATAGAGGTTGAAAGAATCCACTGATCACCTCCTGAAAAAGATCCCAAAAAGAAAACTCCTAGGAATATTATAGCCATGTTCCTGAATTCCCAGATCAAGGAGAGAATATTACAAGCAGCCAGGAAGAAACAATGTGAATATTGTGGAAACACAATCAGGATAACCCAGGAACTGGCAGCTTCTACACTGAGGGATCAAAGGGCTTGGAATGTGATATTCTGAAGGTCAAAGGAGCTAGTATTAAAACCAAGAATCACTTACCCAACAAAACTGAGTATCATGTTTCAGGGGAAAATATGGTAATTCAGTGGAATAGAGGACTTTCAAGGATTCTTGATGAAAAAACCAGAGTTGACTAGAAAATTTGACATTCAGATACAAGAAGCAAGAGAAGTATGAGAAGGTAAACAGGGAAAAGGAATCATAAAGAATTTATCAAAGTTGAACTATTAATATTCCAACATGGAAAAACAATAAATGTAACTGATGAAACTTTTCTCAGTATGAAAATAGTTGTAGGGAATAGAAATATATGTATGTCTATATATGAGGGTATATGGCCATATGGATGCATATTTGAATGTGTGTATATATGTGTACAGGTTTACATAGATAGAGGGCACAGGACCAATTTATTAGGAAGGGATGATAGTTAAAAGGTGAAATTAAGAGGTGAGAGAATAATATAATGAGAGGAGATGGGGAGAGACAGAATGGGGTAAACTATCTCATACAGAAGAGGCAAGGGAAAATTGTTACAATGGAGGGGAAGAATAGGAAGGCAGAAGGGAATGGGTCAATCTTATTCTCATTGAATTTGGCTCAGGAAGGGAATGAAATGCACAATAAATTGGGTATCTCACCCTACAGGAGAGTAGGGGGGGAAGGAGATGGGAGAGGGGATAATGGAAGGGAGGCCAGGCTGGGGGGGAGGGAAATTGGAAGCACCCACTTTTGAAAGGGGACAGGATCATAGTAGAGAATAGAACAAGTGGGAGGTGGGATAGGAGAGAGGAAAATAAGGTCAGTCTTTTACAATATATCTGCTATGTTAATGTTTTGCATTAGCTAAACATGTGCAACCTATACTGAACTGCTTATCTTCCCAGTAAGGGTGGGTGACGAGGAAGGAAGGGAATGAATCTGGAATTCAATGTTTTAAAATCAAATGTTTAAATATATTTATTATTATTATTATTATTATTATATAACACTATTTTACACACAATTGGAAAATAAGATATACAGGCACTGGGGCATGCGCTACTGGAGAAGTCAAAAGGGGTATGAGAGAAAATATGGGAGAGAGCAGATTGGAGGAGGGGATATCCTGTGTAACTGCTATTTTGGGGTGGTGGGTAGGGGGAAAACAGGGAGAAAATTTGCAACTCAAAATATGGCAGAAATGAGTGATGTAAACCAGAAGTTAATAAAGCATTTGAAAAAAAAAAAAAAGAAAGTAGCACTGCAGAATAAAACAGATATAATTACTATAGGAGTTTTTTTTTTATGTTAAGTACACTGAACTCATTTGTTTAAAAAAAACTTGTCTTTTCTCTTAATTATAATGACTTATAGTTAAGGCTAACCAATTCTTTCTTTATATTAGCTTTGTGGGGAGGATGTTGATTCATCAAAATAACTTTGATATCGTACTTTATTTTTTGTAAAACCTTTATTTTCATATTATTGTATTTAATTCTCACAACTCTTCAAGATAGACACTGAAAGTCTTATTAGCCTTAGTTTAGGAAACTGAAAGTCAGAGAAATTTAATGACATGTCCATGGTCATAATGATAGTAAACATCAGAGGCAAATCTTCTTAACTCCAGTCATTCGATAAACACTTATTATATCCTATGTGCCAAGCACCGTGCTAAGCAAATCAAGCACAGGACTTGCTTAAAGACTGAATGAATTTTGTTTTTAATTTTTATCGTTTTTATGAGAATAACAGTTTCTAATCCAAGGCATCATAGAAGAAGCTTATAGGGTTAACAGTAGTTAAGACGTTTAATAATACCCTTAAATCACTCCACAGAGATTAGATTGTACTCAAAGTAAATCTTTTTTCACCCCTAATGGTGATCATTTTAGGTAGCTTAGTGAAGTAATGGGAGATTTCTATCTATGACAGTGACTATGGAACATATTCCATAGGGAATGCAGGGTTAAAAGTATTACTCTTTAATATAGAGTGTCTATAAACTTTTAGTCATGTGATCATTTATAAAATAGACATTCACTTTTCAAAACAATATAATTTGAGGCTTTTTGCTATATCCTCTCTTGAGAAATTGAGAAATGTGAACTGAACTTAAAGAATTCCATTGCCATAGCTTTAAATCAGCTTGCATATGCTGGAAATCAATGCAAAAGTATTTTTAAAAGAGAGCCAAACACATTTATCTGGGATCTAACGACAAATGAGAACAGGAGAGAAGAATGGGAAAAGCAATTGAAAGACCTACTTCCAAAGATGGAAATCCAAATAAAAGAGTAACTCTGCAAGAGCTTGAACTTCTGACACAAGGAAAATCATTGAAAAGTACTAATAGTACATGGGATAAATGGGGAAAATTGATACTAGCCTATGAAATTATCAAACATAATAATGAAAAATTGCTGTCTAAAAATAAATAATATTCAAGCAATCATTAGCATTATAAAATATTCTAGAGTTAGTGGGAAATTTATAGTAATTTTTAACTATTGTGAATACCACACTTGCTTTTCAAATGGGTACACTAAAAATAGCCATCATTTAAATGATGAAAGTCTGCCATTTATTAAACATTGTTGCTCTTTTCATATTCAAAATATACTACAATATTTCATTTATAGATAGAATAGTTCTAATGAATTCATATATTATAAATTCTATATCTAGAATTACATATTTATAATAAATTAATTATTGATTAAATATAAACTTACAAATTAATGTATAATTATATTTGTATGAAATTATAATTACATATAATTATAAACCTAATTTATAATTATAAATTTAAATTATAATCTTGGAAAGGATCACTCAGTCTAGTAGTTTTTGACTGTATCACGACATGGTGGAAAGTGCTCTAGATTTCAGTCAGAGGATCTAGTTTTGAATTTTCAGTACTGCTACTTACTTCCTCTATGGCCTAGGACACTTAACCGTTGGACCTCAGTTGCTGATCAGTTAAATGAGGGGGTTGGATTAATTGGCCTCTAAAATCCCTTTTAGGACTAGGTCTATGATATCCTGTGGATCTTTCTTTTATAAGTGAGGGAATTAAGACTTCCAAAGAGGAAGTAACTCATTCAATTTACCCATAGATGGGCAAAGGTAGAAGTAGGACAGTTACCTTGACTTCCCTTCCAATGCTCATTGCTCTAGTGGAGCCAATATAATCCTGACTTGTGTTATTCAGATATATTTCTTGTCAATATATTCATGACTAACCTTTATCAACTATTTTTTTTCATCTAAAAATTGTAGAGGGAAGCAATGGAAAGAGCACTGGATTTGGAATTAGAGGAGTCAAGTTTAAATCTTATCAAATACTACCTGGGTGATCAGGGGCAATATATTTAATCTTTTGGGGCTTCAGTTTTCTCATCTACAAAATGGATTTGATGGCCTCTTGAGATCTCTTCATTTGTTTTTAATTGGGTCTTTCTTTTTTCTCCTTTTGGGAATTTGATAAATGGTAATATCTCTAATTGTCATGTCATTTTTTTTAACTTAAACAAACATAAAAGCTTGAAACTGCTCCTTAATAGAGCAACTAGGTGGTACAAAGGATAGAGTGCCAGGCCTGAAATCAGGAACACGTAAGTTCAAATCTGGCCTTGGACACTTATTAACTTGGTGACTCTGAGCAAGACACTTAACCCTGTTCACCTCAGTTTCCTCATCTGTAAAATGATCTGGAGAAGGAAACATCAAATTTTTCTAGTAGGTTTGCCAAGAATACCCCAAATGGGGTCAGGAAGAGTAGGACATGGCTAAAAAATAACTAAACATCAACAAGGCCCTAATACTTATCATTTCCCCTCTGTATTTCCTCTGAAACTTGCATTGCTTCCTTTCCTCTGATCAACTTTCCACATTAACATCTTTTGTTTTACAGAGTATCAAAGTGAGTTGGCTACCTCCACCACCAGGCACACAAAATGGATTTATTACTGGTTATAAAATCCGACATAGAAAGACAACCCGCCGAGGCGAAATGGAAACATTAGAGCCAAACAACCTCTGGTACTTGTTCACAGGTCAGTGTTCAGATGGTGTCTTCTGGAAAGATTTTGATGAATTAAGTGCTTTGTGAATGTTATATACTTTCTTTTTAAGGGAACATTGATATCTTACCAGTAGGGTAACATTAATTGGCCTGAACAAGCACAACCTTAATATTTTTTACTTCTTTGTCTACATTATGCTATCATCACAGATTTAGCTTCTGAATTTATCTTAATCCCCAAGCTTTGGCATTTTGCAGGTTTAATGTGTATTACTTTCTCTATTTTCCTAACTTAATTCAATTTAATTCAATTAGATTAAATACCTTCTATGCACTGATATGGCTTCTTAAAATTTCTTTCTTAAAATCCTAAAGCTCATTTTATTTCATTTGAAAGCCTTCCATGATCATCTGCCCTCTTCCTTTTTCAAATTATTGTCTCTGTTTGTCTATCTATATCTATTTATATATTGTCTGAAAACCATAGTTCATGAGCCTCCACTGATACATTTATTTTATAGTCAGTTGGAAGATATAATTAGTTTGAAATGAAGGCAAAGATGTCAAAGTAGAACATTCTCATCATAAAACAGTATGTATTCTATCACAATTATTTGTACCAGAAGTGAGAAGAATAGTCACACATGAAGGGCATCTACATAAGGAATATCTATGGCTAAGGCACAGACACTGAGAAGTCATTGATGACTCTGACATGGCAGGACCACCCATGTCATCCAACCATATCATAGAAATGATTTCAATAGGTTTGCTTCCTAATGGGTGTGACATTGCCACTGTGTGATGCTGTTGAGTGAGTTATTCTGCTGGTTCTCAAGACTCCTGCTGGTTCCTGGGCACATTATCTCAGCTGGGTCTTAGTTTACTGATCTCTAATCTCTTCAGGTCCTTTCATTAGTCCCTCTCCCCACCCCCTAGCCAGATTGGCTACAATCAGCCAAATTAGTATAATATAGTATACGATATTGCAGCCAGTATAGTAGTTAGGCCCTAGATTGGATAAAAGCAGACTGACATCTATTACTAACAGCCGCCATGCCCAGGCAGAGCACCCTCAAATTTAAATTGACTCCCCCTATGCTGGATTAAGATTGAAGGTAGCTATGATTAGGAGGCAAGAAGGGGTTTGTTGCTTGGAACACTGGACCTGGCGTCAGTGAGACTTGAGTTTGAATTCTTTCAGGATTTACTTTTTGTGTGACTAGACAAATCTCTTAACCTTTCTGAGTCTGCCTCTTCATCTGCTAAAAAAGGAAGATTAGACAGTATGGTCCCCAAGAGCCCTTCTGTCTCAAGATCTAGATCCTATGATAAATTTTCCATAAACTATTTAAAATCACTAGGGTCTTACCTTGAAATAATATTCAAAAATTCAAGCATTGACTCATAACAACTAAGCTACTTTTGTTACATAAGGCGTGTTATATCTCAATATTATACAACCCGAAAAAAAATAGCATACATTCATATGTACTTTATGTTCACAAAACAATTTCTTACCATAGATCAATGAAGTAGATGGGGTAAGAGTCAACAGACCTATTTTGTAGATGACAAAACTGCAGTTTAGAAAAGTGAAGCAAATAATTAGAATCATAGAGTCAGTAAGTATAGAAGCTGGGACTCTAATCCCAGTCTTCTGAATTCAATACCACAGTCTAATTGACTAGATCATATTCTTCTTTCTGTCTGTCTCTGGAGAGTCAGGGATGTACCATTTGAAAGATTTTCCTACCCTCTTCCTCTCAGAGTATACATTTGAGCATCTTATCCAAAATAAAGAATCACTCCTCTTTTGTCCTCAAGGAGTCAGATTTCTCATATTCTTCTATGAAACAGAGGAAGACTTTTGGAGTATTTATGTTCAAAGTTGTTTATGTTCGTGTTATTATATGACCAGGCAAATATTCAGAGAATCAAATAATCTCAGAACCAGAAAGGCTATCCAAACTCATATGATCTAATTGGCACCTGACATAAATTTCATCCAGTCCAACATATGCTGCCAAAGCAATGCACTTTTTTATTTGTTTGGGTTTTTTTTGTGTTGCTTTTTTGGAGGGGGGATGGCAGGGGCAACTGAGGTTAAGTGGCCTTCCCAAGGTCACATGGCTAGTAAGTATGTCAAGTGTCTGAGGCCGGATTTGACCTCGTGTCCTCCTGACTCAAGGGCAGGTGCTCTATTCACTGCACCACCTAACCACGCTAGCAATGCATTTTTGACACTTGTTTTGCCTTCCACATAATTTGAGGGTGGGAAGTTGGAGGGGACAACACATGCATTACCTCTTCCAACAAAATACATACACTTTGAAAACTCATGGGAGACAACATTGCTGTATAAGTTGATGATAGCTATTCTCTGTCCCATGAGACTCGTTATTATCAAGTTGATCAGTATAATGAATCTAAACATGTTATATGAGTGTTTCCAGAGTATCTGAACACAAATAATATGGTTTGTCATGACTTGGGCAGAATCCTGAAGACAGCCATCTGAGGAATTCCTAAACAGTTAATCGAGTTCTGTATGTTATCTTGATAGTCACAGTAGAGTCAAGATTCTCCCAAGGTTTAGCTGATAAAAGAGCAGATAAAGAAGCACATAATTGAGATCAATATGCTAAGAAGAGAGCAAAATATAACAAGCACCAAACATCTAGTTTATTGTAACAGAAATCATCAAAGTTGTATCTTTACCTAGTCTTGGTAATCTTCCTTTTTTCTCCAACATAGAACATAAATTGCAGGATTTTAGAAGTGGTAATGGCCTTAGATTCATCTAATCTAACTGCTCCCTCCCCTCCCACCACACTTTTTTCTTTACCAAATCTTCGAAGACATTCTTATTATGGTATCTCATATGTTAAAGTAAGGAGAGCAGTAAGAGAGAAATAAGGAAACAAAAAAAAAATAGAATCAGAGAACTGAGAACTGGAAAAAAAATAATATAGATCATTTAGTCCAAATCACATCATTATACACATGATGAAACTGAAACACAGAGTAGTTAAGTGACTTCACTAATACTGTGTCATTTTTCATTTTGTTTTTTGTATCCCTACCATGTACCATGGTGTCCTGCACATCATACATGTTTAATGTGTGTTTGCTGAAGGAGCATAATTTGGATTCAAATCTAATTCCTTCTGTTACATCTTCAGTTCCCTAACCACTATGGTATCATAGAAACTGAAGGATGCAACTGGAGTGACTCCCACCTCTACCCACCCACACTTTTAGGTGAGGAAATTGAGGCTTGAAGAGATTTGGCAAAGATCAAATATCTAGTTAGGCATAGAACTTTGAGTAGATTTGGGGTCTTCTGACACTTAGGTTCATTTTTCATGTTTCAATTACTCTCTATTTTCTTTTTTGTCTTTTGAGAGTGCATTTGGGGTTAAGTGACTTGCCCAAGGTCACATGGCTAGTGTGTGTGCATGTGTGTGTGTACGTGTGTGTGTTAAGTGTCTGAGGCTGCATTTGAATTCAGTTCCTCTTGACTCCAGAGCCAGTGCTCTATTCACTGCACCACCTAGCCTCTCTCCCTCCTCTATTTTCAGCTGCTTACATGATAATAACCCCAATTTCTCCCCTGCTATCACCTTGAACTTTACATGTCCCAAAAAAAAGAAGGGAATCCAGGAATTTATATAATAGCTACTCTGAATCAGGTACTGTGCCAAGTTCTTTTCACAAATGTGATCTCATTTGATTCTCACAAGAGTCCTTCAAAGAAGGTACTATTATACTTATCTTAAAGTTGAGCAAACTTAGGTAAGCAGAGATTAAGTGACTTGCCCGGAATTACACAGCTTGTGTCTGAGATCAAATTTGAACTCAGGTCTTTCACATTCCCAGCCCAACACTCTATCTATTTTACCACTAGCTACCTCTATCATCAAAACTCATCAATCCCTCCTTGGAAGTTATAGTTAAGGTTAGTTTGGGTAATAATCACAGACTTTGCTATTGTGATTCATATTATAAATGTGTGTATACATTCATACATGCTTATGCTGAATACCTCATATATTTAATGAATAACAGTGGCTTGAGAAGTGAAATGGGCAAGGAGACAGGAGGAGATACAGAATGAACTGAGAGAGTTCTGCCATATTAAATTACTGATCTCCATGACTTAGTATATATCATAGTAGGTATTTATATGGAATAGTTAATAGATGGCTAGGATAGGGCAATAGGAGACCTGGTTTCAAATCTTACCCATGAAATTAGCTTTGTGATGCTGCGAAATACACTTAATGTCCTCTACATAGCTCAGGCAACTAACTAAGAAGACCTAGCTACTAAGAAAGGGATGCATTGGAATCAGCACCTTTTACCAAGAGATATTATGCTACCAGAAATCAGGAGAGCTTTCCTATATCCTTCTGTATCACATTTTCTTGGTATGTTATATTAGATGTTATATTATGTTATACATTGTGTTTCCTCTTATGTTAGATGAACTAAATTGGCAAATGAACTGTGTTGGCACATAGGGAGAGATAAATTCAGCTAAGCTTAGTATGATCAAATTCAAGATTATAAATTGTTTTCCTCTTCAAAAGCAATTGCTGAACAGGGTTATAATTTGAATTTTCTTCTGATATAGAGTTGGCAACTCTTGTGGTCAAGGCAGGTATAATAAAAGTGCCCTCAAAAACTGCTGATGAGGTTGCCTTGAATGAACATTAAGAGCAGAGGAAGATGGTATAGTGGTCTAAGGAAAAGCCCACCTGAAATTTGACCATGACCATTTAGTACCTTCGTATTTTAACTAATTATTCTTGCCATTTAATTAATAATTATCTGAGCTAATGAGTTCAAATGTTTCCTTATTACTGGATGAGTGCATGTGCTATAGATGCTCACTGAATTTTTGGTACCTTGAAATGAAACTCAAGTCCTCTAAGACCCAGTTCTAAGACCTCTGGGTCTCTTTTTCATTCTTATGATTATATCTTCATAACTATAGTGTCTTTCTGTCATATAGTTACTCCCTAATTCTGACAGCATATAATTATGTTGTAGAAGAATGTTCATCCTGATGAGATAGCAAAGGTAAAAAAAAATCAAGTTTCAATCGGGTTACCTGCCATCAAGTGATGGTATGTCAGGGTTCATTTGTAATTGAGACACTCTTAGAAACCATGAGATACCCTCTTTATTCTTAAAGATTTAAGTGACAATAATATTTGTGAAGGTAATATCAACTTTTTCCTTGTTTTGCTAGCTTGTAGCAGTGGCTTGTGGGGAGAACATGAAGAAAGTCCTGATTGTAAGGGAGCCTTGAGTCTGTAAAATGTCCTATGGATTGATAGGAGAGAGCAAAGCTATGACTCCTCCTTAGGGTAAATTTAGGGAATCATGATGACAACATACACTTAGTAGTAAACGGAAGTCATACATCCTATTGAAGAGACGATGGTCCCTGATATTTAAATCTGCAAAATTTGACCATGGTTTTAAAATCTCATTATAAGACACATTTGTGTGTTGATTTGGCTGCAAGAAATTTAAGAATACCAGAATGATTTAATTAGGTGATTTAAATATTCAGGTGTAGATGCTTAATTTTTTTTTTCCAAGTCTCGGTTTGTTAGGCAGGTGTTTCTTCCTTTTTTTTCCCTAGGATAATGAGACATCTGCAGTAACAAAGTAATTCAGAGATATAACAAGGATTTTAAATAGCTGCTATCAGTTTTATTGTGGGAACCCATGTCAGCTAAATTTTAAAGTGCTGTTTTTAATTTTGAGTACTCTTCCCAGGAGGTTGTTTGTGATTAAATTTAACAGTTTTCTTGTGTTCCATGGCCAATATAGAATAAACACAATGATAAACGTGTATTGGTATTTTATGGACTGAAAAATGGAAGCAATAGCACAGCAATTTTCTAACAGGTTTAGCATCAGAGGGAAGAGGGGAAGATTATATTGGTTGAAAATGTCACCAACTCGGGTTATCATGATTTTAAAGAAATTAGATCGTCATACAATTTTAGAACTGGAAGTGACCTTAGAGATCATCTAATTAAACCTCCACGTTTTATACTTAAGGAAAGTAAGGTGAAAAGACAGTAAGTAATTTGCCTAAGGTCAGATAGCTAGCTGGAGAAAGAAACTGGTCTAGAGTCTAGATTGCCTTGGCCCCTAGCCCAATGTTCTTTCTATCCCATAAGCCATACTTCTTCCCCAAATAATATTTAGGTTATTTGTTTCACGATCTCCTGCCCAACAATTGTATCAAGAACTCATAGGTATTGTATTAAAGTGTTTAGAAAAATGGCAGGAAAGAATTCTAGACATGATTGGGTTAGAGAAAAAGGAAGGTTCCAAAAAAAATGATGCTATCTTTCCCAACTGTTTCTCACAGAGCTTGAAAGATGAGGTTTTAAGCCATAAACTTTTTATTAACCTCAAATTGTTCCTTGTGTCTCCCCTGCCAATTAATAACTAGCATGACCCAGGAAAACTACCTTTTCTGTAATGGTAATAATAACAACAAATATAGGAGTGGTAGGTGGCACAGTGAATAGAGCACTGGCCCAGGAGTTAGGAGGACCTGAGTTCAAATCCGGCCTCAGACACTTAACACTTACTAGTCATGTGACCTTAGGCAAGTCACTTAATCCCAATTACCCTGCCTTCCCCCTCCAAAAAGAAAAAAAACCACAAATATAACAACAATAACAAATGTGAATGAATACATAGATGAAAAAAAGGGAAAGGCATGTTCATGCAAAACTCTAATTTTTTTTTCACATGAAAGTTGTTCTGAGGGGAAGGTAGATTAATTTTCTATTTGACCATGGATATAGCTATGATCCTTTATGAAACTTCCACTTTCTACAAATTGCCAGCCAAGTATTCAAATTCTCTCCTAATAACTCACTGTTGATATTCATCAGTCACCTATATAATGTTCACAACCTTGAAAGTTAACATCACTGTTAGTCATCATATTGATCTTTTTTTCCTTGAATTATTCCTTTTCTTCAGAATGATAAAATAGAAATTCTGCC
This sequence comes from Petaurus breviceps papuanus, assembly GCF_028583685.1. Taxonomy (NCBI): domain Eukaryota; kingdom Metazoa; phylum Chordata; class Mammalia; order Diprotodontia; family Petauridae; genus Petaurus; species Petaurus breviceps. The sequence continues at coordinate 11,836,578 of NW_027185665.1, read as the reverse complement.
TTTTCTTTGCAGATATAATTGTGTGACTGTAGACATATTTGTGTATATATGTATGTATGTATGTGTATATGTATGTATTCCCCTTCCTCTCCTGATGAAATAGAAACTCCTCGAGGGCGGAGAATATTGGATTTTTGTCTGTGTCCCCAGTACCTAACATAATGTCTTACCTATGATAGGTGCTTTAAAAAGTTTGTTGATTAATTTTTGAATTGTATATCTTTTTTGTGAAGAAATAACTAGTTAAATTTGGAGAGAGTAATCAAGTTTAAACACCATGGGAGAATTATTTTGGCTACAGCAATTCTAGAAGAGCATATACTGAGAGATAGAGAAGTTGCACTTGGCATCAGTATAAGGAATATGCATGCCAATATACCATGAATCATTGAAGTATTGAACTACCTTAAATGAAAAGATGGCAAAAGTATTACTCAGTTCTTTAAAAGAGAGGTGTAATGTAATGCCAAGGAAAGGCAACTTCCCAAGGTTCAATATACCAGCATAGGTGCTCTCCATTTTACTCAGTGACAAACCAAGAACAGAGAAGATGAAAACATGACATCATTCAAAATACAGCATTTGCTAAGTGTGATTAAATAATCTCCAAGTACTACCCCACCCCAGGACCTTCCAATCATTCAATCAATTACAAAGTCTCTGTTCTTAATACTTCTCCACCCCTAGGCTGTACCTTCATTTAGTCCATCACAAAACCCCTCTTCTCAAATGGAGATTAGTTTCCAAACATAAGTAAAGTACATTCATTTGTTCAACCATAGAACACAAAAAGGTCAAAAGTTCCCCACCTCTGGATCACAATTGAATCTATCCCAGAGTTACAACAAGCTTAAGCACAGCACTTAATATCCAAATGGAGGTCTTTTCTTCATCTTGACACAAGGCAAGTTCTCAGCAATCTTAGTTCCTGGGGAGACAAGGCTTAGCAAGGCCACAAGATGCATTGCCAGTCTCTTCATTAATTCATCCTCTGTCTGCAGAACCTGATATGTGGAGGCAGTCTGATAATCCATATGACAATCTGTTTGACTCTTAGGACAAGAATTTCCCAGGTTTCTGTTACCCAAATATCATCCTTAGGTAGCCAGTATTCTAGCCAATTGGACCTTTAGAATTGAGGTAGGCAAGATCATCTGACAGAGGAAGGGTCCAATCTGAACCCTGTTTAAAGAGAATGTTTAGTTTAATATGAGCAGCCAGAGTTTGACTCTACTCTTGTAACCTTGGCAGGGTATCCTTCATTCAAACCAGGATGCAGAAGCAGAGTGAGAATTTTTTAGCCACAAGTATGAAAGAGATAAGACTCACCACCAGCAGCACAAAGAATAATAGATTGAGACAAGTGGCAGGTCACACCTCATGTATCAAGGCCATTATATTCCAGAGTTTCTAAAACTAGACAAAGAAGTGGGAGTCTTTGATTTTTTGGAAATTCTCATTCAAAAATAAAGTAGTACAAATATAAATCCTCTAACAGTGAAGGATGAATCCCTCATTCCCTTGAGAGAAAAAAAAAAGATGGCATCATCTCTTTTATGTAAAAGCAGAATAGGTAGTATAGAATTTCAGTGAGCTAAATGAGTTCCATCTTCAAAATATCTTTTTCAATGGACTACATGTCAACAATCTAAAATGCTGTTTTATCTATTCCATTATGTTAAGCTTCATATCTACCCTGCTACCATTTAAACTCAAAGTGTACCTGAAAGAAAAATAACATCACTAATATGTTAACATGACTGAAATTTGCTAGGCAGCACAGTGGATAGAGTACTTGTCCTAGAATCAGAAACATCTGAGTTCAAACCCAGGCTCAGATATTTACTAACTGTATGAACCTGAAAAAGTCACTTAACCTCTTTCAGTCTCCTCATGTTTAAATAGTTTCCTCATGTATACATAGAGGGAGTAATGATAATGCCTACTTCAAAGAGGTTTTAAGGCTAAAGCGAGATATTTGTAATGTTCTTTGAAAACCTTAAACACTATATAAATTTTAAGCATCCTTATCATCATCATTATAAAAGATCACTATAGAAAGAGGTTTTATTAAATATAGAAACCAGTTTTAGGTCAGCAATTGCTGATGCTTTTATCAGTCTTTTTTGGTTGTTTGTTTATTTTTTGTCTTTTTTGGAGGGAGGAAGGCAGGGTAATTGGGGGTAAGTGACTTGCCCAAGGTCATATAGCTAATAAATGTTGAGTGTCAGAGGCCAAATTTGAACTCAGGTCCTCCTTATTCCAGGGCTGGTGCTCTACTCATTGCACCACCTAGTTACCCCTGCTTGTTTATTTTTAAAAACCTCCCTCCATGATTCCCAGTCCCCTTTCCCTAATCCTTGAAACCTAACCTTATTTCAGATTTATTAGAAATCAATCTCTGGATGTCTATAAAATCATTTCCACTCGTCTTCTGCCCCTTTATCCCTTCTTAAAGATTTGTGTGTACTATACTTAGGTCAAGCAGCTCTCCTAGACAGATAGTCTTAAGTGCTAATGACATTTATTCATCGAATACTTGGGGTACTAAGGAATTACCATTATTACAGATGAGAACAGATTACTACAAAAGTCATCAGAACTGTTCCATTTCATGACTATTACCTTTCTTCCTCTTTTATTTACTAATAATAGTTTTAGAACAGCCTATCATAGTTCTCTGCAGGCCTCTTTACTCCTCAAATGATTTGCACTAGTTTGTTGTACAAAGTAACATTGCTTGTTGTCCTTTTCCCCAATATTTTCCAAGTGAATTTTACTCTAATCTCTAAACTGATGCAGCCTTTGGCTGCCATGTCCCTGGATTTGACAACTAGATTCAGTCTTTTAGCTGAAATTTTTGTTTGTTCTGAATCAAGATCTGCTGACTGATCCATTCTTTCTCATCTCTATAAAACGTTCATGAGAATGATCTATGTACCCAATAAAGGTACCCTTAATGAAAAAATTAAAAGGCAGCCTTTCATAGACAAATTTCTATAGCAGACCATATATTTACAGTCATAAACCCACAAATATTGGATCCTATTGTGTTTATAGTTTATTGATCTAAAAAAATATTTAAGCTTATAGAACAAAGGGCATCCTTGAAAGGATATACAGTGCAGACACTGTATTTTCACACCTACATCAAAATCATACAAAACATTATGACAGATATAACTATTAAAATAATTTCACTCAATAATTTCCAGCGATTAAAATCCATCAAACAGGGGGCTAAGTAAGATTTATGTTCACCTACAATGTTAGCTAGTATCATAGAAGATACTTTGTGTTAGTTTCAAGCAAAGAAGGATTTCCTATTGATAAAGCAACTCACTAGATGGGTCTATCCACAGGAACAACTGGATTAATTGCATTGAGCTGCACAGCATTGCAGAGTCAACTCTGAAATCCATAGCAAATTTGAAAAAGATCAATCTAAATTTATTTGATAGAAATACATTATATATATATTGCCCAGACTATGACATGCAACTGGACCGGAAACTCAGTTGGGAAAATTAGTTCATAAATATATGAATCTTGAACATAATAATCCAAAAATGGAAGGGGCTGCCTCAGAAGACAGTTAATTCCCCCTTTGAGGTTTTCAAGCAGCAGGGTCTATGACCCCTAGATATGTTATAATGGGGTTTCCTTTCAGTTATGGGTTAGACTTGCTGGTTTTAGAGACCCTTTCCAACTCTCCAATTCTGAAAATTTTGTCAGATGTGAGATAGCAATTTAATACAGAATGAATGAGACACCTTAGAACTCTCAAATCCATAGGGCTCCTCCTCTATAATATGCCTTCTATTCTGGTATCTTACATCATGATTCATCACTGTTCTATGCCTCCATGTAACTACTCCTTCTGCTCATATCTCCTGGAATTCATTGCTGTGATTCTCCGCTTCTGGTTCCTGACTTCCCTTTTAATACCAAGATAAAAAGCAAGTATATGAATTTGACAAAATCATTCATTTGCTAGACTGACCATTCTTCAGGTGTGTGTGTGTATATTATGCCCATCCATTTAACTGTAAATTCACTGTAGCCATATAGCTCCCATTGCCTTCACTCCCATTTCTCTCCATGATAGTGTCCATCTTTAAATGGAGGTAGACTAGCACACTTTTCAACTTGTATATCGGGAATCTCTTCTCTCCTCTTAAAAAGCTGACCATCTGTAATGGGAATGGGAATCTGAAGATCTTCCCTACCCCTTGGCTCCTTGATAGGCTTAAGTGAATCTGAGAACCTTCCCTAATTTGAAAATATACTCTGCCCTCTAATAGGCTGAATGTGGTCACATGGAGCCTATGGTGGGAGGCTTGTTTTTCAGGAATGCCCACACCTTGTTGCTTTGTGATTGGGTAATGGGTCAAGAGGGTTGTGACATTGTCTGACCCGTGAAAAAGCTATATATACTCTGATGTGAGGTTTTGCTTTGGGACTCACTTTGGGAAGAGTTTTGTGATTTGGCCAGATGAGACTCTGGGCAGCCGTTGAGCCCCCCAGGCTTTAAGAACCCAGATGTTGGTGCTTCTCTCTCTGGGTACTGACTAGGTATGGATGTAATGATCAGACAGCTGGAAGCCCTGTCTGCTGATCTGTTTCTCTGTCTGTATTTATTTGTCTGCTTGTAACTTCTGTTTGTATTCTCTGAAGTTATGGGGTACTGACCTTTTTCCCCTGGACTAGGTAAATGATACATATTTGATTAAAGTAAGATTGTTAACCCATTTTGAGTTGCTTTCCTTTAGAAAAGCAGATCTAAGAACCTGTGCTAGCAGCCATCCTGGAGATGCTAGGGTGCTTTCTGCTACACCATCCACCTCCCCTTCCTCATAAAGTCTATATAAAAAACTGAGTAAAACCTGAGTTAGCTATTTTCACTTCTTTAACTTACTATACAAACTTTCCAAATTCTTCATCTAGTCTGAGGTATGTATTGCCTGAGTACCTCCCTCAATTTTCAACCTTCTTAAAATAACCACATAGGTCAACAGAATGTTTTAAGTCAAAATACCCCTAAAAACCATATCAACCCCCTATTGAATTTTCTTTTAATCAAAACCAACTAGAAGAATACAAATTCAAAGCAAAAGACATCCGACTAAATAATGTAGGCAAAGAAATAACAAGGAAAATCCTTCCTCATCCATCCATTTACAAAAGGGGACATTCTCAAATGGGTTTCCAGAGGAAACAACATTTTTATTTCCATATTGTGTCTAGTCCTTCTCTCCCTGCCCCCCCCCCTTTTTTTTAACCTTTTCACACCACAGGAGAGAGATCCAGGAAGTTTACAGGGAGTTTTCCCAGTTCTCAATTTGCTCTCCTGCTTCTCCAACAGATGTAAGTGAGAACAATTCAGTGGAGTATGGTAGTAAACCTGGAGTTCCTAAAATTTTCTGGGAATCTCAGTGCCAGAGTTGTGAAGGACTAAGGCTAACAGTATGATTCTCCTGAATGGGAACTACAGCTGAAGGAGAAAGCTTCCCAATGTCATGTTTAGCCAGGATAAACTGTATTTGCATGATGTAGGTATAACTCACAGGTAAGGTCCCCAGGGGTAGAACCAAATCTCATATATCACTATCTGAGGACTATTGATTCTTGTGACATCTACTCTTGCCCAAAAGGGATGAGCAATGTAAGATCTAAGTCTTTTTCATCCTCTACTTTCTCTTCAGCTCATTTTATAAAATTCTCCATGCTCTTGGGAATGTTCTTATATTGCAATCCCTGTATACTGGCCCCTGGAAGTGACCTGAGTAGCCTCTTCGAAAGACCACAGAGCTCTCTGAAACAAAGCCTTATGGGATACATAGTATAGATAACTTTGTACCTACTCAGGCATGAGGCTCTTTTATACACATTTATTTTCATTTATTTTAGTTTATTCTTTAACTTATCTTAGTCCACAGAGGTGTGATTTCCAAGTCGGTTGTCTAGCTTCTTAGTGTCTATTTCAATTTTGTATTTCTTTGACGTCAAGACTTTGTCAGTTGAGTTTGAGATGTATATTGATTAGTGTATGTCAGGTATTCATTTAAAAGTCCAATTTTGAGTTGTAGTAATTTATCAAATTGGTGTAGGATAGAAAGAGCACTGGGCCTAGAGTCAGGAAGACCTGAGTTGAAATCTAGTCTCAGACACTTACTAGCCGTGTGACCCTAGGCAAGTCACTTAATCCTATTTGCCTCAATTTCCTTATCTCCAAAATGAACTGGAAAAGGAAATGGTAAACCACTCCAGTATCTTGGCCAAGAAAACCCTAAATGGTATCATGAAGCATCAGGACTAAAATGACTGAATAATAGCAATTGATCAAATTAGAATTAGATGTGAGTCAGAGAAATAATAATGTCTTTAGGGGAAAAAATAAAATGTGGAATTGACAGACTATGAGATTTTGGACTTGGCTTCCTCAGGATAAATTTACTTTTTGTTTTCTTCTTTGTACAGTTCCAACCTGAATTTTGTATTGAAAGTCAAATGATTAGGGTTATGTTATCCAAAACTTCATGATAGAGAGCAGCTAGGTGGCACAGTGAATAGAGCACTGGCTCTGGAGTCAGGAAGACCTGAGTTCAAATTCGGCCTCAGACCCTTAACACTTACTAGCCTTGTGACTTTGGGTAAGTCACTTAATCCCAATTGCCCTGCCTTTCCCCCTCAAAAAAAAAAAAACACTTTATGGTAGTAGTTGTACTGATGCAGTCTCTCCTTAACTATTTAAATTTGTGTTTTAAAGGAGTAGAGGTTGGACACTTTCAATAGATACCTTTTTAACATTGTATCCCTGTTCTTTTCTTTTAAAAAATCATAGCTGATAGCATTCATTACATAAATAAGGTGTTTTTTTTAATGTTTTTTTTTCCTTGAAGAAAATAGATCCTTGAAATGCTGTTATAGTTGTTTCTTCACGGTTAATATTGCATACTTTAAATAAATTCAGGGATATTTCTTTAAGTATATTGTTGTAGAAATGGAGAACAACAAAATGTAAAGAATAGAAAAAAAAAGGCTGCCATTGTTACTTCATTGTCCTTTGTAAACAAACAAGAAAAAGAAATAGATTTAAGCTCACGCTCTCTACTGCTGTAGTTAATGTTATTGTTCCTTTAATGACTAATGGAAACACTTTTAATCAATAATCCTTTTTATTTGGCTCTTATGTCTTTCACAGGACTAGAAAAAGGAAGTCAATACAGTTTTCAAGTGGCAGCCATGACAGTCAATGGTACTGGTCCTTCCTCAGACTGGTATACAGCTGAGACACCAGAGAATGATCTTGATGGTAATTACATTTTCCTCCCAAAATGATTTTGCCTTAACTTTCAGCCTATGACTAAAAAGGGGAACATTCCCAAATTAAAGAACAGGACTCATTCCTACATTTTCTGGATCATAAAGTTATACGGTTCATATTTGCCTAGCACGAGATAGCATAGAAATGGAAAAATAGAAAATAGTACGGCATGTTGTTACTGAGAATACTAAGATAAATATGTTTTCTCAGAGAAGAGGAAAAGCAGTGTCATTTTTCTTAAAATGATCTCCTTCTAGCCTTTTCCTTATAATTATTGCTATGATTTGGGATAAAAAATGAAGAAATTTGATTGTTTTGGAAGTTCAATGGTCTTATATGAAGTCAAGCATTTCCTGAGCCATTCTTAAGATATTGATATGTGATCATTGAATGCATGTTCATGATATGGTAATGTACTACCCTTCCATTGAGTCTTGGATCTAACATTTTAACAATAGAACCGGTCTATCTCTTTCATGTTAATCATGGTTTTCTTGGCATATTCATGTGTAGGAGGGGTCAGGTTGGTAAAGGGATATATGTTAATTAGTTAATTAAGGGTAGCAGAATTGGAAACTTCTAAATAACAGCATGAAAAGAAGAATGAAACAAGAAGACAAAAGTCTTTTAAGGATTTAGATTTTAAAAGTACTTAAATGGAGTTAAAAATAAGACCAAAGTAAATATTCTACTCAATTGAAATAGTCTAATTAATTGAAAATGGGAGACATTTGACAGAGAAGGATGAAAAGGAAACATAAACTCCCAAATCTACACAGAAACTAAGATAAAATAATAAGGAAAGAATGTGATAAAAGTACCTAAGGGCAATTAAAAGTCTAGAGTAATATATGACTAAGAGGGAATCATAGATTTCAGCATTGCATGGAATAATAATATATAGTCTTAATCTTCAAACAAACTCTCTATAATATCTCCAGTGAATGGCCCTATAACTCCTATTCAAATCCCTCCAGTGATGATCATCTCACAATATCATAAAGCAGTCTGTTACATTATTGAACATCTCTAATTTTTAGAAAGGGTTTTTAAAATTACATTAAAAATTCCATGCAAGTATTCATTCATTCAACATGCATTTACTGAATACTGATGGGTCTTGGATTATTCTAGGTTCATGAGATTTAAAGACAAAAAGGGACAGTATCTGCACTGCATCTTTTTTATTTGCAGTATTTGGCATACTGCCTTGCATACAGCAGGGGCTTTAATAAATATTTCTTGAATGCTATTGACCCCAAATCTACTCCACTATAATTAGCAACCATTGTTGCTAATTCTGCTTTCTGGGGTCAGGCAGAATAAGTAAAATTCTTCCATGTGACAAATCTTTATACATTTGAAGAGACCAAAAGTTCTAAATCTTCTCTATCCTAAATACACTGAGATGGATGAATGGATGTAGAGGCTGAGTGGGTCACTCATAAGGGGATATAGTTGAATGATTCAGCTTAATGAAGAAAGAATATAACTTCATATTTTTTCCCTCTCTGTGGAGAATACAAGTTAATGCTTCTTGATTATAAAGTAAGAGGGCCATTAACATACAATGTCTGTAGTCTGCCGTGGTATTGATCCATTCTCAGATATAACTTGGCTAAAATCATAGTAGGAGTTATAATAGGAGGCAGGTGACCTGAGGCAGGTACCAAAGATTATGTTGATATTTAGGTAGAGACCTAAGATGATATTTGTTATAACTTTCATTAATGAAGATCAAGATCACATTAGCCACTTTGGCTGAGATATCACAGTTAACTTAGACTGGGCCTGTAGTTTACTAAAATCCTGGATCTTTTTCATATTAAATGCTTTGAGCCACCATCATGTACTTTTCCAGTTTTTTTTTTTTCAAACACAAGATTATTACTTTAATTACTCCTGACTAATTTTTTTTCTGGCTAGTTTTGGGCTAATGTTCTTGCCATTTTTGATGCCAATTCTACATTTCATGTTTTAACTATCACTCCCAGTTAAGTGTCACCTGGAAATTTAATGAACAAACCATCCATGACTCCATTTTAATCATCCAATAAAGCAAAAAGAGAAACAAAAACATTGAAATGAAGAGATCCGATAAGAGATCCCTAGAATATCCTATTACAATCCTTTCTCCAAATTGATATCATCTTTGATTACTTTAATAAAGCTTTCTGAGCTTCATTATGATCTGTTTAAATGAAATAAAGACCTTAAAGGATGAATAAAATTTTGACAGGCAGAGAGAATTGGGGTTTAGGAGGGAATGTGTGTGTGTGTGTGTGGGGGGGGGGTGATGTTCAGGGAAGAGTATAGTATAGCACCCATAGAACATCTTTAACAAATATTCGTTGTTAATGACTGTTTTTATCCCCCTTTAATTCTACTTTCTTCTTTATTGCATTTCCCCCTTTTCCAACTCCACTCTCTTTTGGACTTATGCATCCTTCCACACCTTAGGGGCTTTGATATTTGCATACTTTTCCTTTTCTTTCACTTTCTTATTTGAAGTGGTAAAGGCATTCTCATCCATTCCCAAATGAGGACTTCATGTATGGAATGGTAACTATCAGCATAAAAAAAAGTTAAAGTGAAATTTGCCACATGGGCAAGATAGTGAAGTTGATAGCTCCCAAATAAGATTGATAGCACAAAAAAATGTCGACAAAACATAAGTGAAGGAAGCTGGGAAAATATATAAAGCAAATGATCATATGTGAAGAGGGAAAACATGACTCCCCACCTTCTCTGCCATGTATGGCAATGGTCTACTTGCCAGTCAAAACAGACCTATTTCACTAAATAAAAACGTGCTCTCTTATAAATGTGAATAAAATTTGAATCTCATTGGTGAGATTCGCTTCACTACATACTCAAGTTATTTTTCCCTATTTCCACTATCTTAGCCCACTGAACTGACTTCATTTTCCCCTTCTCTTGAAAGCTTAAAAAAAGTAGTGACCACTGATGCCAAAGTCCTACAATTTGGATACACTTGTTGTATGATACTATTAATGGGACTAGGGCAAACTTAAAAGTCAGGGGAGATTCTCCAAAAGCCACCTGTCCTTCTCTTAAATTCCAGGTACTGTTTGTTTAATATTCTCCTTCTAACCCCTGAGGAAGAAAGAAATGAATTATTTTCCTATCCATATCCTTCAGGGCATGCCAGGTAACATGATGTGGTAAAAAGTACATCAAACCTGGAGTCACAAGACCTCAATTTTAATGTAGGTACCCCCACTCAGTTTCCCCATCTGGAAAATAATGGGTTTGGAGTAGATTACCACTAACCTTCCAGCTCTATATCTTTGATTAATATGAAATATTCCTTCAAGTTAAGCATATTTTCTGTTGATTTTTAAATTTCTAATTAATTCTTTAGTGGATCTTTTTTGTAAATCTTCAAGTGTCAAGATGAAAAGTATTTTTTATTCACATTCTTAGAAAAGCAAAACTTACTTTTGCTGGGAGTTCTCCCCATAGAATTCCTCTAAATCCTTGTGAACTACAGAGGAAGGCACTGACCTTGGCAACCAAAGGAACTATGTGAATAAAAATTATTCTGCACTAAAACTGACCCGAAGCATTGTAATTCTAGGCATGCATTTTCTTTCATAACCCTTTTTTTTGCCACTGATGCTCTTTGTAAACCCCAAGAGAGTCATCTAATTATTACTGTGGCTACCCAGAGTCCTGCAAGAGTCAACTAAATGAAAGTTGTGCTCTCAAAAGTTCTTAGCTGCATTTTCTCTTCTTCTCTTATGACTTCTCTAGGTCCTTTTCAATTTGCTCTTTGTCAAAAGCCTTGGAAAGATAAATTGTATCATTCAGGAGTCCCCCCACAATTACTATGTATTGGTCTTCTAATTATGTTTGTCAAAGCAATTATAAATCCAAATATTACATGTCATTCAAGGTTCCCTGGAAATTTGCATATTCTTACTGACAATTTGAAAGTTTAAAATATTTATTTTGTGCTCTAAATTTTTCAGCTCTTAAAGAAGTTGAAAGCTTAGTTTCCCCCAAAGGATCTTATTTAAATAGCTTCAAGGAGGATATAAGAAAATGTGTGATTGAGTTTGGAATATATGCTCCAGGAAAATGGGCTTGGCATCACCTGTCATGTCGCTTTTTAAGTGAACAGATGGGAACTGTTGCACACACTCAGTTGTGATGGAGATTAACTGGAACTCTATATTACTCTGGGAGAACATGACAAGTTAAATTTGACTGGTCAGAGGTTTTTAAAAATGTAGCAATGATGGCAAAACTTTGGGAATAGATGGATTTGTGCCTAATCTAGTACCATTCCCCCCTCACATCAATAGAAATGATAGTAAACATTAGGGTATTCAGTCACATTAGAGTATTCAGTTACCTGCTGTGAAAAGTCTTTCTACATAAGTTCATTTCTTCTGAAACCTGAAATGGGAACACATCTCAGAGATTTGTAAGCTCTGAAATAACAGACTGTTCACTTTCTATGAACATGGATTTCAATAGGAGATTGAATAGGAGATACAGATGAGTTATTGAATATTGATGAAATATAAGATGTGCCCACCCAGAAAGAAGGTATACTGCATATTGAAACTGGCAGAGGTATTCTCATGTTTTGTACTCAAGAGTAGGTAGCAAAGCACTGATCAGAGAGTATGAGAAAATGTAAGAAGCCAAGTAAACATACCCTGGGGAAGAATTGAAGGACATGTGAAGTAAAGTTTTGAAATAAGGTAGAACATTAAACTGTTTATATTTTTGGAGTTGCCTAGAGAAAAGGTTTCAAATAAATAGTTGGCCAGCAAAACTGAAAATAATTTTGAAGTACTGGACATTTAGAGTAATTGACAAAGATGAGAAGATTGGGAATCACTAAACCTAGATTCTTTTTTTTTCTGGGTTCTGTTTTTGTTTTGTTTTGTTTTAGACTAAAGTACAAGCAGTCAATTTACATTTTCTTCCAGAAGTGTTGGCACCGTATTCAAAGCCAAATAGGTGTTGAAAGATTGAAAACTGGCTATGAGGTAGAAATTCAAGTCAGAAAAGGGGGGGGGGGGAATGCTATCAAAGAAATGATAGATGTATTCTCTTCCAAGAGAGGATCAATAAAAATAATGGATTTCCACAGAGACTAAACTTCAAGTAAGTCCTAGCTAGATAGTCTGAAGAGAAATACTCAAGTAGTCCATTAGATAAATGCATGTATTCTAACTCAAGCAAAGGAAAATGGCACAAATAAACAGAGACCCTAAAAGTTTTTGGTAGAAAATAATTAGGTTTCACAGAGTCTTGTGGTTTTTAAATTTCAATAGACTAAAAATGAATAGAGGCATGCTCATTACTTTAGAAAACAGAGAACTTGGGGAGGAGGAGCCAAGATGGCGGAGTAGAAAGCACGACCTCCCCGCTGCTCCTGCTTCCACCTTCCCCAATCCATGTAAAAAGGGGACTCTAAACAAACTTTGGAGCTGCAGAACCCACAAAATGACACAAAGAAGCTAACCTCTCACTGAGGACAGCCCTGTAGGCCAGCAGGAATCAGCCAGCGCAGCACTCTGGGAGCTGAGCCCAGCCCCACCGGAGGCTTTAGCCCCAGGGTGGGCCTGACCAGCCACCAGCCTGAGGGACTCCAGAGCAGCAGCAGCTGTGGCCGTTTCCAGATTTATCAACACACAGATGGGAAGGACAAAGTGAGAGGTCAGTGCAATCTGGACTTTGGGACCCAGTAAGTGGGAGTGCTTGGCTTTTGCCCCAGGGTGAGAAGCCACTGAGGCACCAGCACAGCCAGCCAGTGCCATGTGGCAGCTTCAGCTTCTGGCCTTCAGAGTGTAGGGGGATCAAGCACCAATCTAAGGGGTAATTGCTCTTGGTTTAACCTGCTTGGATCTGGATTGCAGTCTAGGGTGGAGGCCCTGGGGTGTATGTCCAGCTTGCCAGAGCGTGTGGAGACCTCAGAGACAGCACGCATCTAATACCTCCGGCAACTGAGAAAACCCCAGCATTTGGGATGAAAGCTCCCCTTGTGGTGGCAGAGTCCTACTGTGGCAAAAAGCCCAGGGGTCAAGTGACTGAGGGGCAACATGACCAGGCAAAGGAAACAAAGCAGACAGAAGATTCCAACGTTATACTTCTATTTTGGGGACAAAGAGGAGCAAAGCATGGAACAGGAGGAAGACAGTGAAGTCAGAACTCCTGCACCAAAAGCTTCAAAGGAAAATATGAGCTGGTTATAGGCCATAGAGGACCTTGAGAAGCAGATAAGAGAAGTGGAGGAAAAATTGGGAAAAGAAATGAGAACAATGCAAGACAATTATGAAATGAGAGTCAACAGCCTGACTGAGGAAAATAACGCTTTAAAAAACAGACTAACTCAAACGGCAAAAGAGGCTCAAAAGGGCAATGAGGAGAAGAATGCCTTAAAAAGTCTAATTTGCCAGATGGAAAAAGAATCTCAAAAGCTCAATGAGGAGAATCATGGCTTCGGAATTAGACTGGAGCAAATGGAAACTAATGATTTTATAAGAAATCAAGATGCTGTTAAACAGATGCAAACAAATGAAAGAATAGAAGGCAATGTGAAATATCTCATGGGAAAGACCACTGACCTGGAAAATAGATCCAGGAGAGATAATTTAAAAATTATTGGACTACCTGAAATCCATGATCAAAGAAAGAACCTTGAAATCATCGTTGAGGAAGTTCTCAAAGAAAACTGCCCTGATGTTTTAGAATCAGAGGGCAAAATAGAGGTTGAAAGAATCCACCGATCACCTCCTGAAAAAGGATCCCACAAAGAAAACTCCTAGGAATATTATAGCCAGATTCTGGAATTCCCAGATTAAGGAGAGAATATTAAAAGGAGCCAGGAAGAAACAATGTGAATATTGTGGAAACACAATCAGGATAACCCAGGATCTGGAAGCTTCTACACTGAGGGATCGAAGGGCTTGGAATATGATATTCCAGAGGTCAAAGGAGCTGGGATTAAAACCAAGAGTCACCTACCTAGCAAAACTGAGTATCATGTTTCAGGGGAAAATATGGTGATTCAGTGGAATAGAGGACTTTCAAGCATTCTTGATGAAAAAACCAGAGTTGAATAGAAAATTTGACATTCAGATACAAGAAGCAAGAGAAGCATGAGAAGGTAAACAGGGAAAAGAAATCATAAGGAATTTATCAAAGTTGAACTATTAACATTCCTACATGGAAAAACAATAATTGTAACTTATGAAACTTTTCTCAGTAGTTGAACAGAATAGAAATATGTATATATATAAGGGTATATGGGCATATGAATACATCTGTGAATGTTTGTATATATATTTACAGGTATACATAGGTAGAGGGCACAGGACCAATTTAAAAGGAAGGGATGATACTTGAAAGGTAAAATTAAGAGGTGAGAGAGGAATATAATGAGAGGAGATGGGGAGAGACAGAATGGGGTAAACTATCATACAGAAGAGGCAAGGGAAAATGGTTATAATGGAGGGGAAGAATAGGAAGGAAAAAGGGAATGGGTCAACCTTATTCCCATTGAATTTGGTGTGAGGAGAGAATGAAATACACACTAAATAGGGTATCTCACCCTACAGGTGAGTAGGGGGGAAGAGGATCAGAGAGGGGATGATGGAAGGGAGGGCAGGCTGGGCGGGGAGGGAAGTTGGAAGCACCCACTTTTGAAAAGGGACAGGATTAAATTAGAGAATAGAACAAGTGGGAGGTGGGATAGGAGGGAGGGAAATATAGTTAGTCTTTTACAATATATTATGTTATTGTTTGCATTAGCCATACATGTACATCCTATAATGAACTGCTCATCTTCCCAATAAGGATGGGTGACAAGGGAGGAAGGGAATGAATCTGGAATTCAAAGTTTTAAAATCAAATATTCAAATATGTATATGTGTATATATAATATACATACACATATATATGTAGTATGTATGTGTGTATACTATTATCAATAGTATTTTACATGTAATTGGGAAATAAGATATACAGGCACTGGGGCATAGAGATCCACTGGAAAGTCAAAAGGGGTATAGGAGAAAATATGGGAAGGAGCAGATTGGAGGAGGGCATATCCTGTGGGACTGCTATTTTGGGGGCTGGGTAGGGGAAAAATGGGGAGAAAATTTGTAACTCAAAAAAATAAAATTTACTAATCTCAAAAAAAAAGAGGCTTCACTGTTTAGTAACTTTGGGGACATTTCCCAATTGCTTCCTGGAAAAGTGAACCGATTCACTGTTTTATCAAAAACTCATTAACTGTTTTCCTATAACCTCTTCAACATCTGTCATTTTCTTCTTTTGGCATCTTTGTGACTTATGGCAAGTAAGATAGAACTTCAGAATTGTTTTAATTTTCATTTCTCTATTAGTAAATTGAAGCATTATTTCATTTAGTTATTAATAACTTGGATTTCTTTTTTTAAAAAACTTCCTGTTCATACCCTTTGACCATTTATGTATTGAGGAATGGCTCTTGTTCTTATAAATATAAATCACTTCCTTTCATATCTTTGCCAAGATAACTTTAACACAGAAAGTTACCAAAAAGATTTTTCCCCAGTTACCAAAAAGGCAGTCTCAAATGAACAAATAAAATCTATCAAAAATCATGTGAAAAGTTTTCCAAAAGTAGAGACATGCAAATTAAAACTCCAGGGCTCTGCCTTATACCTATCAATTTGAAAAAATGACAAAAAAATATCAGTGACAACTGAGGGACAGAGAAAGTAGTTGGTAGAATGTTTCAGCCTAAAAATTGTTCAGCCATTCTGAAAACAAATTTGGAACCATCCCCCAAAAGACACTAACTTGTGTATACCTTTTTACCTGGCAATGACACTACTATGTCTATGCCCCAAAGAAATCAGAGAAAGAGGAAAAGGATTCACATGTACAAAAATATTTAAAGGAATTCTGTTTGTTGTAGCAAAGAACTAGAAAACTAATGCTCATTCATTGGGAAATGAACAAATTATTGTATGTGAATGTAATGGAATATTATTGTACTGTAAGAAATGACTTTTCAGAAAAACCTAAGAAGTTTGCTGAACTAATGCAGAATAAAGTGAAAATCAGGAGAATTTATAAATAATCATTGTAAAAATGAGTGACTTTGAAAGTCTAAAGGCTCTTATCAATGCAATGACCAACCACAATTGTAGAGGATTGATATGAAGTATGTTACCCACCTAATGACAAGAAAGGTGATGAACTCAAGATCCAGAATGAGAAGCCCATTTTTCAATGTGGAAAATTATAGATTTGTTTTCGTTTGACCCTGATTACTTGTTATAAGGACTGTGTTTTTTTTTCCCTTTTTTGTGTGTGGGGGGAGAAGTGGGGATGGGAAACAGAAGGGAGCTAGTGATGTGCTGTCAAAAAAAAAAGAAAAGAAAGATAAGAGTTATTGAAACAAATTTTAAATGCACAGAAAAGAATCTAAGTCCAGAAATTAAAACCAATGGGCAAAATAACTTTGAAATTAACATGGCAGACTTATTTTTCCTTTTTTTTTTTAAAAACAAACTGTACATAATAAAGATTCTTGATATCCTATATCATCCTCTAGTTCTACTCTACTTCATATCTGGAAATGTCATCTCTTTTTTCCGGTGCTCATTAAGTTCAGAATAAATTTTTTTTAATTAAAAAAAAAGAAAACAGCGAACTTTGTTCTCTTATTGCAAAACTTTTAGACATAAGCTAAACACTGTGGCTGTGTCTCCATTCTCGAGTACAAACGATCCCCAAGAATTGCCATAATATCAAGTTTTAGTTATACTGGCTCCTGCAATTGATCTACAAGAAGAGACATATAAACACTTTGGCTGTTCTTATGTCAACATAATGTAGCAAAAAGAGCATGGAAATTGGAATCAGAAGACCTGAGCTGTGCTTCTGGCTCTGTGACTTAGCAGCTGCATGATACTAGGCAAGATAGGTAGCCTAATCTCCCATGACTCTCAAATCTACATCTGCAAAATGATAATAATATCTGAAAAGATAATTCTTAGTGGTCCTAGCTTATTAGAGTATAGAGATTACTAATAAGGTAATATATAGAGAGGACTTTATAAACTATAAGAAATTCTCTACACCATTTACAGTATTATACTGCTCAGTTTGCCTGAAGGTTGAACATGAAATGATTGTCATGAAAGTGTTAAGGAAAAGAGAGGGCTGGGGGACAGAGGGAGAGAAAGAGAGATGGAGAGAGAGAGAGAGAGAGAGAGAGAGAGAGAGAGACAGAGACAGAGAGACAGAGAGAGACAGAGACACAGAGACAGAGACACAGAGAGACAGAGAGAGACACAGAGTCAGAGAATGAGAATGAGCAGCTTAAAATCCTAGCCATGGAGGCAAGAAGCCTTGGATTCAAATCCTGACATACTCACTGGCTATGGGAACCTTAATCTCTCTGTGCTTTAGTTTTTTAATCTATAAAATCATGGGGCTTGAATTCAATGGCCTATAAAATCCCTTTCAGCTTTAAACCAATATTCTCATGAGTTAGATTCAAGTGCAGGTTTATATTAGTATGTTAACAACTGTATCACCAAGAATCTTCTTCCAAAGTGGTCATCCAGCTTTCTGTTAAACATTAAAGTCATGGGGAGCCCTCTATACCTGGAGAGAGGATATTCTACTTTTAAGTAACTCTAAATACCAGGAAGTTTATTTTTATATTGCATCAAAATCTGCTTTTTTGCTACATCCATGTGTTCATCCATATTTTTCCTCTTAGGTGCACTATTAAACCCTCTCCCGTGTGACAGATCTTTAAATATATGAAGGCATCTTTAGTGTCCCTGCTAAGTCTTCTTTGATCTAGGGTAAATATCCCCAGACTCATGAACTAATCATCATGTGCCATGACCTTGAGCCTCTCAACCATTCTAGTCATCTTGTCTTCTTCCTTTTGATCCCATCCAGTTTATCAATGTCTTTCCTAAAATGCCATGCCCAATACTGAAACAATATTCCATATGAGATCTTACCATGATGGCATACTATAAGACTGGCATCACCATTTTCCTGGACACCGTGACCCTTCTAATGTAGCCTTAGATAACATATTTTTTGACTGATATATTGCACTCAGGATTCATATTGAAATCTCAGCCCATTAAAACACTAATAAAGTTTTACTGATTCTTTCTAATTCTTTCTAACACCTCTTGTGAAGCTGACTTTTTTTTAAGCCAAGTATATATATATATATATATATATATGTATATATTTTTTTAAATTTCTTTCCTTAACATTCTAAATCTTATTATTTTTGGTCCAATTGTTTGTCTATAGAGTTCTTTTTGAACCCTGACTCTTCCCTGAAATAGTTTAGTTCACTCCCCAAAATTCGATGTTATCTTCAAATTTGATCAATGTGACATTGATGTCTTTGTCCAACTGATTGATAAAAATGTCACCAAAATGATAATCACTTATTTGTGGAATAATGAGTAACAAAAGTTTCAAACTCAAATGTTTTGTTTCATAGACTATTTAAAGAAAAAAATTTTAATTGGCATAATGATTGCATATCAGATATCATAAGAATAGAGGTTTGAGAATAAGAAAGTTCTTTTAAAAGATGATGATCCTAATCTTAGATTAAATTCAGAACAAAGGCCTGTTGAACTTTTATTCTGCATTGCAACAAATTGTTGTTCTCTTGGGGTGTGTACATGAGATTGATAGGTGAAACAGAATCAAAGGATAGAAAAATAAATATGAAAAGGTTGGCATAGAATTTAGAGACATTTATGTGGAGCTTAGGAAAAATTAATGTACACTTTGAGTGAAAAATTATTCTAAAAATTGTCGAGTGAATTTGGTGGAGAGTATCAAGGTAACATTTGCTGTTAGTGAAAAAGTTAATATCTAAAAATTGTTAAGAGTGGATTTGGTGGAGAGTATGATTGGATATGGTATAGGCAACTGTGAATAGAAGAAGCTAAGTGGACTGCAGAAATGGTTAAAGGGGATTTTAGAGGTTAGTAACCTTAGAGGAATAATGGCCATTGGTAAGAAAGTGGAAAAGAGTAATGATGCAGGTCTTCCTAGAAAAAATGAAGATATTAGTACATTTCTGAATTGACTGGATAGAGTGTAGGTGGATCAACTGCCTTATACAATTCACAGTAGAGAAATATAGACTATTAAGACCTGGAACAAAACTCTCACAAAATGGTCCATAAAATGCAGCACACTAAATGGAAAATGGGTATGTGAGTATCAGTTAAAACTGACAGCTCTGCATTTCAGTATCACAGACAGCAAAAGGTGTCCTAGGAGTGATCATTTTAGTTACAAAGAACGAGGAGAAAATATCCTTTCTGGCTACTTTACACCTACAAATTAAAGAAGAAGCAGACTTTCCTTAAAGTGTTTTTATTCCTCCCAATTTCCATGCAAAAAACCTTATCACAAAGCTACACGCAGTGGGTTGTATAAAATAAGTTAGGTTTGTCTGAGTATAGAATGCCTGGAGTAGATAATACATTACAGAAACCTAGTCGAAAATTGGGCTTCATTAAATAGCTCAGTTCTCTATGTTTTATGTATTGTTTTCTTCTGCTAAGGATCTAAAATCACCATTGTTTTTATTACAATCTGTAAAGAACATTTTACAGTTACTTTGCATGAGCAGTTTAGAAGGTCAAGGAAATTTGAATCAATCAATTATCTAGTGTACTTCATATGAACATTCTTGGAACAAAAGAAAAAAGCTACGGTTATCGCTTGAATGCAACAGGGAGGCTGTAAACAAGTAATGTGATACCTAGCACAGAAGTCTTAAATCTCTCCAGGTCAAAATGGAGAAGTCCAAATGTCCACAGAGTACTGTAAAGGAGGATAGTGAATATAATTACTTGATCAATATGTCTTTCAGGAGACTTTTTTTTTGAGAAGAGATCATTTGTTAAGATATTTTGAACAAATGTGTTCTTTAGTTCAGAATTCCATAATTCAATGGTTCCATTTTCCTGTAGTCATTGTGTTTTTTAATTACTTTAGAAATAAGAATTGTGCTTAGACCTGTGTTGTTTAACTTTTAAACAGTTATTTTCAAGGTTTGTCCAACCTCATGAAGTGCTAAGATATAATGTTCTTTTCTCCGAACAACTTTCTAAATTGTTCCTTTATAGTTCATTTCACTAGCAAACACTTGAATCATCTGGAAGATAAGCTCTTTTTTGAGAAAACTTACTAAAGGAAATTTTTGTTTGTTTGTTTGTTTTGAGATTGAGGTATATGATTGGGAAGAGGCCACCTAAAATTATGCAGGATTTACCATAGCCCCTAACACAGATTTTTAAGAACAGGTTATATATTGCAGAAGTCTTAGCTTCTATCATTTCTGGAAGTTCAGCATTTCTTCTAGCCCAAGACCAAGCTTACCCACTGCATCGTGGGCCATCACCAGCCGTCTTGACTTTTGTCTTGTCATTGGACTTTGATGACTGGAGGACAGAGTGAGGTTGATGACTTCACCCAGCTCTGCCTCACCTAAGTCCAATTTACCAGCAAGTCAAGACATTACCCTTGTGGTGTTACTGGTGCTCCCAGAGAACTAAGGACCAAGAATGCCACCTTGGCTAGAAGGGGAAAATGGAAATTAAGGTGAAGTATTCAACATTTTGAAGTTTGAATTTGTAAGCATGTATAAGAGATATTTGATGCATATATACCTTGATATGAGGCAGGTAACAAAGAGTTCTCTTATACTGGGAATGTTTACACAAAGTTTTTATCAGGAATGCCTGCAGGATTCCTACATGAGATAGGGGATTAGCCTGATTATGTGGTGAGGTCCCATTCAATTCTGGTAGTCTGAGATTCCAGGCATATTTAGCCAATCAGGCAATATGCTTTTATTAATCTACTGTATATAAGGTATTGGGGATATAGATATATAGGTGCTGGGGATAAAAGATAAAATGACGCTGCATTTGCCTTCCAGGAACGTATACTTTGTCTGAATAAAATACCCAGAAGCAGAGAGAAAGAGAGAGAGAGAGAGATACATACATACATGCATGCATGCATGCATACATACATAGATGTGTATAGGTACATACACATATGTATATGTGCATTTATATATGCCCATGTATGTATGTTTGTGTGTATGTATATGCATACACATATTTGTATATGTGTGTGCATGTGTATATATTTCTATAATGTTGCTTCTGTATATTATATAGACATACACACATATATGTTGATGCATGTATGTCTGTATAATATATAATGTGATATATTATATAGACACACTAATGTTTGTATGTGTGTGTGTGTGTGTAAAGTTATATAATGGAATAAACCTAATATTAGGACTTATGTGATGTAATTAATTAGTTATATGAGCATAGAAAATTCGGTCATTCTTTCTGCACTTCAATTTCCTCAACTTGAAAATCAGGCTAGTGATACTGTCCATATTTACTTTACAGGGGTTTATTATGAAGATCAAATGAGTATTTGAGGTATTGGAATTGTCACTATATTTTAGGTATGCCAAGATCTAGTGCATGGGCTGATTACCTTTGCTATTCAGAAAGTTCTAATGGATGTTATTCAAATGTGCTCATTTAAATTTCTAGAGCATTGCTAGGGTGTTATGGTTGTGCAGGAGGGTAGGAAGGTAGGTTATTGTTTTTTCTGGAAACAAAAGCTTTAAAACACTTTTCCTTCAGTTCAAAAAGACATTGCATTGAGTATTGTTATTTAAATGATTGTGCTTTTGTATTGTTTAAAGGAAAATTGTGAATGCAAAACATTTAGTTTATTTCCTAAGTATAGCACAAGGAAGAGTCTCTTTCAGTTTCAATTATTCCTCCAAAGCTTAAAATGTGCTCAACAGAATTCATTGCAGAGCCCATTAAGTACCAAGGACACTGGGGTTCCTTCTGTGATAGTGGGATTGAAAAGTATTAATCCTTCCTTTTCATCTTTTTTATTACTTTTCCCCAAGGTTTATAGTGGGAATACTTCACAAAGAATGTGTGTCTTCTGTTGGCATTTATAGCCATGTTTTGAGTCACTTTTTTTTTCCTATGATGCCTTTGCATATTATATCACAATCTTCTTTAGTGGAAGAAGAGAATAAAATTTTTTCCCCTATTGTCCAAAAGACATGATACTATGTAACTTATTGAGAGAAGCAATTGCTATGGCATGTTCATTAATGATTCCATTGAAAGATATTTCCATCTAGGACTAAAATTATGTCTATTTATTAAACATAAATCATGTTGAAGGGGTGGGAGTAAGAAAAGGGTAGAGAGGAATGGGGATAAGGGTGTCTCATCATTTGACATCACAGAAATGTTCTAAAATAATTTTTACCCGCAACATTTCATTTTTCTCTCTGAAAGATTACAAGTATACAATTTTTACTTTGGACAGAGATAGGGAAGAAGGAAAACTGGGGTATCTCTGGTAATGAAAACTTTTTTCAGACAATTCAGGTTATTAATCATATGTGGCACTAATAAAGACAACCCACTCATTGCATGACATATTTCTGCTGACACATCCTTTAAAAATATTCTTCTGCATTTATTCTTGTTCTAAAATAAACTAAAATAAATAGCATTTGGGGAACAAAAATTTTTCAGCCTTTCACTCCCATTCCAGTGTCTACACTGTGTCCCTTGCCATCAGCCCAGACTTTCCTATTGCTAATGATATCTGGAAAGAAAACTATGAGCAATATGGAAGCAGCATTTCATATTAAGATGGTAATATATGTTGCAATGTTTCTGGACAAGTCAGTATTGTTTTGCAAAAGAAATCAAACCACAGCAAAGTCAAACTGGCCAAACAAATTGTGAGTCACTTACCTGCTCAAAGTGTGATTCATGTGCTCACCAAGGATAGCCATCTGAATGCCTGGAATAGAGGACATATAGAGAAATGATAACTCAAATCCATAGGCGGTGAGAAGGAACACAAACATACTAACATTTCTCTTTTTAAAATTCTAGAGTCCCAGGTTCCTGACCAACCAAGTTCTCTTCATGTCAGACCCCTGACCACCAGCATTGTAATGAGTTGGACGCCTCCACTCAACCCAAACATTGTTGTCCGAGGGTACATCATTGGATATGGTGTGGGAAGCCCTTATGCAGAGACAGTACGTGTGGACAGCAAGCAGCGGTACTATTCCATTGAAAAGTTAGGTAAGTGGCTTTGAACTTCAGTCCTTGTTAAGAAAGATGCTTTGACCTGATTTTATTTCAATACTGATATTTTGGAATCAAGATTCATGACATATAATCACTGACAATAATGTTTTGTAATCCACTAAAACCATTCCCCCCATAAAAAGCAAAAGAAATATAATTATTCATATTGTCTCTTTTTGTTTGTTATACAAAGACCATGTTAACTTTTTTTTTGGTTTTTTTCCAGAATTTGAATAGATATGTGATCCTGATAGCAATTTTCTGACTGTGTAGACTATCACTTATCCTGCCTTCACATCACATGTCTGTTATCTATGTTCTCTAAATCACCTGCAGCTGGTTTACCCAAAATGCTGGGCAATTTCCTTGGGTTGCTTGATCTGTGAATACTAACTACTACAATGTGCAAGATATTGTAAAGCCAAGCAGGAGCAGCTTTCCAGAGGATTGCTGCTATGAATAGTTTCAAGGTTCTGATTGTATAATATAGTGAACTCTCTATTTATTTAGCAGTAAATTAAGGCAAAACATTCACAGAAATCAAAGTAGAGCATTTACAATGTTATGACATAACAATTTATCACTAAAATGGCCACATAGTTTTCACCAAAGTGGCCACTTTGTTTTAAACCAAGTACAATCATTTAGTAACTCAATCATTTAGTAAGTCCTTAATTCCATCATCCTTAATGAGGCTTGTCTCCTTAATGGACACAAAGTACAAAGGTCAAAATTCTCCACCCCTAGGTCACAGTAAATCATAATCTTCTCAGTCATCATCAGGTACCTGAGAAGAGATAGTTCATCTTGACTCAAGGCTGGCTCTCAGCTTCCATGGTTCCTTTTCCATAGTCCCAGCTCCTGCCTGAATCTACACAACTGTCACCTGGGTTCAAAGGCAGGCAGGTCCCCATTCCTTGTCCAGTTCTTCGTCCAGTTCCTTGTCCAATTTCTATTCCATATTGAAGTTCACTGTGTCCAGTCCACATCAAGTCCTTCACAGTTTCTGTTTCTGGGAAGACAAGCTTAGCAGAGCCAAAACAACATTTATGCACATTGCCAGCACCAACCTCAATTCACTTTCTGCCCATGAAATCAACAGGGATGCACAAACAAGGTCCAAGAAGTCAACACAAATCATCAATATAGAAATCAACAAAGACCTACAAACAAGGTCCAAGAGTTCAATACAAACCATCAGTAAAGATCCAGGACCTCCAAAACCCTCCTCCAGGACTTCTGTAAACAGACAACCAGAAAATTCTCTTTCAGGGCTTCCATTAAGGTCCCAAGGCTTCAGTAGAAAGTATCACAAACAAATATCAACACAGACAGAACAAACTCAGAGTGCTGAGATACTGCAAGTTTTCTCCTTCTCTACCACAAGAGCTCCCTTCTCAGTTCTGCTTAATTCTTAGTTCAGTTCTCAATTCTTCTCAGTCCTCAGTTCTCAGTTCTTCTCAGTTCTCACTTCTGTTCTCAATTCTGCTCTCTCCAGTCTGGGCCTCTATTTATATATGGTCATTAGCTCCTCCCCTTGCAACAGGAGTTCACAAGTTCTAGGTTTCACAAGTTGTGGGATTCACAAATTCTGGATCTTAATACTTGATACAATCATGAACTGAAACAAGGTGTCAACTACTTCTGTGTTAAGTAGCTGAAATAAGGTGATTATTCAATAGCTGAAACAAGGTGTTAAATACTTCTTTGATTGCCATTACATTCCACCCCTCCAGGATCCTTGGCCTAACAAGCTCAATCGAAATGGCCATGGATCCTGGAACAAAAAGAGGCAATATACTTTGTAATCCTGCTGACTATGCCATAATGTAAAGCCAAGCACAAGCAGCTTTCCAGAGTACTGCTGCTGTGAACAGCTTTCAAAGTTCTGATTACACAGTATAGTGAACTCTCAATTTATTCAGTAAAAAATTAAGGCAAAATATTCACAGAAATCAAAGTACAGCATTCACAATGTTATAACTTAACAACTTATCACCAAAATGGCCACATAGTTTTCATCAAAGTGGCCACATAGTTTTGAACAATGTTAATATTGATTTAGTAACACAATCATTTAGTAAATCCTTAATTCAATCATCCTTAAGGAGTCAAACCTCTTTATTTGGCACAAAGTACAAAGGTCAAAGTCCCTAGGTCACATTCTCTTAATCTTTTCAATCAAAAAGTCCTCTTTCTTCTTAACTGGAGTAGTCCTTAACTCAATCATCTAAATATAAAGGTCAGAATTCCTCACCCCTAGACCACAGTGAGTCCTGATTTTCTCAGTTTCCATTAAATACCCAAGGAGATGTCTTTACATCTTGACTCAAGGGAGGCTCTCAGCTTCCATGGTTCCCCTTCCATGGTCCTAGCTCCTGCTCAAATCTATCCAACTGACATTTGGGTTCAAAGGCAGACAGCTCTCAGTTCTTTGTCCAGCTTCTTGTGTAGTTCCTGTTCCATAGTGAAGTTCACAGTGTCCAGTCCACCTCAAGTCCTTCACAGTTTCTACTCCTGGGAAGACAAAGCTTAACAAAGCCACAATAATATTCATGCACATTGCCGGCACCCTCATCAATTCACTTTCTCCCTGAGAAATCAACATAGGCACAACAACAAAGTCTGAGGAATCAACAGAAATCATCAGTATAGTCCTAGAACCTCTGAAATCATCAGCAAGACCCTTCTTCAGGATTTCTGTAAACATACAACAAGAAAATCCTCTTTCAGTGCTTCTGAACCAGAAGCAAGGTTCCAGGGCTTCTGTAATACCAGTCCAGTCCTCTATCAGCAGATGAATCTGACAAAGTAACATGAAAACAGACAGACAAAGTACCAACACCACAGCCATGCCTCCTCCCAGTTCTCCTCTCTTCTCATTTCTTAGTTCTTCTCAATTCTCAGTTAAGTCCTCAGTTCTCACTTCTCTTCTCTCTCTCTAACAGTAGCAGCCCAGCCTCCAGATGCTTGCTCCCAGCAGTTCTGGCCTCTCTCAACTTGGGATTTTCCTTATATAAGGTATTAGTTCCTCCTTGTTCTGCCCCTTCCTGTTACATAAACAAGTCCATCACACTGTGGGACTCCCAAGTTCTGGGTCTTAATACTTGACACAATCATGAACTTGGAACAAGGTGCTAAATATCTGTTTGATTGCAAATACAAGGGGCAGGGAAGATCTTCAAATTACCATTACCATTACAGATTGTCTGTCTCTTTATTCCTTATTTGGCCTACATCACTGGCCCACCTTCTTTTTTCAATCATACATCTTTTTGGTGATATTTTAGTCTATTTTTGGTCTGTAATTCATTGATAATTTATAGGTTCATAGAAGTTTTAAATTGGGAGAGATCTACTGAGTTTTCTATTCTAGCTCATATACAAACTATGAATGTTATCTGAAAGAAATCCTTGACAAGTTGTCATCCAGAATTTTCTTGACACTCCATTTGAGGACTTCCAGTAACAGGAAACTTACTGCTCCCAACAGAGCCCATTCATTCAGTTTTGGAACATATCTAAGAAGGTTTTTTTTTCCCCTTCTGTTGATCCAAAATCTTCCTCCATGAAACTCTTTTACTTATTGGTTTTATTTTCTGCACTGAAGGTCCAAGCTGAATAAATCTAATTCTTTTCACACATGAAGATTCTTCATATGTTTGAAATCCCCATCATGTTTCCCCTAGGTCACATCTTTAGGTTAAATTTCCTAATTTCTTCAACTGATCCTAGAATACTATAGCAAATTTGAAATGATCCAGACCATAAGACCCCTTCCCCCCTGTTTCTCAGATTTATGTTTTTATTCCTGAATTGTCTCTTTTTTTAGTACTGCCAACTAACTTTGTTTTTGTAGACAGATATGTGACAGTCAACAGGCAAAAGTTTCTAACTAGTTGCTTGGCAATTTTCTCTCCAAAAATACCTAAAAGATATTTTACTAAACTCAATTTGACTTTAGAAAAAGTATATCAAGTAACTTAACTTTTTCTCCTGAATTAATTTAAAATTAGTTATGCATATGAACTGAGCAGGTACATGTAAAGAAATTAATAATTCATTCCTTGTCTTTTTTTTTTTTTCACAAAACCGAGATACTTCTATTAACAGAGTAGAGTGAAAATAACACAAATAGTATAGTATAGGATTAATAAAGAAAATAATCTAATCAGCTCTAGTCCATGTTCAGCAAAGTTGTGAACTTAAGATAATGTTGTTGCCTGTGACTGTATTCCTCCCGGGGGGGAGGAGGGTTAAGTGAGGGCAGTATCTTTTGGACAAGGTAGATTTTACTTATCAGAACCCTTAAAGCTGGGCAGGTCAAGGGCATTAGTGGTGGTTTACATTTGGCTAGCTAAAATGACAGGGACAAGTCTTCAAAAATTGGTAGAGATTTACATGAATCTATTCCCTTCACTCCCATCCCACACACTAATAAGTAAAGTAAAGGACTAACTAGAAATTTCCTACTTTACAGAATTCTCAGTTCGGAAGTGATATTCTTTCAGCCAGTCTCAGCGTTTGAATTTAATGGCAATCACAAAACTCATATTTTGTGCCTGTCAAAACTGTTTCAGCAGACTTTCGTTTATCCATTATTCAGTACACACTGTCTCTGGCAGTTCATCTTGATGCTATGCAGGATAGAGAGGGAGATAGATTGCTTTGGCAATGACTGACTGGCTTACTAGCGCTGAGAGACGCGCTCAAAATCAGAATGAAGTCATGAAGGAAAATTAGTTGTACTGTCTCACTGTATTCTTTGATAATGGTCTTCTTTATCACAAGGATACTGCCTGGGATTCCAGTTTGAAGTCTATGAATGAGAGAAGTTTATAAGTCTTAGAGATGAACGCTGGCAAGTATATACAAATATTGGGCCCTAAACATTTTTTTTTCCTGGTCATACAAGAGTTTGTCTCAAAAGAACTACAAAAGGTGTAAAAGATAAAGAAGGTTAGGAATCCCATCTCATGGCAACAAACCTTAGGGGCCTTTTGATCCCCAAACTCCTAAAATGTATGTGTTTTGTGTGTGTGTGTGTGTGTGTTGTGTGTTGTGGTATGTGTGTGTGTGTGTGTGTGTGTGTGTGTGGTGGGAGTGAGAGGAATCAACTCACAGAACTTAAATCCAATGAATGAAAATAGATGTTAACTTTGATCCAGTAATGAACTCTAACAGGTGAAATCAAATCAACAGGGTCCTTTTGTACAAACATCCTTAAACTGAAGATGTTAGAAACTCCTATGCAAATACCCCCTTTTCCAAAGATGACTAGATCCACTCAAGTATCATTCAAGCCCTCACAATTTTATTTAGAGGCAATGTCAAGTAGTAGAATGTGCACTAAATGAGAAGGTAGAAGGCCTGCAATGAGACCTTGTTCTGTTCTTACTGGGGACAAGTCACCAAATGAGATTATAGTATTTACATGTAAAGTGTAACATAAACATCTATTGCTGTCACAAAAATAACAGAATCATAGACTTGATTTTAGTCAACAGCTCACTTCACATACCCCCTGAAAGGGGAATATCCATATATGTTTATGAATGCATATATTTATATGCATGAGTGTGTGTGTTTTCAGCCATTTTCAAACATGTCCAGCTCTTTGTGATCCCATTTGGGGTTTTCTTGTCAAAAATGCTGGAATCATTTCCATTTCCTTCTCCAACTCATTTTACAAATGAAGAAGTAAAACAAATAGGGTTAAGTGACTTGCCTAGAATCACACAGTTAGTAAATGTCTGAGGCTGAATTTCAGTTCATGAAGATGATTCTTCCTGATTCCAAGCCCAGTACTTTCTCACTGTGCCACCTAGCTGCCCTTATATATTAGAATATAGATATTTAAAAATCAGTACTCTCATACCTGATTACAAATGAGAGCTTAGAGCGAATGTCCTTGACTTCGTAGATCCACGAATCTACCATAACTTTTTTCAAAGGAAAACATACTTTAAGAGATTTTTATTAATATATTTTATTTTTCTATTACCTAAATTTCCAGTTGTATATTTCTCTCTCCTGCCTCCAAGAGAGCCATCCCCATTAGAAAGATTTAAAAGAGAAAAATTAATCCGTTAAATTTATCAATATGTAGGAAAAAATCTGAAATTGTATTCCATGTTCCACACCCATGGATACCTTGCCTCTGCAGGGGATGAGGTGCGGATATCCTTCAACATCTCTTCCTCAGAACCATTCTTGTTCTTTATGGCATTGCAACACTTGATTTTGTGTGTGCAAGTGATTATCTTTCTGTTTACATTGTTATAGTCATTATATATCTTTTCTTAGCTCTGCTTACTCCATTTGATTAGTTCAAGTAAATCTTCCCATGTGTCTTTGTATTTGTAATATTGTTTCTTATAGCACAGTAACATCCAGTTATATTCATGTACCTCTATTTGTTTAGCCATTTCCTAATGGATGGGCACCTGCTTTGTTTTCAAACCTTTTCTATCCCTAAGAGTGCTGCTATAAATGTTAATATGTATGGGGACTTTCTTCTTAACAGTGGCCTTCTTGGGGATTTAACAACATTAAAAAAAATTATTTTGCCTGTATTATGCAACCCTTGTGTAAAGGCACATCAATGTTAGAGATTCAGAAAAGCCTGGCACAGAGGCACTTAAAAATGCTAATTGAATTGACATGATGTTGGGTACTAAATAATGTGATGTAGCTAAAAATCATTTGCCTTTTATAGATAGGACTATTATTTCCCAGGGTTTATAACATTTGAAAGCTTTACTTTACCTCTTTCCGTAATATTGAAATCTTACCATGCACATCTCCCCTTTTTTGGGGGGGGAGTATATATTACATCATTCTGCACCTGTGAAAAGCACATTGAAATCTTGCCCCTTTTTGGATGCTTACTGTGCAATAGCCATACAGAAGGCATTGGCAGAACTAAATTTAGCTCCTGTGTAATGTGTTTACCATTTGAATTAGATTGACACCAAACAATTTAGTTATAATTATATGAAAGCGGCAGAAAATTTCTATGGATTATAAAATTTAATACAGGAAAAAGTAGGTGATTGCACTTAGGTTTCTGACCAAAGGTTACCTGACAAAGATCTTGTGAGAAAATAAAAGCCCTATTGCAAAATGATGGATAATTTATTATTAAAAAATCTTTAGAAAGTCCTTAGAATAGTGGGAGAATGGTGATTATGTATGAGTGTCTAGACACAGCTACTGCTGACCCAAGTAAGATCAAATAAATATCATGACGACTCTTGGAAGCGTGCATGTTCTTCCAGCTTTAATCAGTCCATTTAAGACTATCACACATCTTAATGAGAATGAATTGGAATCTTTCACTACTACTGATGTGAATTAACATTGATGTAGAGGCAACTAGTGTTCTTTGAATTTTGGCAATGCCTGAGGAAATGATAGATATACAGTTGAAATTTTTAAGAATTATAATGAGCATTCATCACTTCTTTTAAAGTATTTTAACCTGGGAAAGAAACCATCACTTCTCTTTGTGAATACTCAATTCTTGTTTTCTTTTCCTCTCATTATCCTTATCAAATGATTATTGAAGGGAAGCATCAGATAATAGGCAGCCAAGTGGCACAATAGGTAGATAGAGTGCCATCCCTGGAGTCAGGAAAACCCATCTTTCTGAGTTCAGATCTGGCTTCAGACATGCACTAGCTGTGCGACCCTCTGGACAACTCACTTCACCCTGTTTGCCTTACTTTCATTATCTGTAAAAGGAGCTGGAGAAGAAAATGGCAAATTACTCCACTATTTTTGCCAAGAAAAGCCTAAACGGGGTCACAAAGAGTCAGATATGACTGAAATGACTGGGCAACGACAACGTCTTATAGATATAAATTTGTCAAAGAGGAACTATTTGACAGAGGACTAGACTAGAGGACTCAGAACTGGGTTCTAGTCCTCTTGCTAACTAAGCAAGACCCTCAGCAAATCATTTCATCTTACATCGCTCTAGTCAATTTTCTAAAACTTAAAGTTGCAAAGATGGTGCTGACTTGCTTTGATAGAGGCAGTTTATTCATCTGAAATTTCAACATATCAGTGAGATCACACACCTGGTCCATATTCCCTGTCTTCTATTCTGCCCTTTGGATAACTGATTTGGTCAATAGACTTCAGATAATCAACTGTACCATAGAAAGTGTATGTATTGATAAAAGCTCTGTGGTTGCCTTGCCAAGGTAATATTGTTATGAGAAAATACAGTAGCATGTTTTAAGATTATTGAATTATCTGAAAATATTCCATAAATGTTAGATGTAATATTGCCAGCATTTTAATCATTACAATCATTTCAAATCTTTGGAATCATCAGGTAATAGATTAGTCTGATAAATTGAATGCTCTATTTTTTTACCATCATTTAGAAGGAAAACTCTGTGTTTCAACTCATAAAGAAGTCTTTTGAAAGTTGTAGAGAGGCTCATTTCCTTGCCTTAGGGAGGAGGGAAGAGTCAACATTGTTTCCTCTTTTTTTGTGTGTGGTTGAGATAAAAGAAAGGGCCTCAAGGTCAGAAGACCATTCTAGTTCTTCTCTTATCTAATTGTGTGATTTGGGGTACAGTTTTCTTTGTCTCAGTGTTCTCATTTATAAAATGGGAACATAATATCTGTCCTGTATTTCTCAGTAATATACTTGACATGCAGCATAGTCTCCCTGTATTTATGTATAGAGAGATGGCATCATAGCCAGGAAAAAGAGCTGGCTTCAATCCTACCTCAATTCAAACAGAAATTAAGGTACTGAAATATTAAATATCTTGCCTGAAAAAGCAGAATAATTATATTACAACTGTATCCTGGAATCAGAAAATGTACTTAGAGTGATTTTGCTACTGCATTTTAAAATTATATATATACATATATATACACACATGTACATACATATGCACGCATGTGTATATTTCTTTGTATATTGTGTGCAAGTGTACATGTGAATATGAACATATATACATACATATACACATAGATATATAGATATATTGATTCTGTGAGATTAATAATATGCTGGCTGTGTGATCCTGCATAAGTCATTTAGATTCTCATTTCTGTAAATAACTCTCAAAACTATATATCTATCTATGTCTATCTGTCTATTCATCTATCATCTGTCTATCTATCTACTAGCTAGCTACCTAGCTATTCCAGAGAAGGTGCTGATCTCAATTGGTAGAGGGATATTTCTTGAGAATTCCTTAAATGACAGATCTTGTCCCTATTCCCTATGCCTATATGCCATACATGATTGCTTCACTGGAGATGATACATGTAAAAGTACATTGTATAATTAAATGTCCATAAAATGGATCATTATTGTTATCATTTAAATATTAGTGCTCACTGTATACTACTGTAGTAAGGTATATTATTATGTACTACACAGCAAAGGTGTAGTTTATTGGGTTTCAATTTTAATGACCCCAGGAAGTTACATTCTCAATAATTTCTTGATTTAGGAACATAGTATTCAGATCTAGAAGGGATTTCAAAGTCCATTTCATCTTCACTCCCTCCCCCATTTCATACAGAAAAAGAAAATGATACCCCAAGTCTACAAACTCCCATAGGCAGAAAGTGGCAAAGTTGCAAGGTGACTACCAAAATCCCATATTCTTTCTAAATGTCATGTTTTCTCATGATTTGCCTATTCTTCAATTGAGGGAGGAGAGATGCCAGGGGAGTGCAAGAACAGCAGATAAAATCTGTTTAATGGGTTCTTCCCATTAGCCAGATTTTTTTTTTCACTCAAAGTTAGCTCTTTCCTGGGTTTAAAATTTTACATAGGGACAGGGATTGGACCTGTTATTTCTTTACTATATGTAACTTTTAGATGAGGAAATTCCCTCTACCAATTCAGGTGGACACTTTCCATCAAATTCTTGATTTAGAGTTGCCTGGGGCATTTAGAGATTGAGGGACTTGGTCACAGTCAAGTAGACAGTTGTGTTAGAGGCAGTTTTCCTGGATCCAAAGCCAACTCTCTAACTATGCTGACAAAAATCTAAACACAATAGACAAATTCAGTTTAAGTCCTAAAGATCATTAATTCCTGTTTGGAATATTAGGACGATGCCAGATGGGGAAATATGGATTTTAAAAAAGGATGTTTTATTTGTCAACAAAGATCACAGTTGGACCTGGAAGGAGGTAAGAATTAGACAGAAAAGACCACTCCATTGGGTTTGGAATTTTTTTCACCAAATATCAGAAGCAACTTCATGTATCTACTTGGTTTCACTCCCCCTCCCACCCCTTCTACAAAAGGAGTCTACTTTTTTAGTTTGTTCACATTTCCAATACTCTATAAAAGTAGCCACAGGCTAAGCTATTAACAAAGCACAGTTGTATTTCTAACTCTTTTCACACTGTCTGTGCCCAGAGGGTCAACGCAGATCTTACAAGGGCAAGATTTTTCAAAGCCATTTAGGTGAATGCATTGTAAGAGATGAAAACCTGCTATTGAAGTGGATGAGCTGGTCCAATTCATCAATGATAAAAAATTAATATCCCATTAAACTCCCTCAAAATCTTCCTTATTCTTTGTCTCTTTACTAAACCATTCTAATTGCTTTGTCTCTTTCTTTCCTTCTTGACTACATCTGAGACATTCTACTCTAGGTTTTTGAGCACTGTACTCATAGCAGTTGTTTCTTCAAATAGAAAATGAAGTACACAAATGAATGAACTGTGTGTATGATCCAATCCCACCAATAATTCCCACAGCCCCAAAGAATGATCTTTGCCTGAATCTTCTCGATATTTCAAGAGATAGTGTTGACTCTTTAGTTTGAATGTCGCAAATGGCACCCTTCATCTTCCATGTTATATTTTATATAGGCAGCATTTGCCTATGGATATCCTAAGCACTTGATATAAATTAATGTGACCTTTCACCTGATCCAAGATTTTGGTAGCAGGAGCCATTAACCTTATTTTACAATTTAAAGTGAAGGACAATGGAGATAAGAGCTGAAACAAGAAGACAAGATCCATAGACAGTCATTTTAATAACTCAAGCATTCAGCTGAGCTTTCATGTGCAGATAGCCCCAGGAGGCAATGATGTCAAACAAGTCACTCTTTTTTTTTTTTAGTACCAAGAATATAGGATTGTTTTGCCTGAATTATCTGGATAATCATGAAAAATTCTGTATTCCTCTTTGCTTTTATAAATATATCATCAGAATAATCATTTATCCATAATTTTAAAAAGCAAGAAAGCTACAAATTAAATTGAGATTTCTGGGAATGTATAAAAAAGAATTTATTCTTACAAATACCTATAGTGGAAGGTTAGAGTAGTCATTATTCCCAGTTTAATATAAAAACGAAACAACAAAGCATCTTTTCTTTCATTCTCATAGACATAAAATGAAATGTATTATACAGAGTAAGCTTTAAAGAAATATTTAATAAACTATTTTGGAAAACAGGATTTAAAAGTATATATGAAATAAAACAACTCCAAAGCAGATATGGAGAAAATATTGATTCCATAAAAAAAGATAATGGATAATTTTAAAAATCCTTCTTAAAAAGTTTAATATTTATTTGTACATGTTACATTGTCAAAATTGTCTTTTTGTTACATATTATAATTTAATTGTTTTCTTTGCCATAAGAGAATATGCATTCTTGGGGAGGAGACATGAAATATAACTGAAAGTTTAAAGACAAAAGGCATCAATGAGACACATGTTTTAAAGTTTCACATTAATTAAAAAAATTAAGAGTGTAGAATAGATAAAAATTCTTAGGATTGCTGAGAATTTGGCAGCAAACAAGTTAAGATCAAAGACTATGAATGGAATATCTATACATGTGTTTTGATGTGCATAGTTTATTAATTCTTGAATGGCTAGTCAAAATTACAAATTTTGTTTTGCACCTACTAAACATCACTTAGTGCACATCTTTCCATCTAATCCAGAGGAATCAAAGTAACGTCTATCTATAGCACTCATTCTTTTAACAGGCCAGTCTAGTAATTCTATTCTAGAAGGCAATAAGGTTAGTCTGACATGACTTGTTCTGGATGAAGCTATGGAGGCTCTTTGGGATCATAGTTTCCTTTTCTAAATATTCAATAATTATCCTTATAATAATATTTTTTTCATTATCAAGGTCATATTCTCTGACTTGTAGATGACAAACTTCTTTCCTGTATTTGAAAAGGGTACATTTGCCCTTTGAACTAAATTCTGGATCCCTCTACCATTCTCTATAGTATAGGTTTGCAGATATCATTGATGGTGGCTCTGGAATCACATCTGACAGCTCATTCATTAATCTAGCATGTAGTTATTCTCAATATGGTAACTTGAAAACATCAAGAATTGCTAGGTTTTCTCTTATTAGTCCCCTATTTACCTTAAATTTCAATTATCCATTAGCCGTATATGTTCTGTTGTTTCTAATTTATGTATTATACTTTCTTAAGTAATCTCTAGATCATTTCTATTGTGTAAGGACCAACCTACAGTGTTAGGAAAATTATTAGAAACAAATCAAACTTGTCTATATATAATATCACCATTATTAATTATGCCTTATAATGTTTGAATTACTGATATTAATATTGAATTAAACTTTCTAACAATGTATAT
This sequence comes from Petaurus breviceps papuanus, assembly GCF_028583685.1. NCBI lineage: Eukaryota > Metazoa > Chordata > Mammalia > Diprotodontia > Petauridae > Petaurus > Petaurus breviceps. The sequence goes on along the minus strand of NW_027185665.1, from coordinate 11,800,397 downwards.
ATTTTAAAATAATATACAACATATCATTTTGATAATCATATGTTTTATATAATCTGACTTTGAGTTCAAATCATTTTGAAAAATTTTGAAAAATAGAAGTTATTGCTTATCACAGTTCATCACAAGTCTAGCTAAGTATGGAAAGTCTCATCACTGGGCATTTGGCAACTAGCTGATTAGTATTTTAGTCATATAATCTCACAAAACAAAGTCAAAATGCTCCCAAGTTAAGAGAGGAAATGGTGAAGAACATTCAAAAAATCAAGGTCCAATAAATTTTTCTATATTTTATGGACAATCATCATATTTTGTGTAGGAGTTGGACTAGATAATTTAGTGCAAAGGAGCATGGTACAGGAGTTGGAACCAGGACACACCTTAAAAGTTGTGTGGCCCTGGGCAAGTCAGATCATTTAAATGGGCCTCAGTTTCTTCTTTTGTCAAATGAGAATAATAGTGTCTATACTACCTAGATCACAGGATTTTCTGTGAATCAAATAAGATAATGGATCTAAAGCACTTCACAAATATTATGGTTTATATTATTATTTTATTAGAATGTAACATAGTATAGTAGAAAGTGTGCTGTGGTGCTGTACTATTTTTACTACACTACCATTTTAATTGGAATGTCCTGTTTTTACATTACAGACATGTATAGAGTACTCCCACTTTGTGAGAACTCTCTTGTAACAAAGTAAAACAGTTAAGTAAGACTAATAATTCAGTGACCTCATGTAGGAGTGCATGCAGTGATCCACATCTGGAGCACCCCACCACTCCTTTTATTTTTAATTAACAGAAATCTATTTTCTCTCCTTCCAATCCCCCACCCCGTTGAAAACAAATATGCATAGTCAAGCAGAACAAATACCTTCACTTGCTGTATGCAAAAATATTGATACCTCGTTCAGCGTCCTACATCATTACTTCTTTCAGGGAGAGCAGGTTTCACCATCAGCCCTATGGAACAGTGGTGATTGCATTGATCATTATTATTACAACTTTTAAAATCATGTGTTTTACTGTGTTTTTGTTATTGCATTTAGGTTCAAACCTTGCCTATAATGCTTACTAGACTGACCTAGAAGGCACTGTGGATAGAGTGCTAGGGCCTGGAGTAGGGAACTCTCATCTTCCTGAATTCAAATTGACCTCACACATGTCTAGCTGTGTGACCCAGGGAAAGTCACTTCACCCTGTTTGCCTCCATTTCCTCATCTATAAAATGAGCTCAGAAAAGGAAATGGTAAACCATTCCAGTATCTTTACCAAGAAAATCCCAAATGGAGTAATGAAGAGTCAGACATGACTGAAAAATGACTCAACAAGGCTGACTATGATCAAGTCACATAATTTCTCTCTAACTCACTTATCTTAGCTGTCAAATGAGGATAATAATGGCTATAGAAGCAACTTTTTAAGTTGTAAAAATCAAATAAGATTCCTCCTCAGTGAAATGAGGTGGTTTAACTAATCTCTAAGATTCATCCAATTCTAAATCTTCAAATATATGAACCTAAATATATTGCAAATGAGGTTAAAAATGATGATAATATTCCTATGACTTTCTGCTTGGAATGTTGTAATATTCCAACTTTCCACCACCCGATTCAATCCATTATGATGTGGTCAAGTGTGTCAATGGGTCTGTGATGTCACTAGTGTGGATTTTCCCTTTAGTAATGAAAATAACAATTATTTGTTATTTGTGTGTGTGTGTTGGCCTTGTATCCTCCATTAGATACATTCCATACATAACGAGAATATATCTTATATCTATTTTGTATATACCTCAATTAATAACATAGACTTGGCACATAGGAGGTACTCAATGAATATTTAATTGATTCATTGATATTATTTCATTCATGTAATGTTACTAATATGTAATATTCTTTCATATAATGGTAATGTATATAATAAACAATGTAAATATTACAATACACATATTTTTAAATAATCATTGCCAATGTAACAATGTCTTCAGAAATTTATTTTTATCTCTTTTAAATGAGCTTCTGGAAACAATTCTCTGAAAAAAAAAGCCTGGGGTTCAGATTTTTCTCAGAATAAACTTTATGCTTTTCTATGCAATCAATTAATCATTTCAGTAGATTTCAGTTCCCTGAGAAGCTCATCGTTTCAATAACAATGAAGGTGTCATGCCAAAATCTATTATATCTGCTCCCTGATTTCTGTCATGAATCTCATTCAATATGAATCCTAACAACTGTGCAGTCTTCTCGAAGAATAAATCTAACTTGAGACCACTCAGAAATAGGTCTCTTCTCCTATGGAGAAATGAACCTTTATAACTCCCTTAGTGCATTGTAAACTCAGCACATTAAATATAAATTGTACTATTAAGCTAACCACCCCTACTCCAAAATTTCTCCATGCATGGAAAAGACATCTTAAATTTATGACATACAAAAGTTTAAATCAGAAAAAAGTCAATGCATGTAAACAGAATCAAGACCAATTGACATAAATGAACAAAAAATTCTTGAACACTAGTTTGGCAAAACTATAGCTTTGAACTAAAGATGTGAGTTAACACTGCCATGCCAGGATCATTTTTATATCTAGGTCATTCATTTAGTGGGAAATATGATTCCATCTGACCTGCAAAGGGAACCAGATCCCATGAGTCTTTGTGAGGAAGTGCTTAGCAGGTTGGATTTTAGCGCCTGGATGGCTGTTAGAGATCATCTAATTCAGTTCCTTCATTTTACAAATTAGGAAATTTCGGGTCAGAAGCAATAATGGAAATTCCCGCATGTAACACCTCTAACAAACAATGGGATTAGAAGTTGAACCCGTCTTCTGATTTGAGATCCATTAAGCTTCCTACCAAACTGTGGTGAGAAAAAAAAAATTATCTAAGCCATTTATGTCCATGATGGTCTGCCAAACTGTACTTATGTCCAGAGTAACATCATTGTCCACAACTCCAAACTGATGAGGGGATCAGGGAGAACAAACAGTGTACCCTGAAGTGCAAGTAAATCTATGGTTGCCTTTCCAGCCCACTCCCTCTGATAATTTCCCCAAAACACAGCAATTCTCTGTTTATGACAAAAGGGTGATGTCTCCATCTACCTCCAGAGTTCTTGCAATTGTACTGTGTACTTCAAGACCAAGGGGAAGACTCAAGATAATTTCAACTTGCAAACAAACCTCCAACCATGAGCGAATTAAACCTTCACTTAGTATTGCATAACTGTTGTTTACCTTATCAAGACAAGAGAAATTCATATGTAATATCCTTGAAAGTGCTTTTTTAATCCTTTGATTTAAAGGAGGCACATTATATGCTTTGACCCTCTGGGTAAGATCAGTCAGTAATTCAATTCAATAAATACTTAAAATTAACTCAAAACTCATTTAGCTTCACTATCTTATTGAAGGGGAAACTAAACTGATATAGACTCAATGAAATTCCAAGGTCTTACAGTTCGTGTAATTGGCAGAGCCAGGATTTGGACTCAGTTCTTCTGATTCTGTTCCAGAACTTAAAACTCCATGAGCTATCATTTAGCTCAAATTTCTTGTTGTCTTCTGATTTTGGTTACCCTGAGAATGTAAATGTGGATTTGGTTCGTTTTTTTTTTTTTTACTAGGAAGAGGTCAACTCATTGGTCATTAGACAAAGATCACACAATGAATACCAAATGTTCAATTAATGTTTTAAATTATCAAAGAACTGTGCAGTTCTTACCTCCCTTTGCCCCATTTCTGCCCCCTCTGTCACTATAACTGTCACTTCAAGATTAGAAGGTGACAATTTGATATTTTTATCTATTTCATGGGTTGTAGCCCCTAAAATTGGCCTACTGGACATCCTTCAGGCAATGAGCTGCTCTTAGATGGTGAATGAACTCTGCTTAACAGCCACTGAACCTTCAAGATCTACCTCTGATCACTCTATTACAATAGAGGCTCACAGCTTTTTTGTTCCTTGATTTGTTTTGTTGATTTTTATGTGTAAAATAAGGGACCTTTGGTCTAATGTCCCTTCCATCCACAAATGTGATCCTCTTCATCACTCCGGCATATAGTATGGAATTAAGATTTTTTTCTCTAAAAGTTCTTTAAAGAAATTGAAGAGAAATGAAAGATTTCTCAATCAACAATAATTTACAAAGTATATAATTTATGTATGTATGTGTATATAGGATATATACACATATCTGTGTGTGTGTGTATATATATATATAGAAGCAAATAGAAGCAAAGTAACTAAATACAATTTTGAACTAGCTTGCATCTGATTTTAGAGGGTTCCTTATTTCTCCTGGCTCAGTATTACTTTTCCTGCTTTTTATTACTACAAAGTAGAAGCAATTATACAACTTCCTAGGGGACATGACTTTAATCAAACCAGATTCCAGTCACTGCTGTAACAAGTGCTTTTTCTATATACTTTCAGTGTCCCCTTCAATTCCCAACCCCTTCATCAAACTGTTAACCCTCTGTCAATTCTCACTTTGTCCTGTAACTGCCTCCATATAAGGTGGTATGTGACCACTCTGACTTGGTCATTTATTCATTCAAAAGTCATTTAATAGAGGCCTACTAGGTACCTTCTATATTCTAGGCCTTGGAAATACAAAACCAAAATAATTCCTGTATTCAAAGAGCTTCTAATTATAATAGAAAAATAGTAGGTAATTATGTGTGTGTGTGTGTGTGTGTGTGTGTGTGTACACAAATTTTAGGAAGGAATGTTAAGGTAACAGCAACTGATCAGGAGAGAATATAAGTCCCATACAGGCAGAAGAACTTGGGGTTGCAATTTAAAAGAAGCTGGTTATTCTAAGAGTATGTTTGTATATGTATCTCTGTGAGAGGTTGTGTTGCTAGTAAGGAATACAATTTTCCAGAAGGGCAGGAAAAAAGACACAGGTAGTCATAAGTTCGTATTGTTCATTTTGAGTTAATAAAGAAAACTACTCTAATAGTCCAGCACATTATATTTGGGTTGGATAATATTATTTTCATTAAGAAGAAAAATCCTTGGGGTGGCTAGGTGGTGCACTGACTCCATCATGCCTGGAACTTGATAAGCACTTACTAAATGCATATTGATTAAGAATTACTATTTGTTGCTAGTCAAAATATTCATAAAATCATCACGTTTCAAACTGAAGGGGCCTGAGAGATTCACAAAACTCAATATACAATTTTGTCTGTTTACTCATTTTTTTAATGCATAAGGAAAATGAAGTCCAATGACAGTAGGATTAGGTGACTTAACCAAAGTCACAGTAATTTGAAAAACTGGGACTAGAAACCAGTTCTGGATTTTTGTGCAGCCTTTTTTCCTCTCCTTCCCAATGAGTTTTCCAGTGTTTCTCCCCTTTTGAACTGGCCAGTTGTTTGACTTATTAATTCAATTAATTCTTCTGGTGTAATGTATACATTATATTACATATATAGCATATATGTAATACAGCATATGTTAGGGAAATCACTGAGCTTTTGTGAGAAGGTCAGGAAGTTGGAATTGATGCCCCAAACCATTAGCACAGCCAGGAGATAATTTTGCCTCTTCTTGTTCATCACTGGTTATTGACCTGAACTAATCTTCCTGCCACCATAGTGGAAAAGGAAGATAGAAAATTATCATAAGGAATGATTTTGCCCCAAATGGTCTAGGACTTATGAATACTTTCTAACCACCTTTCCAATTGTATCTAGTAAACTGAATTCCCCTCTCATCATGCCAGCTTGGGAATTGGTCTTAAATTAATTCTGTACATCTCCAGGATGACTCAGCATACATTGTTCTAAGCATATATTTCAGAAGTAAATTGCTATGATGTTCAAAAACTTGCATATCCACAAACGCATACATATCCAAAGAATTAAGCCAATTCTAGTTGTATTCCCACTGCCTCAGTATAAATAAATCAAATGTGAGGTGGAAAGCAGGACTGCAAGAAAAGCTTCAACATATTTTGCTTTGTAGCATCCATGCCTTTCATCAGTGCAGATTAAACACTCAGTCTGGCTGTTTGTCAATAGCCAAAGGATTACTTTCTGTAATAAGCTAGAATAATTATTTATTTCTAAGAGGTACAAGGGACTAATCTGATCTATGTTAAATTAGCACAAATACGAATTTCACAATGCAAATAGAAAGAATAACAGCCACAAAAATAATCTTTCAAAATTGTAAGAAATAAGTGTGGCCTCAAAGAAGAGAAGCAAAAATATGTATCTTATGTAAAAATATGTATCCACTTAGCAGCAATGAGGATAAATAGTTGGAGAATGGTGCAAATGTTGTTTAATTTGTTTTCTGGTTCTTTGTTGGTTCTCTTTCTACTCTCTCCAGGTTTTGTTTGTTTTTTTAATATGGGAAAACTCTTAAGGGAGAATAGATAGAAGGAATGGGCACAGGGAAGATGGAAGGCATATTAAAAAGTATCGTCATTTATTTAAAATCAATGTTGAAAAAGAATGTTTATTTCATCATCTGTGACATTTTTGGCAAGCTTCTTAGAAGCGAACTTTGGATCATAATTGTATTCTGCTTTTACATCCCTTGCTCCTAAGTCAGAGCCATTTCTCTTTGGTCCTTTTACTGTAGTTGTTAAAAAGAGGTTGTTGAATGCTACATCACTGTAGTAAAATTACCATTTCAATAATTTGAGAGAGCTCAGAAAGTGGCTGCCCAGGGGGTCAGAGTTACAAAGATGCAACAGATGGAAAGAGGAAGCATTGCAATGGGAGGGAGTGTGTGAAGTTGATACCCTGGTAATGAAGTTATGTGAAAGAGACTGATTACAATTTTTATGGTCAATAAAGATATGGCACAGATCTTTAGGGGGGGAAAGAAATCAAACCCTAGTCTTCAAAATTAATGCTTATTCTTCTAGTCAGGGAGTCATAACGTTCTTCATACAACTGGCCAGAGGGAAGGAGAGACCTGAGGCAAAAAGGATATTAGCCACAACTCTTCAAATGTTGTGTCTTTCCCCCTCTCCATCTACCTTGACTGTAAAATAGCAAGGCCCTCATTGCTCCCTGCAAAGCAGAAAATAGACTTGGACTGATTTCACTGAATAATGTGCATAGGCACTTTTTGTTGGCTGAGAGCTAAGCACATTTACTGCAAAGGAATCAAATTGAGTTTTAAAAAAAAATGCAGAGCCAGGAATTTTGCCCATAGGAGAGAAACTAAATGATTTATCTTTATGGCAATCTAATCCAGGAGTCTTACATTCTAATCAGTCACTGTTGTGCATAAAGCAGTGAATGGTGCAAAGTAGCTCTTTCAAAATTGTAATATTAGTGAAATGGGCTAATAGGAGGGACTTTTTTTCTCCCTCTATACCCTACTGAGGTCAATAGTTGGCTCAGTCAGGGCGGCTAGGTGGCACAGTGAATAGAGCACTGGCCCTGCAGTCAGGAGGACATGAGCTCAAATCCAGCCTCAGACACAACACAAAAACTAGCCATGTGACCCTAGGCAAGTCACTTAACCGCAATTGCCCTCCAAAAAAAAAGTAGTTGGCTCAGTGGAGACTTAGATGGTTTGTTTCACCAAAGAGCAGATCAGAACTGCTTTGTCAGTGTTGAAAAATTGTAGCAGTCAAAGAGAAAAGACCACTGTTCCTTGTGTCATAATTAGAAAAATTCTTAATTTTGTGCCTTAATTCTAAAGCTGCAATTTTTAAGGCTTCTAATAAGAAGTAAAAGACTGTATCATGTGGAAGTAACAATTGTGGTAAAAATCTTAGTGCTTTTCTAGTTGGCATTTTAATGGAATGGAAAGGGAATAGGAGACAATATAAACACAAATGAGGTTTAGCAAATTCATTATTTTATCACACTTATTGTACTTATAATTTTGTCCTACGTCTGTACTTTACATTTTCTTTTTTTACCATTATAATGTTCACAATCATCAACAAAAACAAACATTTCAATATACAAAAAGGTACAAATAAAATTATTTCTACAAAAAGCTGAACTTCTGTAAACACAGTTTACTTTGTAAAGATATATATGTGTAGATATGTATATAATAATTTATATGTTTGTCTTTGTCTGTCTATCTATCTATCTATCTATCTATCTATCTATCTATCTATCTATCTATCTATCCCTCTATCTATCTATCTATCTATCTATCTATCTATCTATCTATC
>NW_027185665.1:11776063-11792222 GCF_028583685.1 Petaurus breviceps papuanus | reverse complement strand
ATCCCTCTATCTATCTATCTATCTATCTATCTATCTATCTATCTATCTATCTATCTATCCCTCTATCTATCTATCTATCTATCTATCTATCTATCTATCTATCCCTCTATCTATCCCTCTATCTGTCTGTCTATCTGCACTTGGTCAGAGGTGACAGGAATAACACTGTGATGTCATTACTATGAGTAATTCCAGAAACAGAAATTTCCTCTATCAATGCTAGTGTGTACCTTCCCTGTAACTTATAGTCTTAGAAATTTGCCCTCAACACCTAGAGGTTCAGTGATTTGCCGAGGGTCACACATTCAGTATGTATAAGAGATGGGACTTATACCTAGATCTTGAATCAAAACATATGCCTCTCTTTTGCACACATCCATGTATAATTTTTTTTTTAAAGCAATCGGGGTTAAGTAATTTGCTTAAGGTTACACAGCCAGTTATTTCTGGGTGTGGTTACTGAGAAACCCCTTTGATATGGCTCTTCTTGTTAATAAAAAGTACATCCTTAAATAAGGGTTCCCAGGAAGTGGAAAGTCCCTCTTAGCTTTGCCTAGATTAAGTATCAGTTTGATTCCTACAGTGGAAAAAATCAGATAAACAATTGATCCAGTTATTTAGGTAAACTCAATTTTTTTCTTGTTTGATTGAATCAGCTGTAACAGTTGAGCTGGTGTCACATAGATGTTGAGTCAAATCTGTCTTAAGATACAAGACTTATAAATATATATTGTTTTCCTTGCCTATTGAATCTTCTTTGATAAGTAAGATACTTAGTTTTCTTTCTTCAAGGAATTTCTGTTCAGTCACTTTTCAGTTTTACTCCACCCTTTCTTGACCCCATTTGGGGTTTTCTTGACAAATATACTGGAGTAGTTTGCTGTTTCCTTCTCCAGCTCATTTGACTGTTGAGCAAACTGAGGCAAACAGGGTTAAGTGACGTGAACAGGGTCACACAGCAAGTACATGTCTGAGGTCAGGTTTGAACTCAGAAAGATGAATCTTCTTGACTTCAGGCCTGGCACTTGGTTCATTGCACTCCATAGCTGCCCTTCAAGAAAACCAAAATAAGGCCTTTATTGACACTGTCTTTCCTTCTCCTTCTGTAGCCATTCATGCAAACTATATGGTATGATTTATTTGACTCTGAAGGCTAGAATAAAAATAAAAGGATTGTCTATATGACAGTTAATAAGCATTTATTTAATGACTACTATGTACCAGAAACTGTACAAAGCCCTGGAAACAGAAAGGCAAAAGACAGTCACTGATTTCAAGATCTAATGGAGGATACAACAGACAAAGAACTATGTACAACTGTGTGTGCTTAATATAGAGAGATTCTTATCAATAGAGTTGCATGGAGGTAAAGGTGTTCAAACCTCATGCCTCATCCCTCATTGCTATTAAGGATAGCTCATTATATAAACCTAAATTTAGCAGAGTTGTTTAGAGTGCCAATTTGATCATTTTCATGCTTAGACAATCTCTATCAATGACAAACATTATAGTACATAGACTATATTGGGAGAGAAGATGACACTGACTTTAGTACAAGAAAGGAATTTTTGTTCCTTTGTGTTGGAACTTATATTATTTGATCCTTTTGGATCATTCCAAATGTTTTCCTTGTTCTACAACTACATATCAAGCCAATTGGAAGGGCTACTTCAGTTCACTTCAGCAATCTCTGTTCTCTTAAGGCTTGTAAGCTAATGGGGTTGTAGGGAATATATGGCATTATAGAAATAAGTGGGATGCAAGATAATATATAATGGGAGGAGAGATCCATACAAAATGCTCTAACAAAAGGAAGGAGAAATTACTTTTAGATGGGGTGAGAGGAGGAAGGGAGGGAGTGAAGACTTTATCTAAAGCATCTGACTCAGGACCTGAAGGAAGAGAATAATTCCCAAAAGTTCAAATGAGTATATTTCAGACATGAGGAATGAGAATAAATGCATAGACACAGGAGAGCACAGAAAGAGATTGGAGATAAGATAGCAGATAGACCAGTTCATTCATAGATAGATACACACATATACATATATCGTATATGGATGTATGTAATGTATTGTATGTATATATGTATACATGCCTGTGGATATATATTTACATAATATATACATATGTGTGTGTGTCTGTGTCTGGATGTATAAACATATACTAAGCCTGTACTGTAGATATATTATATTTTGGCAGCATTGGGTAGGATGGATGAAATAAAGAAAGCAGAGATGGATGGCAAGGAATCCAGTACTATAGACTAAAAGAAAGTGAGAGCTCTGAAATGAATGGGAAGTCTTAAAACTGATATTGAAAGATGCTGTGGTTTTACCTGGAAGTTCCATCTCCTAGTAATTTGCCAAAATGACTAACAAAATAGAAAAGAGAAGAGAGACAGTACCTATTCCCTGGGTCCTTTTTCAAGCAACATTTTCTCCCTTTGACTATGTATCTATAAATCTACAAGAGGGAATGTCCCATAAATGTTACTATGGCAAGATTAGATGTTTTTATAATGGTACTCAGAATGTTGTAGGGATTGTTTTAAAGAAAGAGATTAAGGGCAAGATTCTAGTCAAAATAATTAATATTTGTATCTAGATTTTTAAGCACTTTAAGAGCAGAGATTGATTACTGAAGCATGTGAAGGGAAATCATCAGAAGAAGGAAATTAAAGAGTAAGGCATTTGGATTCATCTAAAGTATCAGTCTGATCCAACTAGAGAAGCATACTTTGTAAGAAGCAATGGGATAACATCGGCTCCAGTGTTGGGATGACCTGGATCAAATCCGGGCTCAGCACCACACCCAGAAATAATAACTGGCCATGTAACCTTGAGCAAGTTACTTAACCCCAATTGCTTTAAAAAAAAAAAAAAAGAAGCAATGGGATAGAGTTTGAGCAATTCGAACTAATTTCCTATGAATGCATAGCATAAAAGATTACAAAATGATAGATTTTTTGGAATATGAAAAAAAGAAATGATAATATGGAATTGAAATGCATGCTTATTAGAAATGCTAGGTGAGAGAAATAGAAAAGGCAATGGTAACTGCTAGCTTTTGAGCCTGAATGACAGTGAATACTATTGTAATATCAACAGAAAAAGTGAAATTAATAGGAGATACTGATTTATATATGGAGGTGATAATTAGTATTGGACATGGAACTGAAGTTAACCAATGGATCATCTAGGTGGAAAGGTTAAGTGGATAATTGGAAGAGAGATACTGGAGGGTTGGGGCAAAAGATAAGGAACAGGACACCAACTGAGATTTAGGAGAGAAATTTGGACTGAACATATGAACCTTTAATAATTGTTTGGAATGGAATCATTTAATGAAATGTAGTGGAATTTGAGGAATCATTTTGATAAATGATAATTGAAAACATGTGAGTGAATTAAATTTCCAGGTGAGAATGTGTAGAGAAGAAAAGGGGTCTAAGGGCAAAGCATAACCTTGATGAACTCCACAAATTTACAGAACACGAATAGGATAGAAATCCAATGAAAGAGACAGAAAAGAGCAGTCAGACAGGTAGGAGGAAATCTGGAGGCATGTCTAATACTTTCATTTATTTTGATGAATTATATTTGTTTTTCACAAGGTTGGGTATCTTCTAAGAGCAGGACAGATTGCTGCACAGTGTGAGATATGTAAAAAAAGATTTTTTTTTAATATAAAGAAGAAAAGGGGAGCAGTGGGAGTAATAAACAAATGAAGAAATTCTGTTTTTTAAAAGTAAACTGTAACAGAAATTCAGTCTCATAACTATGCAACCATCATTTTTATTGTACTCTGTATATTGAAAGATTTATTTTCATTGATGATTATTAAATTTACAATAAAAAATAAAGTTTAATTTTGAAAAAAAAGACACTGAATCTCAGTAAGACTAAGACTTGATGAGGATTGCAGAGCTAACATCTTAGCCAGACACCAAATCTCTTTCTCTCCAGATTCCAAATCCAATACTCTCTTACCTTACAAAAAAAAATTTAGAGGTCTTTAAGACAGATTGTAGAATCTGAAGACTAATGTGGCCCTTCACAATTACCATGGAATTATATTGCTCTGACCACACGATTATTTTCCACAGTACAGTTTTCCCCAGTGAGTATCCAGGCTTTGAGCTCAAAGTGAAAGTTTCTGGAAATTTTGAATAACATTTTGAAGAATTGTGAAACATCAGTTTATTGATGAAGGAAAATTTCTACCAAGGGAAAATTTTTGTTCTCATTCTGAAGAATCTTTACTATGAACTATGTAGAAAAGACTCAATTTGCCTGAAGAAGACTCAGAATATCAAGAAATCAATTCTATTTTCAAAATATAACTTTCAGGCCTCTGGTTTAAGATGGATTTAATCTCTCAAGGATTGAAGATAAGGCAGTTGGATAGTATTTGAGAAATAAATGGTAATCTGAGCAACACTTTTAGAGTTCAAGAGCAAAAGTCCCAAACCTAAGCCATTCTTTCACAAAAGGTACTTTTTGAAAAAAATACATCCCCATCTCATGTTGGTAAGAATAGGTCATTTGAGTATCTGAGTATAATGTTGATTGAAATTTTCATCCAAAGTTACATAAATTCAATAATCAACATCTTCCCCAAAGCTATTTTAAAGGGGTAAGGAAGAAAAGAAAAAGGAGAAAACTTATTTAATGAAAAAGCACTGATACAGAATTTCATGGTTAGAAGTCTAGTTAGTTTGTTATCAGATCTGATGCCTTTTAAGGTGGATCACATCAGGAATCGTTGTGTCTTACATGAAAAATGTGAGAATAGGAATGTTTCAGTGTCATAGAAATTTATGATTCAGTGAAAGTTTTTTTTTTATTTTAAGAGTACTGTTTCTATTATTTCTGAGATCATCTAGTAAAATGACTTATATAATATTAAGAATGTGGAGCTGGTAGAGAAGAAAGCTCTCATGAGATCACAAAAAAGGGACATGTCATTAAAGGAGAAGCTGCCTAATCTTTCCAGATCAACTTGAAACTGGTGGATTCTCAATAAATTAAAATCATTTTCAAGGCAGAAGAAAAGAAAGAGAAAGAAGAAAGAAAGAAAGGAAAGAAGAAAGGAAGAAAAAGAAAGGAAGGAAGGAAGGAAGGAAGGAAGGAAGGAAGGAAGGAAGGAAGGAAGGAAGGAAGGAAGGAAGGAAGAAAGAAAGAACAAATAAAGAAGAAAGAAAGAAAGAAAGAAAGAAAGAAAATCTCCAAACTGTTTCTTTCTAAGGGAGAATTGCTTTCCATCATTCTCTTCTAAATCCAAGTGTTCTAAGAAACAGCAGTAATGACTTCATGGATTATGGAATGAACATAACTGATAGATTTCATAAAACTGGCTTTTATCTTACTTACTATTTGTGTCCAAATGCTGGCTTCAGTTTCCATATCTCATCATTTGCCCTTCCTTGTTTATCTCTATTGTTACTTTAGTTCAAATCTCAAACCTCACTACAATAATTACTGACAACAAAAACTCCTTGCAGTAGGAAGATTGCTCATTTCCCAGCTGGCAACCCACTTATTTTGAGCAATAATCAATACAACAGAATTCTAGTAAAACAAAAGAATTGGGACACTGCTTTTGGGACTTTAACAATAGATTGCATTTTGAAATCCTTCTCTTTCTTTAATTTTTGTAGCTTCCAAGAAATTTTTATATTTAACAAATCCGGAGTCGATAATTAGTCCAACTACACATGTACCATTATTCCCCTAGTTCCCTCACATACACATTTTTTAAAATGAAAGAAATCACCCTTTAATCCTCAGAAACATTTTCAAATTTCCTTGTTTCTTCAAAACATTGTGATAATTCAACTCAATCCAATTTAATTTTTTGTCAACAAACATTTTTAGTATGTACTATGGACCAAGCAAGGTATCAGGTACTGAGGATACAAAGGCAGAAACAAGGAATTTACAATCTATTAGAATCAAACAATATTAAAATATAACATCAAATACAAAAACATGTCTGAACTAACAGATGGACTATAGTACTAACAACTGACATGTAGCACTTTAGGTGTACAAGATACTTTAAATCCGTATCATTGCAGTAACAGAACAGTTCTATGAGGTCAATGCTATGATTATCTCCATTTCATGTATGATATAACAGAGGCTCAATACATAACTTCCCAAAAGGCCCAGAGCTAGTAAATGTTTCAGGTGGGATTCAAATCCAGTCTTCTTCCTACTATGTTTTGCTGCTTCTATGGACAAATAGAAACAGGAAATTCTTAGTAGATCATAATCATATGCTCATTTCTCTCATTGTAATCATTTTATTGCTCATGGAATTCTGGCATCTTTGGACTATGTTCTTTATTTTTGGAGATCCTGTGTATTTCGAGTGTGTTTTACTCAAATTCTGAGAACTATGGAATTGATACAACAGTCATTCAGCTTAATTCTATTTTGAATCTCGTTTATGGATTACAGTTTTGTTCTAAAAGCTAGAAACTCTATATTAAACAACAGTGGATGTAGCAGCTAAAAAAGCTTATGCCATATCAGGCTTCATTACATAATGAGGGAGGTAGCAACTCAGTACTCCCATTCTGTTCAACTGTCTTGAGTTCCTATCACGATGATTGTGTTCAGTTCTGAATGCCACATTTTTAGAAGACTATTGACAAGATGGGTTCATCTAAAGGAGGGTGGCCATGTGAAAATTTCCTATAGAAGCTAGTGATGTTTTAGAGAGGTATTCAAAGATCCAAAAGGTGTCTACATAGGAGAGTGATTAGCTTTGTTCTGCTTGGCCCTGAAAGGCAGAACTGGGATCAAAAGAGGAAAAGGGACCACATCCAGGGTGGTATATTTCGGTTCAGTACTCAGAAAGAAATTCCAAATAATGAGAGCTTTCAAAAATAAAAGGAGCTGACTCCAACAGGCAGTATGTTCTCTTGACATTGGAGCTCTTAAAGCAGATGGTAGATGATGACTTGTTATGAATAATGTAGTAAGTACTTAATAAATGCTTGACTCTTTGGTTTGGGGACTGGAATATATAACCTTGAAAGACCCTTTTGCACCTACATTTTTATGACTCAACTGCCAATATAATGATTGGTGAAACCTCATCCACAGGGATCTTTGAGAAAAAGCTGAATGATCACTGCATGATTTTATGGAAGTTTGAGGAGTGGGTGATGGGTTCTTCAGGATTTTCCTGAGATTATGAAAGCTTCATCCTCTGAGGAGGAATTTCATTTGAGGAATAGCCAGAAATCATTCAAAGCAAAGTAGGATATCCCAATTTGATTTTTTAAAGTGATTTCTGGCTCAAATACCAGAAGTGTTGGCTTGGGTGTTTGTTTGTTTTTGATTAACATACCTGAATCACATCATAGGCCTTCAATGAGAATTCAACAATGGGATGTGAAGAAGCAACAAGACAAAGATCACCTACTTATTTCACAAGATTATTGAGAAATATCACGATTATTATAGTTATTGATTGACAGTAATAAGTTTTGCCAAGGGCCAGTTCCCTTGAGTGTAATCTCAGCTAACAGTTTCTAAAAGGGGGATAAATAAAGTGTTGATCTTGAAATCAGTAAGACCTGGCACCTGATTTTGTCCAATTGTGAAGTACTGTGCTAAATGCTGGGATTACCAATACAAGCAAAAAGAAAAATAACCCCTGCCCTCAAGGAGTTTCCATTCTAATGAGGGAATAATAAATTTTACATTTATTAATTGTGTGATCACGAGCAAGTCATCTAACCACAGTGAGCCTCAGTTTTCACCTGTGTAAAATGGGAAACAATGTTCATAGTAACAATCTCAGGTTGGCTGCAAGGATCAAATGAAGTAAAACATGTCAAAGTGCTCAGCAAATGTTAAATGTTTTATGGAATTTCCAGTTATTATTGTTAGGGACAATAGTGTCCCTGTGTAACCAATATTGTATTTTTATGTAAGAAGCTTTTGAATGGTTTTGAGGGTGACAAGGAACTAGCCTTTTGGAGAGAAACTTTTAAAAATTATTTATTTAGTATTTCATTTTCTCCAATTTCATGTAAAAACAGTGATTTATTACTTATATATCTATTACCAATTATGCATGTATTCTGCATATAAATTTTTTATATAGTTATGTCTCCCTCATAGAATATAAAGTTCTTCAGAAGAGCAAGTATTTAGCTTTTATCTTTGTATTCCTAGTTCTTAGTACAGTGCCTGGTAAACATAGTTCTTCTTGTTGTTAAGTCATGTCCAACTCTGCATGTCCCCATGGACCATACTGTCCATGGGATTTTCTTGGCAAAGATACTGGAGTGGTTTGCCATTTCCTTCTCCAGTATATTAAGGAAAACAGAGGTTAAGTAACTTGCCCAGGGTCACACAGCTATTAAGTGTCTGAGGTTGGATTTGAACTCAAGTCCTCCTGAGTCCAGGCCTGATGTTCTATCCACTGAGCCATCTGATTGCCTCTGGTAAACATAGTAGTAAGAGTGATGTCACATTAATTCAGGATATTCTAATTGACTCATATTCTATTTAGTATCAACCAACATTTTTCTCCTTAATAAATGGATATTTTAAAAATATTATCATTTGAAGACCAGACTAATATTAGGCTGATGCACCTCTAATTCCTACCTGCAGAGCTCATCTACTCTCTTACCTCCATGGAGTTACTAAATAATGTGTGGCCCATCCCTGTGGTTGTCTTTCCTCAAAAAGATTTTGCCATTTATCATTTTCCTTTATTCATAGTTTTTTTTTCTTTTTGTAGGGGGGAAGGGTAGGGCAATTGGGGTTAGGTGACTTGCCCAAAGTCACACAGCTAGTAAGTGTGTCAAGTGTCTGAGGCCAAATTTGAACTCAGGTCCTCCTGACTCCAGGGCCAGTGCTCTATTCACTGAGCCACCTGGCATCCCCCTGTTTACAGTTTTTCAATGAGTTTTCCAAAGGTGGCTTTATCACAATCCAAGTCAATTTAATGCAATCATTTATAAAATAATCTGTTAAAATCCAAATATATGACATCCCAGGCTCTTCTTGCATTCAGTAATGTTTTGATTTGATATGTTTTTTTTCCTGACCCTAAATTGTTTATTGCTTATGTTTTCATTTTCCTACAGATGTTGACAGATTTTTATCCCTACCTATGTTTTTTTCCAAAGGCCCAGTAAATGTCGATATCAATCTTGCCAGATGGATAATTCTTAGCACAGCTGATTTTAAGTCCATTTAATATGGAAGCTATTTCCTCCCTCTCCTCAAATAAATACAAATTGGTTAGAGCAATAACAACAAAATATCCACTTCCCTTGATAACTTATGCTGTAAGCTAGTATGATTAGTTTATTTGTTTATGATCAAGTGGCCCACAATGCAATATCCCTTTTGGCATTTTTCATGAGAGGCTGTTTTTGCACGGATTTTATTCCTGCCTAATTATCTTGATCTAATTTCTTTATATTTTATTAACATTTGGTGTTAAAAATGAGTTCAATATTGCTTTTTTAAGTCACCTTAGAATTAACATTAATTCTTTGTATTTTTTTTATTAGCAAAATATTTTCCATGTAACAATGATTCCCTGAGTTAGGGGTGGGGAACCTGCAACCTTCAAGTCACATGTGGCCCTCTAGATCCTCAAGTGCAGCCTTTCGACTGAGATCAAGTTTTATAGAACAAATCCTTTTATTAAGGGGATTTGTTCTGTGAAGTTTTTATTCAGTCAAAAGTCTGCACTTGAGGACCTAGAGGGCCACTTATGACCTTTAAAATAAGCAAAATGTTCAAGGAGTCTTCAGCAAGAATGTCTGAGACCAGTCAAATTTTTAAGGTCTTATACATTGAAAATCATGAACACTCCCCCCCTCCTTTGATGTCACCCTATAGTTATTAGGTGAAAATATAAAAGAATCTCTGTGCCCTAATAAAAAATACATCTGAATTCAAAGTACATGAGTTTTGTTCTACTTAAGTGTAATTATATGACACATGTTCTGGAATGAAAAAATAGCAGATATTTATCATAAATGAATATGTCCTGTTGAAAGAAGGAAAATACCTAGACACATTTCTTCAAGTAGTATCTGACTCATTTATGATTGAGATATTCTACTATGTCTTATGAACACGCAAAATAGCATTCAAGAGAACAATATCTGTAGATTAAGTAATGCCCATTGATATGATCTTAAGAGTAATAAAAAAAAGTTTAAAAATCTACTTAAGGAAGTTTAATCATTTTTAAGAAGTTTTCCCTTGGAGTCAATACAAACTTCCCATACATGTTAAGGAGGATAGAATTTTTATTTATTTCATGTTTGTAAACCTTCCTTATTTAGGAGACCCCAATGGAGGCAGTGAAAAGGAGATGGAGAGAGAGGAAGAGGGAGAAAGAAAATGGAAGGGGAAGGAGGAAAGGAACTTTGTTTTTATGATGCTAACATCACTGGATTAAAAGTGAAATTAAATGGCAGCACCTGAAATTGAGTGTAGCATAGGGAGCTGAGTTCTAGATCTTCTTGTGGTGGAATAAATACAATTCCCCAACTTCAAAGGGATAAAGAAAGGAAATCCTCTAGAACAGTTCTTCTATTGTCCCTTATCTTCTGTTCATGTATTTTTTACTGACCCTTCCCTCTTCCCATCCACTTCATTTCTTCTCTTACTGCTCTTCCACTTTGCTCAATCCCCTTCCCCATAACCCAAATCCAAAGTTGAGATAGGACATATAAGAGAAGGGAAGAAATACATGGATGTAGGTACATCTGTGAGAGACAATATGTAAAGGGGGTACACTACTTTTGGGGAGTTGTCTTGTTTCCCCTTCTTCCTCAGTCCTATTTCAAACAGTTTGACTTATATTTTGATAAAAGACAGAGAAAGATAAGTAGCTTAACTGCATTACAAACCTAATTGACAAATTGTTTGCTCAAATGGACTAAATTGACCATCTGTTTGCTGTCATATAGATATAGTCTCAGTGATTTTTATGAATGGAGACCTGAAGTGATCTTTCAATGTTTCTGTCCTCTTCTAAATGTGCTTAGATAAATTTTTAGAAAAGGAAAACAAGATGGATAAACCTATATAATTGGTTATATGGAATGGTGTATCTTGCTAATTTCCTGATGTAAAGCTTTGCTGAGAAATCATTTCATTAAATGTTCCATTTGTAATCGGAGTGTAGTGTTTCCTAATCTAAGCATTTACTTAGTCATTTCTCAGACTCAGAAGGCTATTAGCCAAAGAACACCTCACTGAGTGAAACAAACAAGTGTCTTTACTGGCTCTAAGTGTTGGATGTGTATGTAAGAAGGGACCTAGGATAGATCCTTTTGCCTTATGATCCTTGACATCCTTTAAAAAGAGTAAAGCATTTCCACTCAACGGAATAGATCAGTGGAAATTATCCCCAAACTAAAAGCCAAATCACTGTATTTGGAGTCCTGACTCCCTAACTACCACAATTCTGATATCTTAGGAGGAATGTAGTATATATACATATATATATATATATATATATATATATATATTCACACACACACCTGGATTAAGGCACCTTGAGAAAGTCTCTAATGTAACCGCTTCCATATATACAAAATGAGAAAAACCATTCCTATCCTTTCCACATCTTGGAGTAATCCACATACTCCATGTTGAAGTACTTTCTCAAGGTGCCTTAATCCAGGTGTGTGTGTGAATATATATATATATACTACATTCCTCCTAAGAGATCAGAATTGTGGTAGTTAGGGAATCAGTGATTTGGCTTTTAGTTTGGGGATAATTTCTACTGATCTATTCCATTGAGTGGAAATGCTTTACTGTTTTTAAAGGATGTCAAGGATCATAAGGCAAAAGGATCTGGGTGATTTAGTGAAAGACCACTAGAATGTGTGCCACCTACGTTAAGCTGCCATCTTTCCCACTAACTAGTCAGGTGACATTGAGCAATGCACATAATTACTCTGACGTTCAGGTTCCTTATCTATAAAATGATAGTATTGTATTACATGAGCTCTAAGATTCCTATAAACTCTAATGTTTCATATGAGAGTTAGTTGATTCCAGTTCTGATATGCTAAGATTCCTCATTTTCTTTTTGACTCTTCTAACTCTCTTACCTATCCATATTTAGTTAGCAAGTATTATGAATTCAGCCTCTGCAATAATATATCAACTTATCTTTTTAAAAACTTTTGGAAAGGGTATTTGCTAAAATGGTGGTATAGTAAAAATAGTTAACACAAAAGAATCCCAGGCTACCCTCTCCCACAGGTACACAGAGTTCAAGGGAAGAGTGAACTGAAAGTAAAATGAAGAGGAGGCATACATGTAGAGAACACGGTTAGCAAAAGGGTAAACTCACAATTTAATAGGTCCCAGTCCAAACCTCACTTGGTCACTGTTTGGGTTCTGATGACTCAGAGTGAGTTAAATAGCAATTTCTTCTGTTTTGGCCAGAAACCTGAGGGTCTTCCCCTCCCAGGTTGATGGTTTTTTTTTTTCTGACTAGATAGAAGAGATAATTTTTAGCCTTGTTTCTTACCTAGCCTTTATCAAGTGAATGTATGTTGCCTCAGACAAACTGAGACCTGGGGAAGCCCTTACCTTAAAAAGGCCAAAGTCTCCCACTACATCCAGGTCCATTTCCAGTCATCCTGATCTATATCTTTCCACTGAATCCAGATGGCTCCAGGGAGAGAGTTAGGCTGATGATTTTGCACAATCCTTCCTCACTTAAATTCAATTCACTTGCAAGTGAAGACATCTCTTTCCTGATGTCTTCTAAGGGAAGGACAAACAACAATCTGTGAATGCTGGTGGCTGCCGCACTGGGGACCCAGCTGACCAGTTCCAGTTGAGTAATGGTGCTCCTTCCTTCCTTCCTCCCTCCCTCCCTCCCTCCCTCCCTTCCTTCCTTCCTTCCTTCCTTCCTTCTTTCCCTCCTTCCTTCTCTTTCTTTCTTCCTTTCTTTCTTCCTTCCTTCCTTCCTTCCTTCCTTTCTTTCTTTCTTTCTTTCTTTCTTTCTTTCTTTCTTTCTTTCTTTCTTTCTTTCTTTCTTTCTTTCTTTCTTTCTTTCTTTCTTCCTTCCTTCCTTCC
Organism: Petaurus breviceps papuanus; assembly: GCF_028583685.1. NCBI lineage: Eukaryota > Metazoa > Chordata > Mammalia > Diprotodontia > Petauridae > Petaurus > Petaurus breviceps. The sequence goes on along the minus strand of NW_027185665.1, from coordinate 11,779,119 downwards.
TTCCTTCCTTCCTTTCCTTCTCCCTCCCATCCTTCTTCCTCTCCCTCTTCACCCTCTGTACACATAGAGAATCATACCCTTACCTGTGAGTATTCTGCCTAAAGGAATATAAATTTTGATCACTGAAACCTCAAAAGATACATACATTTTACATATATATATATATATATACATATACATACATATATTACAGGCTAGATTTCTTTTTTTGGTCCCTACTTATTTATTCTATCATTTAAAAAAAAGGACAATTAACTCTTTTGTGCCATGACATTTATGATTTCTTGAAATACATCATTGGAAACCTAGCTTTTTATAAAGTCAATTGGGATTCAAATAGAGTTACTTGACCATGCCTTAAACCCAAATCACTCAGGCTCTCACAGATTACCCCAAACCTCACTTGGTCATTATTTGGGTTTTGATGGTTCAGAGTGAGTGGAAATAACATTTTTTTTTGTTTTGGCCAGAAATCCTAAGGGTCTTACCCTCCCAGATTAATTTGTTTTTCTGACTAGGTAAAAGAGACCAATTTCCTCCCTAAGAAAATGCACCCTTCTTTGTCTAATATTCAAGATTTTTCCATAATCAGATGCCACTCTTTCTTTCTAGCCCCCCCTCCCCACATTATCTCAGTCCCTTTATATCACACTTTAGACAAACTGAATTATTCACTGCATCTTGTACATGCTGGGTATTTTAAACCCCTCCATGCCCTTGATAACACTTGAATTTTCTCCCCCTTCCCCACCCAATCCAAGTTTTTAAATCCTTGGCATCCTTCAAAACCCAGCTTAAATGCCTCCTACATCATGAAGTCTTCATTAGTTGGTCCCAATTAGTCTTTTTCTTTCTTTCTCCTGCCCCTCATAGAAATGAACATTTCTTTTATGATCTTCCTCTAGTCTGATCTATAGTTGCATAGTACTACATTACTGCATTTTTTATCTGCAGGTGCTATCTTAATAGATCAGAAGCAGAATGAAATAGTCATTATGGTGTAACTATGTCTGTTTCTCCACCATTGTCTAACATAGTGGTTTGCACCTAGGGACCAGGAGAAGGACTGGACCTGTAATTTCACTGTTATAGTGAATTCCAATGTAAGTAAATTCCCCTACCAAATCAGGTTGGCATTGTCTTTGCACTTAATAGTCCTGAAGAGTTGCCTAGAGAACTGAGATGTTAAATGATCTTGAACGTAAGTATTCCTGACTCTGAGGCCAGCAGACTTCTCTACTGTGCCTCACTTCCTCTCACTCTGGAAGTTCCTTCTGTGTTTGTGATTTTCTCACCATTCCTGCAGACACCTTCTTCTAATGGTGAGTTCCACCTGAAACTTTCATTTTGAAAAAGGTTCCAGGACAGCCAACCTTATCTCTTCTCCCAACTCTGCTTTTAACTCTTCAGACTTTGCCAGGATGACCCAATAGAAATTCTTTCCTCTTTGCACGTTTTGTCTCTCTTTTTTGTGTTGTCTTCCTTCTTAGAACGTAAGCTAATCTAAGACAGGTACTATCTTTTTACTTGTATTTGTTTCCTTGGCATTTATCACTATGCCTGGTCCACAGTAAGTGTTCAATAAAGGCTTGCTGGCCTGACTTTCTATGTCAGGCCATTCTGAATTCAAAAGGTGTTTTATAAATGGCTGAGGAATCTCAGGAAAAATACTTGGGGATCACTAACACCGAGGGATTATCCCACAGGTGAATAAATTGGACTCTGGCTGGGTTTAAACAGCAGTGCAAACGATCTATCAAATGGAATAATCAAACTAAGAGATTATTTGTCAAAAGGTCTGAAATAGATTCTGAATATTATCATTGTCTTTTTCTTCCCCCATTTAATCAGTTTGTTCAAAACTGAAATCATTATCATTTTTTCTAAAGCAGGAGCCCTAACTATGTCTGCCAATGACCCTCCTTCTCTGCTGGTACTATCAGCTGTCCCATAATCCCCCAGATTAGAAATAAATTACACTTGACTCCACCCACTCCTGTGGCCCCTACATGTGTTGTCAACAACATTTTTTATGTCCGTAATATGTTCACATCTATCCTTTGCTGTCCATTCTTACTGGGACTGCCAAAGTTCAGACTTTTATTACTTTTCACCAGCAGCACTGAAATATTCTCTGGAATAATCTTGTAACCTCAAGTTGATCACATGTTCCTTCCCAATATGTAAATCTGTATCATCTCTTCTGTGAAATAGATCTCCAGTGATGCAGTTTGCAACCCCTCCAGGCTTCCCATTCTGTACAATTCTTGCTCATATCTTCCCATCAGTTCCTCACAGGTTGTCCACACAACATGCTAGAGCATTTGTTTGCTCCTAACATTTTGAGGGTACTCACGGAACAGTCTGGCACCCCAAATGTCTCTCTCACCCTTATCACCTAACTAGTCTATCTCTTCCTATCCTGCAAGTTTCTTGGTGACATCTTTTACCCCTGTTCTTTGAAATTCCTTGTTGTTTAAATGTTGCAGCCTTCTCACACGTGCCATCTGCCTTTCTCTGTGCAATAATCACTTTTAATTCTTTGGAACCCATCTCAATTCTAGGTTCAGACACATTCAGTGGCACTTGTCATTAGTGAATAATATTACAGGATCCGATTTTGAATTAATCATTAAACATATATTAAGCACCTATTATATGCCAGGATCTGTGCTGTTTGGGGGAATACAAAGGAATATACCCTGCCCTCAAGGATCTTTTATTCTGTCAAAGGATTTAACATGTATGTGTCCCTGGACAGCATGAATACATGCATTTTGTATATATATACATATGTATGTATAAGGTATATACAAAATAATATAATTTTGACAGAGCACTAGAAACTGGGGGATCCAGAAAACATTTCTGAGTTTTGAAGGAAACAAGGAATCCTATTAGGTGAAAGTAAATAAAGAACTAAATGAAAAGGTAGAGAGATGGGAGGTAGAGTGTTATTTGTAAGGAGGGAAAAAGAAGCCTATTTGACTAGATTACAGAGTGTAGGAAGGGAGAAATTTATTGTCACCTGAGGTGTGTTCTCCTCTAATCAAGAA
>NW_027185665.1:11760552-11776053 GCF_028583685.1 Petaurus breviceps papuanus | reverse complement strand
CTCACATAAAATGAATCCAGTCCTCAGGGAACCTAAATTTCCCCCCACAAAAATGAACTCATGCTTTTTCTATATGCTCAGTATCTACCCTGGAATTTGGGGGGAAATCTCTAAAATAAGTCTTGGGTATGGCTCACGTCTAGGAACTCTCCAGAAAAATCACTTGTAGAAAAGGTACTTGGATGAGGATGGCTAGGTGGCTCAGTGAATAGAGCACCAGCCCTGGAGTCAGGAGGACCTATGTTTAAATCTGGCCTCAGAAACTTAACACTAGCCATGTGACCTTAGGCAAGTCACTTAACCCCATTTACCCTACCTTCCCCCCTCCAAAAAGCAAAAAATAAAACATAATTTTTTTTAAAAAAGGCACTTGGTGTGCAAAGTAAAAATTGGATATGGGACAGTTATTTATTACTCTACTGTAAAAAGAATGCTTAAAGTTCAAAAGACTCAAATTTGTTGTAATAAATGCATAAAATATTTTTTAAAAATTCAAAATATACAAGGACAGCTCATCATATCTATTATATTCTCCTGGGTGGTGAGGGAAAGATAAAGATAATGTAGGACCTCTGACCAAATACTTCACAAATTTACTTCAGGTAGGTTCTATCTGAGCAAATCAACAAGTACAGTTCTCTTGAAAAGCCAGGAATGATTCTGTAGGCCTTTGATATTCAGGATGATCCTTTTTATAATTATATTCTCAGCATGTTTCACTATAGTCTTGAATTGAATTTTTCAACGTGAAGTATTCATCCTGAGTTAGCAGACTAAAGAAAATCAATTAAGTTCAACATAATTCTTATTCCAGAAGTGCCTGGAACACAGTAGGCACTTAGTAAATCCTAGCTGACTATTACAACTTTACCTTTGTGCTCAGAATTTTGGTAGATACTGTAGCTACAAAGATGAAAACAGCCAGATTCTGACCTAAAACAGTACCTTATCTAATATCACTAACAAAAACAAATAACCTACAAACATAGTTATGTCTCCCCCATCATTGGAGACAAACAAAACAAAATTTAAAAAACTTCATGTCCTAGAAAAGGTCATTTACAATAGGTGGCTCTACTTTGCTCTTATTCTCTTCTTAATCCCTTACAGTCTGACTTCTGACTTTGTCATTCCACTAAAACTGCTCTCTCCAAGGTGACTAATGATCTCTTAATTGCCAAATCCAAAGGCCTTTTCTCAATTCCCCTTCTCTTTGACCTCTATGTAGCCTTTGACACTTTTGATCACTCTGTTCTCCTTGACCGTTTTTTGGGTTTTGGGGACACCACTCTTGGTTTTCATCCTGCCTATCTAAACCTGGATTCTCCTCCAGATCACACCCTTTAAGCATAAACGCCCCTTGGTGTTCTGTCCTAGGCTCTCTTCTCTTCTCCCTCTATACTGCTTCACATGGTAATCTTATCAGCTCCCATGGATTTAATTACCATCTCAATGCTAATGATACATAGATCTACCTATCCTGCCCTAGCCTCTCCAATGACTTCCAATCTTAAACCTCCAGCAGCCTTTCAGACATCTCAAACTGGATGTCCAGTAGGCATCTTAAACTCCATATGCCCCCAAACAGGATTCATCTTTCCCTAACCCTTTTCCCTACCTTCCCCTATTATTGTACAGGGCAACACCATCCTCGCAGGTCCTCAGGCTCACAGCCTAGGAATCATCCTTGACTCCTCACTATCTCTTACACCTCACCCCCAGATCTGATCTGTCACCATGGTCTGTTGATTTCATCTTTAAAACCTTTCATAAGCTACTCCAGACTATTTTCCAGATAACTGATTTTCAATATTATTCTTCTTAGGTTACATTTCAGTCAAAACTGAAAGGCTAGGAGCGGCCAGGTGGCTCAGCAAGTAAAAGCACCGCTCCAATGTCGGGATGACCTGGGGATCAAATCCAGGCTCGGATACTTAGCACCACACCCAGAAATAACTGGCCATATAACCTTGAGCAAGTTACTTAACCCTGATTGCTTAAAAAAAAAAAAAACTGAAAGGCTATTCTGTGGAAAAGACCTGAGGAGGCCTCTTCCCATGATTATTACTAATCCCAGTAGTTTAAAATGATGTTCCTATTCATGGTATTCTGATACCTGTAGAATCTCTCTGACTCCAAAGACTTATGGGAAGGATCATGGAAGAACAGAGAAACTGCTTCTGGAATTATACTCCCCCTTAGTTTAATATGAGGAGAAAGAGCACTGACTCTGAAGTCAGAGATCAGGGTTTCAGATCCTACCTTGGACACTTTGTACCTGTGCTCTAGGGCAATTCATTTGACTGCACTGGGCCTTAGTTTTCTTATATGTAAAATCAAAAGGTTTGGCTAGATGTCCTCTGGGGATTCTATCAAGTATAAATCAATAATCCTGCAATCCCCCTCTTAGAATTAACTTCCTTCAAGGCTTAGTCCAGGTATAACCTCCTATTGAATTATGTCTCCCCTAACTACCTGCTACTTGTTTTTCCCTTTCCAGATGACATTATATTTAATTAATTGTATGAGTATATGTCATCAGTAGAAAATCTTTGCGTTAATGTCTTAATTTTCTTGTATCCTCATGACCAAACTCAGTGTCTTATAGAAAATTATAAATACATTTTTGTCAAATTTGATTGGTTTTATTTTTTCATTTAACAAGAATTTATTTTCATGGGGGGGGGTGGATACACTTTTTAACAAATCTATATGGTTAAGTAAAATAAATTCCCACATAAGCCATGACCATAAGCCATTCTTTTTTTTTCTCAATTACATGTAAAGAAATTTACCATTCATTTTTTTTTTATTTTGAGTTCTAAATTCTTTTCCCACTTTCCCCTCCTTTTTCCTCCCCTCCTTCCTCCCTGATAAGGCAAGTAATTTCATATAGATTATACATGTGAAGTAATGTACAGTTCATTCTGTATTACCTCTCTATAACTTAACATTCTACTTAGGTGGTCCTCTGAAATCATGGTTACATATTACATTGGTCAAAATTCTTACCTCTTCCAGTTTTATTTAATTTACTGTATGCACTATAAGGAAGGTCTTGGATGAGGATTAGCAGAATCAGTTATACTGGGGGGAGGAGGGGAGTGGAGTCAAGATGGCAGAGTAGAAACATGACTTCAGCAGGGCTCCGGCTTCCACCTCATCCAATTCATGTAAAAGGTGACTCTCAAGAAATTTTGGAGCTACAGAACCCACAAAATGACACAGAGAAGCTAACCTCCTGCTAAGGACAGCCTGGAAGGAATCGTCCAGTGAAGCTCTCTGGGAGCTGACCCCAGCCCTGCCCAAGCCTGAGGTTTTAGCCTCAGGGCAGACCTGATCAGCTGCTGGCTGGAGGGACTTCAGATCTCCAGCAGCTGTGGCGGTTTCCAGAAGTATCAACACATAGATACTAAGACCAACGTGAGAGGTCAGTGCAATGTGGACTTTGGGATCCAGTAGTTCAGGAGTGTGGTTGGCTTTTGTCCCCGGGGCAAGAAGCGCCTGAGGTGCAGCAGCCCTAGAGCTGCAGCCACATGGCTACTTCAGTTCCTGTCCTACATATTGTAGGGGGACCAAGCAACCAGTCTAAGGGGTAATCACTCTTGCTTGGATCTGGATTGCAGTCTAGGGTGGAGGTCCTGGGGTGCATGACCAGATTGCCAGAGCATGTGGAGACTTTAGAGAGGGCACTCAACTAATACCTTCAGCAGCTGAGAAAACCCCAGCAATTGGTACAAATCTCCCCTGCCTGGTAGCAGAGTACTACTGTGACAAAAAGCCCCAAAGTCAAGTAATTGAGTGGCAACATAAGCAAGCAGAGAAACCCAACTTTACACTCCTATTTTGGGCACAAAAAAGATCAAAGCATGGAACAGGGGGAAGACAGCAAAGTCAGAACTCCTGTACCAAAAGATTCCAAGAAAAATATGTGCTGGTTACAAGCCATATAGGACCTCAAGAAGGATTTTGAAAACCAAATAAGAGAAGTGGAGGAAAAATTGGGAAGAGAAATGAGAATGATACAAGAAAATTATGAAATGAGAGCCAACAACCTGACTGAAGAAAATAATACCTTAAAAAATAGACTAACTCAAATGACAAAAGAGGCTCAAAAAAGCAATGAGGAGAAGAATGCCTTAAAAAGCTGAATTTGCCAGATGGAAAAAGAATCTCAAAAATTCACTGAAGAGAATAATTCCTTCAGAATTAGGTTGGAGCAAATGGAAGCTAGTGACTTTATTAGAAATCAAGATACTATTTTTTTTATTTTTTTAAGCAATTGGGGTTAAGTAACTTGCTCAAGGATACATGGCCAGTTATTTCTGGGTGTGGTGCTAAGTATCTGAGCCCGGATTTGATCCAGGTCATCCCGACACTGGAGTCGGTGCTCTTACTCGCTGAGACACCTGGCCGCCCCTAAGCAATTGGGGTTAAGTAACTTGCTCAAGGTTACGATGCCAGGTGTTTCTGGGTGGGTGTTAAGTGTCTGAGCCCGGATGCAATCCCCAGGTCATCCCGACTCTGGGGCCGGTGCTCTAAAATCAAGATACTATTAAGCATATCCAAACAAATAAAAAAAAAAGAAGGCAATGTGAAATATCTCATTGGGAAAACCACTGACATGGAAAAGAGATCTAGGAGAGATAATTTAAAAATTATTGAGCGACCTGAAAGCCATGATTAAAAAAAAGAACCTAGAAATCATCCTTCAAGAAATTTTCAAGGAAAATTGCCCTGATGTTTTAGAATCAGAGGGCAAAATAGAGGTTGAAAGAATTCACTACTCATCTCCTGAAAAATATCCCAAAAATAAAACTACTAGGAATATTATAGCCAGGTTCCAGAATTACCAAATCAAGGAGAAAATATTACAAGCAGGCAGGATGAAACAATTTGAATATTGTGGAAACAATCAGGATAACACAGTATTTGGCAGCTTCTACACTGAAGCATCGAATGGCTTGGAATTTAATATTCTGGAGGTGAAAGGAGGTGGGTGGGATTAAAACCAAGAGTCACCTACCCAGAAAAACTGAGTATCATGTTTCAAGGGAAAATATGGTCATTCAGTGGAATAGAGGACTTTCAAGCATTCTTGCTGAAAAAACCAGAGTTGAATAGAAAATTTGACATTCAGATACAAGAAGCAAGAGAAGCATGAGAAGGTAAACAGGGAAAAGAAATCATAAGGAACTTATCCAAGTTGAACTATTTACATTCCTACATGGAAAAATGATAATTGTAACTTATGAAACTTTTCTCAGTATGAGAATAATTGAAGGGAATAGATATGTGTGTGTGTATAAATGTATACATACACATATATATCTATAGGAGGTTATATGGGCATATGAATACATATGTGAGTGTGTGTATATATGTGTACAGGTATACATAGATAGAGGGAACAGGACCATTTGAATAGGAAGGGATGATACTTAAAAGGTGAAATTAAGAGGTGAAAGAAGAATATGATGAGAGGAGATGGGGAGAGACAGAATGGGGTAAATTATCTCATATGGAAGAGGCAAGGGAAAGCTTTTACAATGGAGGGGAAGAACAGGAAGGCAAAAGGGAATGAGTCAACTTTACTCTCACTGAATTTGGCTTAGGGAGGGAATGACATACACACTAAATAGGGTATCTCACCCCACAGGAGAATAGGGGGGAAGGGGATGAGAGGGGTGATGATGGAAGGGAGGGCAGGCTGGGGGGCAGGGAAGTTGGAAGCACCCACTTTTGAAAAGGGACAGGATCAAAGTAGAGAATAGAACAAGTGGGAGGTGGGTTAGGAGGGAAGGAGATATAGTCAGTCTTTCACAATATATCCACTGTGGAAATGTTTTGCATAGCTATGCATGTACAACCTATACTGAATTGCTTATCTTCCCAGTAAGGGCGGGTGACAAGGGAGGTAAGGAAAGAATCTGGAATTTAAAGTTTTAAAATCAAATGTGTAAATATGTCTATATCTTTATAATCATTATTATTATTAATATTATTTTACTTGCAACTGGAAAATAAGATATACAGGCACTGGAGCATAGAGAACCATGCCCTCCTGGAAAGTTGGAGGGTGTATGGGAGAAGATATGGGAGAGAGCAGATTGGAGGAGGGGATATCTAATGGGATCACTATTTTGGGGTGGCAGGTAGAGGAAAACTGGGAGAAAATTTGTAACTCAAAATCTTTCAGAAATAAATGATGTAAACTAGAAGTTAATAAAGCATTTGATTAAAAAAAAGAATCAGTTATACTTAATAACAACACATTAGACTGCATTTTAAATGTTCAGTACATTTGAGGCCAGGCATAACCAGTAGAATACAGCACTTGATTGCATAAAGAGTGCCCTACAGTTGGTATTCAGAGTCACCTTGGTTTGCTGAGATGGGCAGATATCCATCTCATTTTATTTTTCTCTAATTGACTTCTTGGCAGTGTTCATAGAGAGGACAAAAGCAACATAAGCATGGAAAGTGGACCCTGACAAGAGCTTGGCATGGAAGATCACTGTCTTTTCATGAAGTATATAATCTATAATGAAGAAATGAGTATCCACTGCGTCAATCTGGTGTCTGTCATTGGTACTTAATTCACCATTAATTTAAATAACCATGTTCTTCCAAATACATTCTCTCATGAAGTGAGGATTCTTGGTGAGGAATAAACATTGGAAGAGGTCCCCACAGACTTCTTCTTTCATTCCCAAGACTAAATTAATTCATCATTTACAGCAAGCCTGTACAAAAACCTTCTGGAGTAATAGGTGCTTGACCTGTAATATCTGCAGTGAGGTAGTTCCCTTAGCTTCTATTGTTAGTCTATCCCAATTTCCTATAGCTTCAGAAATTAAAAAAAAAAGTTTACATTGGTTTTGATTTGTTTTGTCCTGGCAACAGGAGATGGAGAATAGCTGACAGGCATCTTTATGTGCCAACTGCCAGTCTTCTGTATTCCAAGCCAAATTGAGCAGTCACGAGATTATAATAACATTTCCACTTAGGGTTTACAAAGTACTGTTCTCACACCCACTATATTGAATAAGTGGAACAATCATCATTACAGCCATTTTGCAGATGAGAAAATTGAGGTTCATAGAAGTTACACAATTAGTAAGTGGTGAAGCTGGGATTCAAATGCATATCTTCTCACTCTTAAGACCAGTGTTCATTCTTCTCTATCACACTGCCTACTGCATCAAAAGATCCAGATATATCAAACAATTTGAAATGTGACAACATTCTAAGTTTCTTTAATTGTTTCAATTCCTCTAAAAACATTTATGAACTCCAAATATCTTCAATTTGATACAATTAGAGGAAAGTAAATTAATATTGCTACAATTTCTTTTTTAGAGGCAATGGGTTGTTTTTATTTTTTATATCCCCCCCCCCCAAAAAAAAAAGATCATTTGTGAAGGAGGGAGCTATAATTGATTTTAAATGCATTCAGAAGTACTAGGTCTGACCACAGTTGATGATTAATTCATTTTTTGGCATCCATTTGTGATAATACTAAAGGTGCTTAACTCAATTGATGCTTCCTTAGAGGGAGCGATTCTATGACAAGTCCTTAGTGGATTAGTGATCTGTAAAGTTTAAGGGGTCTGAGCATGTGCAAGGAAATGGGGCCATATTGCCCTCTTGTGTTGTTCTCCTGAATTACAGTCTCCTATTGAATAGTGGAAAACTAGAATTCCATAAGCATTTACTAAGCTTTAATTGTGGACTGAGCGCTGTACTAGATGCTTGAGGAGATACAAAGTTCAGATAAAACTTCTCCTCTGCCCCCAAAGAGCATATAATCAAGTATGGGGAACCAACCTATATAGAGATAACTTGAATACAAAATAATATATGACCTGTGCTAAAGAGATACTTAGAAAGCACTATGTGAGTTTCAAACTATAAATAGTAATTATTGACTGTGGGATGGGGGCATTAGAATAGGCCTTCTGGAGAAATATTTTTCTCCTTTGGTTTAAAAAAATTAATAATGCCACAGTAGGAGAAAGAGGCAGAGCTTTCCAAGAATAGAGAGCAGTGTGAGTGAGTATGTCAATAGGAAAATTGCAAGCAGTATATAAGGATTAACAAGGAATCTGATCTGTGGTATAGTGCACAAGTTTTGCAGTATGAAATTAAATTGGAAGGTTTTGTGCCTTAATGTTCTGAACAGCCTTGAATACAAGAGTAAATAATATAGGCTTTTTTGGTAGGTAATAGAGAAGAATCACTGAACAGTTTTAGAATGATAAGGATGAATCATTGATTTGCCCCCATTCCCCCAACTCTATTAAACAAATCAACCCTTATTAGTCTTTGGGTGTCCTAATCTCATTTCTGAAGGTATGAAACTACTGTAGCCTCCTGCCAAGCACATGTATTTATAGTCAAGCTATTTTAATTCAGAAAGATCAGTCTTCCTGACTCTAAGCCTGGAATTCTATCTACTATGCCACCTAGATGCTTTTTGTATGATCAAGAAATAGATGTAAATAATAAATCTACATGTGGGTTAAGAGAGGCGAGAGGGATTATGTGGCTTGGGCCTATACTTCTAATGTACCTCTGTCATAGACTTTTTACTTTCTACAGTATTGAAATAGAGCCTTTTCCTAGCTTAGTGTTTACTACCAGTCTCACCTTTCCAACATAACCACAATAGGCCAATGGTACTTGATTTGTAGTTCTTGATGATTAGTGTAATTCATTAGATAAGCAGTAAATTACAAATCGTCTGACTCTGTGATAGGGTAATTTACACCAGGACCAAGCTTGAAGTTAAAGAAATCAGCATTAGTTAGATAATTCAGGATTTGATAGGTGTTCAATATTAGCAAGATTCAAAGGGTTGAAATGACAATTACCTGTATATAGGCTGTCTGGGGAGATTAGGAAAATGATCTATGTTCCTTGGAGCTACATAACAGCTAAGAAGGAGTTGCATAACTTGTGTTAATTTGGCCTGAGACAGAAACTCAAACACTGTGAAATAAGAATGAACCAGTTAAGGCTTTTAAAAACAAGTAAATAACACTGACTCTACAAGCCTGAAAAGCCAATAATGCATGCTTAGAGAGCTGTTTCAGTAATGTTTTTCCCTGGATGATGTAAATTGAGGAGTTGGTCATAGCATTGACCCACTTGACAGACTAAAGAACATCACCTGTTAGCATTCAGGTTCCACTGGTGCCTTCAAGTCAGAAAGAAAAGAGGCTAAATATATGGATCCAAAAACCTAACAGTCTGGGTCATGGAAGGAAACTAGGATTTGGAACCAATCCTAAATGTGCTTCATAGTCTTCTTGTGGCCTTTTATAAGACAAACTTAGAATCTTTTAACCTCTGCCTCCCCATTTGTAAGTTGATGGACTTGGGCTAAGTAATTACGAAAATCCCTTTCAGCTCCAAATCTCTGATACTATGAACATTTTGGAGTGCATTAAGAGCAAATCACTTCATCTCAGTTACCTTGTGTCTATATAATAGCTGATAATAGTACTTCACAGGCTTAATGTAAGGAAAGCATATAGAAGACTAGATGATTACGGAAAACCAGAAGGTTAATCACTAAAGGCAATGGAGTGGTATAGAAGATGAAACCCTGGACCAAGAGTCAGGAAGACCTGAGTTCAAATCCTGCCTCAGATACTAGTTTTATAAACCTAGACAATTCATTTTTCCTCTCCTAGCCTCAGTCTTTTTATCTGTAAAGTGGGATAATAGTAGCATCTTTCTGCCAGGATTATCATGAGGATAAAATGGGATATTTGTAAATCAGTCCCTTTGCAAGGCTTAAAGTACTACATAAACACTGTCTTTTGTTGGTAGAAAAAGGATAATGAATTGTGATAGTGGCAAAATGCCACAAAAGGGGGAAAGAAGTTTTTGAGACACACATAGTTTTCAGATCATCTAAAACATCAGTTAATGATAATACTTGAAATGTAAAACATTTGTCCAATGAACAACGAGGTGAGCTAAACCAGTGAAAAACTGAATCTTACCTATGATGGTTGCCATAAATGAAGCCACAAATCATATAAAGTTGCAGCTAAATGAAAAGAAGGTCACAAATTCTTGAAGAGGCAAATAAAGAAGCTGGCTGAGTTGGGTTCATCATGAACCCAAAGGCAAAGAAACATCTTTCATGGAACATTTTGTCATCTTACCTTGGAGTGCTCATGAGGAACATCAGTAAAAGGGCTGCTAGGATGATTTTATAGTTTACATGTAAGTTTCTGTTTCAGGAGATTAAAAAGTTAAGAAATTCAATGAAGAACCTAAGAAGATAATTCAACACAAGGTAACGTATACCCTGATACGCTGCAACTTTAACAAAAAAGTGGACACCAGGTTGAGCAGGGTGAAAATCATTGAAATATATATGTCAAAATATTATTTTTTAAAAGTCCAGGGGTGGAGCCAAGATGGAGAAGGAAGGGCAGGAATTTGGCATGAGCTCCCACTCCAACCACCTCTAATACCTGTAAATATGACTCTAAACAAATTTTAGAGCTACAAAACCCACAGAATGACAGAGAGAAACAAATCTCCCACTGAAGGCAGCCTGGCAGGTCAACAGGAAGGATCTATTGCACCCAGCTGGGAGCCAAGCACAGTCACACACGAGCCTCACAGTTCCAGACCCAGGGCTTCCCGACCAGTGGCACCACCTGGCCAGAGAAGACTTCAGGAGAGTTAATCACCAGCATCTGTGGCAGTTTCCAGACTTCTCAACCCATAAATGCCAAAGAGAAAGTAAAAGGTCAGTGGGGAACTTTGTTGGAACTGGGTTCCAGAAGAGCACAGTCCGGCCCCTGCTCTCAGGGTGAGAGGTGGTGGAGGCGTAGCAGCTGCAGCTGCTGCCACATGACTGCCTCCAAAGCTCCTGACCTGCAGATTGTAGGGGGACCAAGTAACCAAAGGGTAATTGCTCTTGCTTTGACCTGCTTGGGTCTGAATCATAGCCTCAGGTGGTGGTCCTGGCATGTGTGGCCAGTGTGCCAGAGCTTGGGTTGCCTGTAGAAAAGGTGCCCTCCTCATAGCTCTGACATTTGTGAAAACCCCAGAGATTTGGGATAGAGCTCTTTCCACTCTGGAAACAGAGTTGTACCATGGCAAAGAGTCCTGTAATTGTCTGGCAAGATGAGCAAGCAGATGAAATACAATCAGACCATAGAATACTTTATGGGGGATAAAAAGGATCAAAACATGGAACCCAAAGAAGACAACAAAGTCAAAACTCTGCATCAAAACCAGTCAAGAAAAATATGAATTGACTACATGCCATGGAGGAGCTCAAGAAGGATTTTGAAAACCAAGTAAGAGAAGTGGAGGAAAAATTGTGAAGAGAAATGAGAATGATGCAAGAAAATCATGAAAAGCAAGTTGACATCATGCTAAAGGAGACCGCAAAAATGCTAAAGAAAATAACACCTTAAAAAATAGACAATTCAAATGGCAAAAGTGGCCCAAAAAGCCAATGAGCAGAAGAATGCCTTGAAGAGCTGAATTGACCAGATGGAAAAGGAATTTCAAAAACTCACCAAAGAGAATAATTCCTTCAAAGTTAGATTGGAGAAAATAGAAGTTAATGACTTTATGAAAAATCAAGATACTATTAAACAGATAAAAAAATGAAAAAAAATAGAAGGCAATATGAAATATCTCATTGGAAAAACCACTGACCTAGAAAATAGATGCAGGAGAGGTAATTTAAAATTATTGGACTACCTGAAAGTAGTGATCAAAAAAAGAGGCTAGAAATCATCCTTCAAGAAATTCTCAAGGAAAATTTCCCTGATATTCTAGAACCAGAGGGCAAAATAGAAATTGAAAGAATTCACTGATTGCCTCTTGAAAAAGATCCCAGAAAGAAAACTCCTAGGAACATCAGAAACAAATTTCAGAGATCCCAAGTCTAGGAGAAAATATTACAATCTGTCAGGAAGAAACAATCTGAGTATTGTGTAAACACTATCAGGATAACAAAAGATCTAGCAGCTTCTACACTAAGGAAATGAAGGGATTGGAATATGATATTCCAGAGGTCAAAAGATCTAGGATTAAAACCAAGAATCACCTACCCAGCAAAACTGAGTATAACGCTTCAGGGGAAAATATGGTCATTCAATGAAATAGAGGACTTTCAAGTATTCTTTTTTTTCTTTTTTTTTTAAAGCAATCGGGGTTAAGTAACTTGCTCAAGGTTACACGGCCAGTTATTTCTGGGTGTGGTGCTGAGTACCTGAGCCCGGATTTGATCCAGGTCATCCCGACACTGGAGCCGGTGCTCTTACTCGCTGAGCCACCTGGCCGCCCCACTTTCAAGTATTCTTAATAAAAGAACCAGAATTAAATAGAAAATTTGACTTTCAAATACAAGAAGCAAGAGAAGCATGAGAAGGTAAATAGTAAAAAGAAATCATAAGGAACTTATTAAAGTTGAACTATTTATATTACTACATGGAAAAACAATAATTGTAACTCATGAGACTTTTCTCAGTATGAAGATAGTTGAAGGGAATATATATACACATATATGCATATATGTATACATATATATGCATATATGTATACATATATATGCATATATGTATACATATATATGCATATATGTATAGGAGAGTGCATGTATGTATAAATACATATGTGAGTGTATACATGTGTGTACATGTGTGCATAGACAGAGGGCACAGGATCAGTTGAATAGGAAGGGATGATATCTAAAAAATAAAATTAAGAGGTGAGAGGGGAATATAATGAGAGGAGAAAGGGAGAGATAGAATACAATAAATTATGTTACATAAAGGAGGCAAGAGAAAACTGTTACAATGGAGGGAAAGAGCAGGAAGGTGAAAGGGAATGGGTCAACCTTACTCTCATTGAATTTGGCTTAAGAAGGGAATAGCATACACATTCCTTTGGGTATCCTACCCTACAGGAAAGTAGGGGGGAAAGGGATAAGGGGGATTATAGAAGGGAGAGGGTCATTTGAATCATACACTTTTGAAAAAGGGAAGGGATGGGGCGGCTAGGTAGCACAGTGAATAGAGCACCAGCCCTGGAGTCAGGAGGACCTGAGTTCAAATCCGGCTTCAGACACTTCATACTTATTAGCCGTGTGACCTTGGGTAAGTCACTTAACCCCAATTGCCTAGCCTCCCCCCCTCCAAAAAGGAAAAAAGAAAATAAAAAGGACAGGGTTAAAGTAGAAAATAGAGTAAGTAGGGGGAGGGATAGGTTGGAGGGAAATATAGCTAGTCTTTCACAATATAAATACTATGGAAATGTTTTATGTAACTACACATATACAACCTATATTGAATTGCTTTTCTTCCCAGTGAGGGTGGATGAGGAGGGAAGAAGAGGAAGAATCTGGAAATCAAAGTTTAAAAAACAAATATTAAAAAATTTGTTTTGGGGGGTAGCTAGGTGACACAGTGAATAGAGCACTGGCCCCAGAGTCAGGAGGACCTGAGTTTGGTTCCAGCCTCAGACACTTGACACTCACACACAAAAAAAAACTAGCAGTGTAACCTTGGGCAAGTTACTTAACCCCAATTGCCCTCCAAAAGGCAAAAAAAAATTTTTTTTTTAATGTTTTTTACATGCAACTGGGAAACAATATATACAGGCACTGGGTTATAGAAATTCACCTTGCCCTACTAGAAAGTTGGGGGGGGGGATGAGGAAGGATATAAGAGAAAGCAGATTGGTGTAAGGGTATTCAGCATGCTTTCTATCTTGGGGTGGGGGTAGGGAAAGACAAGAACAGTTGTAACTCAAAATCTTGTGGAAATGAATGTTGAAAACTAAAAATAATTTTTGAAAGTCCATTGAAATGTGGAATACTCATAAGTCTCACATATTTAATCAAGAATACTGTCTTAAAACATGGTGAACACCAGTCATAATGAAATTTGCTTCCACTTAATAGAGAGAAAATTATAATCCATATGGCAGTCATATCAGAACTACTTGTTAACTAGAAAGAGCAAAAGTCAAAATTAACACAAGACTATAAATGAGAAAAGATGAGAAGAAAACTGCATGAAATGACAAAGCTCCAACATGACCTATTCAACCAAGCTATTGTTATTGAAAAATGGGAAAAGGATGAAGGAAACGATACCAGACACTGTCACTAATTCCTGTAGCATTTTAACCAATGCAAAGTGGTTTCCATGATGAAGCAAATGAAAGAGTCCAGAAATCATCCTAGAGAACAATGTTTTGATCTCTTTTCCAAGGGAAACACCTGAGACACAAATCTATTTGTAAAAAGTTAAGACATTAGATGATAAAAGGTTTCAATAGAAGAAAGGACAATGCATCTACAGAAAATTTGGCATGAAAGTCTACCGAGCCAGATTAATCCAAGAATATTCTTAGGTGAAAATAGGACAACAGTTGAAAAATGAAACAGATGGGGCATTTCTATAGCAAAGTGTTTATAATACAGAAACATTATATTTGGATACTACCAGAAATAGAAATTTTATTAATTAAAAAACAGACATGAAAAACAGTTGTAGCTTATTAGACACACACAAAATAAAGCAATGCCAACCAAGATGGAATTAGTTGTCAAGATATTTGAAACAGATCAGGACACTGTATAATTGGAAAACATTTTGGACCTTTATTACTATGAAAATAAGGTGATCCTGATGTTTGAAAAGGAATCACTAATTATCAGCCGATAAACCTATTTTTAACATACATAAACTTTGTTTTAGTGTACTTCTTATGTCTCTGTGATGTGCTTGGTTACATATGAAATATATTTTGAGAAATAAAAAGATTTTCACAAATGATCTTCAGTAAGAGACCAAATAATCATAGTTATTCTATTGACAAAAAAATGAAGAGAATATAAGATCTTGTGGTATTTATCATTTGCTGGTTATTTTTTTAAACCACATTTGACTTAGTAATACAAAATGACACCTTGAAGTTTATTCACCAGTAAGGTATCTCACATGTGTTTTGATAATATAATAATCCTTTTTCATATAATCACAGAGGTAACTTGAAATGATCTCTTGGTAAAAAAAAAATATCCCGTTGGGCATAAAATAGATGGATGCTTATGAAAATTACCGACCACTCTTCTAGAGGTTGTGATATCTGAGTCCAAATAGAAGAAGGATTCTCAATAGATGGCAAAATCTTCCAGATGTTCCTCTGGAGGATGACATTGTGCTATTGCAACAAGCCTACAATCTCATCAATGAGGTCAATAACTATTCAAGAGATCAGCTAAACAATTCATATAGGGAAACAAAGCAGAAAATGTCTATTATCCTGATTATGGCCCATTGGGTTCATCTATATAAGTCCATCCATTTTGGGTAGCATTGATAAAGGTTCAATGAGAAAAAAACAGAAATCTGCATGAATAGAGAGAGAGAGACTGGACTGAATTTAGAAAACTGCAGTCATAACAAGTTATTCCCTGACCTAACTACACACAAACTCTCTCTC
>NW_027185665.1:11736284-11760542 GCF_028583685.1 Petaurus breviceps papuanus | reverse complement strand
CACACACACACACACACACACACACACACACACACACACCCCACTATATATACCTAGGAGTATGAGTTGCTAAAGATAATTGGCAATATAAAATGTGAATCCAGGTCTTCTAAATCCCATTCTAGCTCTCCTTCCCATGCCTTTCATCTGTCTCATATACTAAAAGAATAGAGAGCTAACAACCCTAAGGAAGCACCGTATGTGAAGAAGGAAGGCCTGACAACTTTGACAAAAAATTCACTTATTCCTTGAAAACATCATTTATTGACTACATTTATACTGTTTGTTTGGGGAAAATGTTCAACTGGCTATTTTGGAACCTAACACAGCTCTTCCATTTTGTTGTTATTTCTTCTGCAGAGCCAAGTTCCCATTATGTAATCTCCCTAAAAGCCTTTAACAATGCGGGAGAGGGAGTTCCTCTCTATGAAAGTGCCACCACCAGATCTATGACAGGTAAGTTAAAGATGCTGATCTTCTTGTTGCAGTTTAGTCAGTATGAGCATTCTAGTGAGTCATCAAATTCTATAATTTGGTACATATAGATATGCAGGCTGATTCCCTAATCTTTTTGATTGTCCTTAACTTTACATTCAACTAATTTAAAAGTCCCTGCTGTGTACCTTATTTCATTTTAGTTGAAAGTGATTAGTAGAAATGTTTTACTTTAAAAAAATAGGCTGAAAAAGTTAGCTTAAATGGGAAGAAGAATTATTCCATGTAGAATACTCCTAATTATTTAGGAACTTTTATCTAGGCCCTCATCATCTGGCTGCTGATTTGGGGGATTACTGCTTAGTCGAGTAGTATACTGGTACCAAAATCCCTTCATTCACCCTTGAAGGTTGAGGACAGAATGTCCCATGGATGGATTGACTCTATAAGAATTTTAAAATCTGTCTTCTCCATCGTGATCAGCACTGGACTCCAGCCTTTATAAATGTTACTTGCTATTCCATGCCTATAGGTAAAATGGAAGAAGAAGGTCAAAGTCTTGAGAAGGGGAAAAGAAAGGCTAAGGAAATAATTTTTAATCACATCTATGTGATGCACTAGTTGACAATGCTTTTTCTAAGTTTTACTCTACTTGGAGTAGTAGCTACCTGTGCAGTGTGATAGCAGGATCCTGAATGAAGTCTCTTCTCCTTTCACCAAAATTTGATTCTTTGAAATCCTGTGCTCTCAGCTCTCTCTTTAACTTAAGCCTTTTGATTCATATTGGAATGCAAGTAGCATTGAGATTGGTAACAATTTTCTTTGTCATCAGTCATTGTCAATCAAAGGCCTTAAACTCATCTCTATTTCTGGAGGCTCTCTAGAGTCTTGAACATTTGAAAAGGAAAGAATTAGGGAAGAAGAGAGAGAAAATGTACAGAGAATAGGTCTATTTCAGGTACCCTGAAGTCTTTTGCTTGTCTTACAGATTTAGTTAAGGGTAAGCCCTAGTTATTATTTAAAATACAAATGTGACAAACAATTTTGTAAATATCTGGTGGTTGAATCCAGTTAAACTGGTGGCTTTGAATTACCCAGTTGTGAGATCGTGTTGAACCAGATGTTTTTTGGATAAATGGTTTGCTTATATTAAAGCACCTCAAATAACATTCATCTCCAAATAAAGTGATGACTATAAAGTTATTTTTTGGTAATTGAGGTTAATGAGTTGGCTCAAACCCAAGTTTTAAACTAGTATTCTAGAATGATATTTTTGACTACCCAGGATTTTTATTTCTCCAGTTTTCTTTCTCCCTCATCAGCAAAGATTATTGAGGGACAGATCTATACATTATTTTTCTTTGTCCAATACTTTCTAAGTAAAGTACTACAGAAATAAAATTCTGAGAAGACATTCTGATACTGACATGCTTAGCTTGTGACAAGCTTTTAATTTTTTTCAATAGCTCTGTGCATCAGATTAACATACCAACATATGTCATGGTCCAATCATAGGACTTTCTGTCTGTAACTACTATCAAGTTAGGAATGTTAAGCAATAAAATTAATATGCTAAAGAAAGTCGAGACTTCAATGACAGGGGTTATTAGTTGATGATAATACAGAGCCTCAGCTAAGCTGAAAGTAGTTTAGTATGAGCTAATCAACCCTTTTTAACATGCTATGCTCTCCTTATCTGCCCCAGGCTTCATTGGTAAGCATATCCCATTCTCCACACATGGTTCCTAAGATGCCTATGGCTCATCAACTGTGTTTTTCCTTTTGTATTTCTAATCTTTATTGGGTTGTGAGGCAAAGAGATTTCAGAGTTTGGAATGGGACAGATGTGGAAAGCCAGTGAAAGAAAAATAAAGAGAATGTGTTCTAAAGAAGATGGACAGGAAAATAATATTCCTTCAGTATTTTTCCCTGGAGGATGACAGCATTGTTTGATTCTTTCCTTAAAATTCATGCTCAGTGTCAGGAACTTCTTAGCAGAAGGATATATAAGTCACTAAAAACAAAGGGCAAATAAAGAGATAGATGGGGGGAATTTTAGAAAGTACCTTTACCAAATGCATGCGCAGTAGTTGCATCTGAAAAAAAAACCTACTCAGCCTTTTTCTTCTCAAAAGTATTCCTATGTGGAATCTTGGAATATGCCTTACATAAAGGCAAAAACTAAAACACATACACCTACACGTACACATACACGTACACATACACATACGCAAGGAAATGCATCTATCTAGGTAGAGTTAAGCATGAGCCTGCTTTTATAAATTCTCATCTTCCCTGGAGAGAGGTTATAACCACTTACTGAGCTATTTCAATGGATCCATATCCTTTAAAAATCTTTACTAGATCAATTGAGTTTTGGAATTTTATCTTTTCTACCACATGTACAATGAGATAAAGCCAGGATGTGGGCGAAGTTTGTTGCTGCTGTTGTTTGAAATAAGGGTAATTATCATTTTCTTCAAGCCTGGTTTGTACCTTAGAGAGCTGTTAAATTCATGGGAGCCTATTGACATACCAGTCCAACATTAGACTTGTTTCAATTTTTAACCAAAAGGCTCCAGCCTCAGTGCTCGATAATTTATCTCCTCTGACATTAGCTCTCTCCTGGCTATGGCCACCAGAAAATCAGCAGTGTGAAGCACTCACTGGGAAACTGTTTTGGGAAAACTGTTCAACAGTTTTTCAGAAGGCACTTTAATTGTGCTTTCTGGGTAGTCTCTGACCTGACACTCCTGAGTGGAAAAACAAATTATCAAGATCTGTATGCAAGTGTCTCTCTAGAGGAAGTGTCAAATGAATGACAAGTTCATGTCTAAGGAAAATAAGTACTACTGAGAACAGATATCTTTTATTCAAGTGAAGAAATTCTAAAGTCATAGCTGGCCACACAGAAACATCAACCAAGGTGGATGTTTTTAAATATAAGGGAATCACTCAGGTACTATTTGCAGAAACTAAATTATCAAATCATTGCAAATAAATAATTCTTTTTTTTTATTTTTTGGAGGGGGCAAGGCAGGGCAATTGGGGTCAAATGACTTGCCCAAGGTCACATGGCTAGTATGTGTTAAGTGTCTGAGGTCATATTTGAACTCAGGTCCTCTTAACTCCAGGGCCTGTGCTCTATTCACAGCACCATCTAGCTGCCCCTACAAATAGATAATTCTAAAGTCCAGAAATACTTGGTTTCAGGATATAAAATTTTTGCTACTAATGGATGTCTAATCTTTTATTTTTGGTAGCTCCTAGCCTCTTCAATATTTTCTAAACTGGTACATTTGCTAGCACAACTAAATTTGAAAAACTGAGTTACTTGTCAACCTAAGGAAGGGAGAAACAAATAAACCTTCCCAAGGCAATAGCTCTAGGTTTGCTTTACTTTGGCTATCTTTGGAAAACTAGCCTTTAAAAACTGAATAATAATTAAAAAAACATAGGGTGGGACAGTATCTTCTATGGGTTAGAACACATACCCAAAAACACACACACATACACACAGACTACACTAACATGATGGATATCCACCTGATGTCCAAGACCTTACTGATATAGCACTGTCTTCAGTTTCTCCCAATCATTCATAAATTCATTTGATTTTAAAGGAGGTCTTAATGAAAGAGACATCAAAGGAAATTTGAAGAGCCTGAGCTCTGTCATTAAAATTTAAACACACATTATTCTTTCTTTTTCTTTTCTTTTTCCATTTTTTTCCTTTTCCAAAGACCAGAGTTCATTCAACTACTAAATAATTCAATGGAAAACAGTATGATGAAATAGGGATAGACGTATGAAATAGTCTGGACAAACTAAAGCAACCATCAGAATCAGCAAGGCTTCACTTTAAGTCATATTGTTCAAAATAAATAAATAAATAAATGAATGTTGTGGGGATATATTGCCATGTGCTAAATTCCACCTGGTGTCTTCAAATAAGCTGCCCATGACTAAGACTTATAATGTCATATCTCATTTATAAATAATAAGAATTAGGATGCTATTTTAAGTCCTTTTTTCCCTTTCCATTCCCCATCTGATGTATGTAGAATTGTAATTATTACTATCGTCACAAATGAGCAGTTATAAATCTAATTTGCTGAGACTAAAATGTAATGAAAGAATTTCAGAATAAATTTTGGTGACATTCCATCATTAGGCAAATTCAATTATCCTCTCCAAGAGTAAAATGAAGCATTTTCCAAATGCCAGCTGCCTATAAGGTATAGATGTTAGCTCTGTGACTCCTCCAGAGATATAGAGTGAAACTATATGATAAGGACAACAGGATCTTGGATTTTCTTAAATGAGTTAACTTGTTGCCTTGAAACAATATTGGGAAAACTCAAGATGAGTTGTCCACACTACCTATGTGAGTCCCTGGCTAAGACCGATTACTATGATCACTACCAGAAGACAACATTACTCATACCGTGTTTCCCCGATAATAAGACACTGTCTTATTTTTTTTTTGGACAGAAAAACACCAGAGGGCTTATTTTCAGGGGAGGGCTTATTTTAATGAACATTGACAGCAATTTAATAAACAGGTAAATGTGAACAAAAAAAAAATGTACCTTTATTCAATAAGCAAATCACTGGGGAAGAACAGGATGACGCGCTCACTGCTGCAGCTCTGATTGGATGCAGCTCGGAGCGTGGAGTGCGTTTCACTGGGGGGGGGGGAACGGTGCATACAGAGGGTACCGTAATGTAGCGTGTAGTGCAACGGATCACCTTCACTACAGTAGCAATCTCAATAGGGCTTATTTTCGGGGGAGGGCTTATTTTAGAGGAATCTTACACAGTAAGGGGAGGGTTTATTTTCAGGATAGGTCTTATTATCGGGGAAACACGGTACAAATTAATTATGTTGACACCCTCAGTAGAAAATAATTCACCTGGAACAAACCAAATCACAAACCAGTCAGGAAGGTGAATCACTATCACTGTAGCAAAGTGTGGAGTCACCAGGCATAGACTTGTCATTGTGAAATTCAGAACACTCCATTCTTTACTCTTGTTTCATGATTTCCAAATTTGAATGCTGATGTAGGATGGATTACAGGAAGGGAGAGAGCTGGAATGGGAGAAAATAAAAGACAAGATGTAAACTACTGAGATGAAAACTTTCTTCCATAAGAGGAAATTGATCACAGATTTCAAATTCTCTTTTGTCCCTCTTAATTTTGAGCTGTAAATATATTCAGAAATAAGTTTTCTGTTAATTCTTTTAAATACCAATTTATACATAAGAAGATATTTGCTTCTAAATATAATTTGTATATAAATGCAGAATGTATGAAGAATTGGTTGGAGTTGGCTTGGGAAAATATTCACTTATTATGAAATAGCAATATTACTTCTAATGTGTTTTCTGATTAAATTAATGACATGTTTTCTGTTCTTCTCATGTTTTCCTTCATCATTATTGCCATGCATTTAACTCATTGTGATGTGTTATCACCAATATTTATTTTTAAACTATTTTATTTATTTGTTTGTTTGTTTCATTTGGTGGGTTTTAAACCCAGATCCCATTGACCCATTGGAAGCTGATTTTTATCCTTTACCTGATGATTTCCCTACCTCAGTCCCAGATATCTCCACCCCCATGCTCCCACCAGTAGGTGTTCAGGCGGTTGCACTTACCCATGATGCTGTGAGGGTCAGCTGGGCAGACAACTCTGTCCCTAAGAATCAGAAAACAACTGAAGTTCGGTTTTACACTGTCAGATGGAGGACCAGCTTTTCTGCAAGTGCAAAATACAAGGTGAATTTCTAACTAATGTGGTGTATTATCAACCAAATATTTTTATTCTTTCATTCATTGTTGCACTGTTTTGAATGGTTGTTGGATTGTCAGAGAAGGCATGTTTATACTTTCTGAAGTATCTGGAGCGTTACTTGAATTCTACATCCCAAAGGTAGCAGTGGAAATGGTAATGATACTGAAAATTCTCCTCCTCATTTTTCCAGACTGATTTGTATATCTTCTCATGTTTTAAGGAAAACATTGATAATACTAAAGGAGTCCTGTTAAAAATATTAGATTGTAGTGCAGCTAAGTGGCGCAGTGAATAGAGCACCGGCCCTGGAGTCAGGAGGACATGAGTTCAAATCCAGACTCAGACACTTAACACAAAACTTGCCGTGTGACCTTGGGCAAGTCACTTAACCCCGAATGCCCTACCTTCCCCTCTCCAAAAAAAAAAAAAGCAAAAGAATACTATAATGCATTTGGAGGTAATTTGTCCAAACACAGAAGTCAGGGTGGCTAGGTGGCACGGTAAATAGAGCACCAGCCCTGGAGTCAGGAGGACTTGAGTTCAAATCTGCCTCAGACACTTAACACAAAAACTAACCATGTGACCTGGGGCAAGTCACTTAACCCCAATTGCCCTCCAAAAAGCAAAAAAAAAAAAAAAAACCCCAGAAGTCACATGTGACCTTTTGCCTGAAAATGTTTATGCCTTTATGTTTGTAGTATCATCCCTTCAAACTTACAGCACCCTCTCTGAGGTAGAGAGAGAGGACCCAATATAGTATTACTGATTTTATTCTTATATTGAAAATTTGGTAGATTTCCAAGGCTTTCTCATCACCTTCCTCCAGAAATACTTGATACAAGTATGGCTAGAATGACCAAATGCTCAACTCCCACTGAAAGCTACCCTAGCCTACAGGTCATGTACAGGGAAACTTCAGCTCCCTTTAAACATTTTCAATTAGCAGAGACTGGAGAAATGACAGATACCACCTATAGACAAGGGAAAAATCAATCTATCAACAAATAGTAAATGAGAACTTCAAACTGTATGATACTGAGCATGTTATTTAGAAAGGAAGCACAGTTTAATGGTCATTGCCTAATTTCTTCTTTGGATATTAAGATGATATTTGCTTCAAACATTAAAGGAAAAAAAATTGAGAGATTGCATGAGCTAATGTAGCCTTGCTAATAAGTTTATAAGCCTCAGCTACCCACTAAGGAAAATTAGTAGCTTGACTCAGTCATGTCTTCATTTTCCTTTCTCTTCTGCTCTGATTCCTTACCATTGAACAAAGACAACTTCAAATTCATATTCTGGTTATTTTCAAGACTAAAGTATCCTTTGAAAATTTCTCCCTACAGATAAGCTTAAATATTGAGGGGGGAATGATAATACACTTATTTTTCTTAATCTCTTAGTATTATTTTCTGACTTTAAAATTGTAGAGAATCCATATTTCATGATAATTTTACTCTAAACCATTTAAAAGTAATTTTCTTTTTGTTATGTTACCATTCTAGGTTAGAAAAATCACCACTTAAATTCATATAGTGGTACTGATATAAGGATATGAGATAAGTAGCCTGTCTATCACCTTAATGTTTTAACCTAAATAAAGACAATATTATCAAACAAGGTATCCACAGGAACATATTGGAATATTTTTTAAACACAGTCCATATGCTGCCATTAATTGAGTTTAAATTTATTTAGAATAAGCTCTTTCTCCCTCATATATATATATATATATATATATATATATATATATATATATATATACATTTTGCTTTTTGGAAAGGGAAAGGCAGAGCAGTTGGGGTTAAGTGACTTGCCCAAGGTTACATGGCTAGTAATTAAGTGTCTGAAGCCAGATTTGAACTCCGATCCTCCTGACTCCAGGGCCAGTGCTCTATTCACTGAGCCACCTTAGCATCCCTCCCTCCCTTATTTTTAAATACAACCTCATCAATGTCCATCACTTGTGCCTCTTGAGGAATGCAATGAATTAATAAGCCTAGAAGATGATAACTCAATGAAAGCTTTCAAATATAACTATAGTACATCATCTGTAAAAATTCAATTCATAGAATGGATGTGGCTACCTGTCAAGCAGAGAACAAGGAAAATCCAGCAGAGTGATGATAGTTAGATTAAGGCTAATCCCAACTCCCAAAATTCCTAACAACACATAGATTATCATTTTGCATAGTTAAAACATAATTAAAATTTCCTCATAAAGTCCCTCAGTAATATAAATAATAGTCCTCAAATGACCTAAGGAAGTAATTAGTTCCACATCTCTAGAAGTCTTCAAATGGGAATCTGGGTGACCATTTTCCAGGGGTACAATTGAAGATTTGGATAGACATTGGACTAGTGGCCTTTTAAAGTTTATTTCCAATCAGATATTTTAACTCTCTAATGTGACATAGTCAAACACTTACCTGTAGTATCCAATAGCCAACAGTGTGCCACAAATGTTTAATTATCTGCTCTCCCAAAAATTAATGCATGCACAATACACTTTTACACTTAATCTTCTTTATTAACAATTTTTGTTTTCATTTTCTTAAGTCCAGCCAATCAACAAAACAACAAATCAAACCCTGATTTGTTTTAGAAATAAGCATTTGCTTATTTCTAAGGTGTAAGTTTTCATACAGAAAATTTAACAAATGGCTGTTGTGAGTCAGAATGAGCTAGATCCAGTATTCCCCTGCCTATAGCTGTTGTTTGAATTACTAATGAAAAATAAAGAAGCCTTCTCTTCCTTTCCCCCTGTTATGGATCATAGCGTGAAAGTAGAAAATGGAACAAGATTGGTCTAACTCCCCATACAAAATACCAGCCCTTATTAACCTTGACACTCTCCCTGGCCTCACCCAGAGGAGACAGAAAGAAAAGATAAAATAAGAAAAAGACAGTTAGATGAACAGTGGAAGGTAGCTTATAGACCATATCTTGTAGAATCTTACATATATTTAGAAATATAATTAATTTAAAGTTTTCTAAAACTGAATAGTAATAAAACATCCCATTTTAATCCTTTTTGAAGCATGTTGATAATGATTATCTTCTTTCATCTTTCCTATAACCATAAGTAATATATCAAACATTTGTTATGACCTTTTTACAGGTAGGGAAATAAGTCAGGCATGCTTGTTTCAGAAGCATATCGTCTTTACTCACTTCCAGCTACTTTAAGTTCTATTTTAAAGACTCAATTTTTCATTATTGAAAAAAAAAATAAAACAAACAAATCCTTGAGAGCTGAAGATCCAGGTCAGCCTGAGCATGAGTCTTTTACTTATCACCATAAAAATGTTCTATAGCAAACCAAATAGATCATTGATTAATCTAACAATTATTTATTGAAAACTTTCTTAAGTCAAGTTTTTATGATAGATTTTGATGCATAATGTATAGGAAATTATTACTTCATGCAAAGGGATTATGATCAATTCAAGAAAATAAGGTACTGACAGGTAGCTATAATTTGAGTCACTCTATGATGATGGTCACATGAGTGGTTCTTATTAATACTACATGCCCACATTATTTTCTTCATAGGGATATGAGTAATAATTCACAAAAATAGGTGTTTTTTTCTAAATATCATGTTCTTAATCAGTGAAGGGAGGTGCTGCATGGAAACTGGAAAACAAGTTCAACGCCATTTTGGTAATCATCTTAACTCAGAAAAATAACACATGTATCAAAAATGAAACCAAGATAAATATTTAATCCTGTGAGAAGTTCCAGCATCTAAATGTCAAGTATGGATCTATATTTATAAGGTTTATAGAGAGTTTCAAACTCTCCTCTTCCTGTGAGTGATACATATTAGTCGAGGAGACAAGGTGATTTCTTTTGAACATTAAAAACAATAAGGAGTGAAAACATATTCAACCTTCCACTAACATTCCCTTAACCTATTGTCAAAAGTCAAGAAATATCAAGGGATCCATCACATTTAAATAATTGTAGCAATACTCAGCAAAGCAATAAAATCCCTTTGTCCTAAATGTCATTTGTTCATCATTTATCATTCAGCTCAAGTGACCATATTTAAGTGTTTATGTTTAGTCCTTCAGTCCACAAGCATTTCTTTAATATTTACTAAATGCCAGAGTTCTAAGTTCTGGCAGTACAAAGAAAGGCTAAAACTGACCCTACTTTTAAAAAGTTTACATTCTAATGGGGGAGACAGCATGCAAATAACCAGGTACATACATATAAATACAAGATAGATAAGGAGGAATCTGAGAGGGGAAGGAATTTAGTAAAAGGGGATGATCTGGGACCTCTGGAGAAAGTGGTGTTTGCCCTGAGTATGAAGGATTCCAGAGAACTAATAGGCAGAGGTTTTTCATTATTTGGTCTATAAATCTTCACACCAAGAAATTAAAATATATATATTATATATGATTTATTGACAGAAATATATATTGTATATGTATATATAATATAACATGTACATGTATGTTTCTGTATTTATATACATGTGTATATGTGTGTATATATAATGTATATATGTGTGTGTATATGCATTTGTACTGACTTGATTTTGGCGAGATTAGACCACCCAAATAGAATGACTTTAAGATATTTTGAGTGTTATAAAACAGAAGAATAATATTTCTAGTTTTACCTTCAACTAATGTTTATTTTGTTCCTACTGAGTGTAAAAGAATATGATATATCCTCAGGGAGACAAAAATTAGCTAAGACAGCCTCTACCCATACGGAGCCAATAATCAATCTAAAAGGAAATAGCACATTTCCATAAGTAGCTACAATCCAAAATACAGTCTTGAAGCTCCATGACCAATATTAAAAAGTTTTTTTTTAATATAATTTTAATTTATTATAACAAAATTGAATCCAGTTTGATTTTCTGTTCTATACAAGCATTCTCTAAACTGAAAAAAGATCCTAGGATAAGGTCAACTGTGGCATGTCATTGTAGTTTACTTCTCTCAAGAACATGGCAGGTTCTTATATAAGGAAAGGTAAATCACCCTTTAGTATAAGAGTTTGCTTTATTGGATATAGTTTGCTTTACTGTTTATCAGGATATAATAAATAATATAATGAAAATATCATTATATCATATACATATATACATACACATATAATGTGTATATAATTAACCAGAATATAATGCTGTATCTTTGTACTTCTTCAAAAAAAAATAGAGCCAACTTTCTCTATTAGCAAAAATGCTTCTGTTGTGTTTTATTGCTGGGGTATTTGATAGTCTTTTTTTTTCGCATGTCTTGATTTACCATGTTGATAGAGTTCACAGTCTTTTTCTACTTGCTTTTTTTCCCCTATGTATATAGTCAGCAGATATAACATCTCTGAGTCACACAGCGACAGGCCTTAAACCAAACACTATGTATGAATTCTCAGTCATGGTAACCAAAGGTCAAAGGTCAAGTACATGGAGTATGACTGCGCACGCCACCACATATGAAGCAGGTATGTTAAATCAAAGCTGTTTAAGTGATCTGCTCTTGGAATTGACATTTATATTATTCTCTAGACTATTGGTGAGCGTGAACATCTACATTAGGATGGTGCTACTGTACATACCTTATAAGTCCTTATCCAAGACCTGGAATTTCGTGAAGCTTGGATACAGGAGCATGACCTATAACAACAACAATACCAAAATGATGATGATGGTGGTCACAACAACTAGCATTCACAGGGTGTTTTAAGGTTCATAAAGCTGTCTAAAAATATTATCCCATTTAATCCTCAAACAACTTTGTAATGTAACAACTTTGCTATTCCTATCCCAACATCATAGATGAGGAAACTAAGACAAACAGAAGTTATATGACTTGCCCACGGCTGCACAGCCAATAAGTATTTGAGGCGAAATTTGAACTCAGGTCTTCCTGATTTCAAGTCCAGCATTCTAAACACTGGATCACACAGCTATTTCAAGAAGTGAGGATAAATGCCATCTTTGGATTAGTTCTCAAATTTAGTATATTTAGTTACTGTAAAATCTACATCTTATCTCCTTGAATCTTTCTCTTCATTTTTACTTTATACACACAAATTCAGAAGGGCCAAACTTCAGTCTGTCCACAGTTACCTAACTAATGTTTAATAACTGTTTTACTTTGTGTTCATATATATGTATGTATATATAAACAGGAGTTTACTTTTACACAGATGTTCCAAATACAAGAGAAAAGGAAGAATCATTTCTCAGAATTATAAGTCTTGTTAGAGATGCTAAGCACATATAAAACAAAACAAAACAAAAATCTTGAATATTGAATACAACATGTTAAAATGTATAGGAGAATGTAGTGTAGAATAAATTTATAAGCACTAAAGAGACTTAGAATAAAGGAGTGATTAGAGAACATAGTCATCTGGGGGAATATCACCTTGAGGAAGTGAGATCTGAAGGTTGATCTGGTGTTAGAAAATGGGCCAGAAAGGAAAAGAACTAGACTGACAGATGGGAGCTTGTGATTTTTTCCTAAACCCACCATTGCTGTTGCTACTACCTCTATCTCCAGGAAACAGGCAACTAATATATCAAGAAAGGACATTGTATATGGGCCTCCCAGGCTATTAGAAAATGTTCCTGCTGACCTATTAGCAAGATAACTGTTTATTCTTAATTCTTAAAGAGACCTGGAGCTCCCAGATGGGTCCTAGAAGTCACTGTAAATAGGGCAGATTAACTAGAAGCCCAAAGTAATCCTACCTGAAATAGGCATGTCTTAAGACAAAGCAATTACTTCTGTGATCATTCAAAAAAAAAAGTTTAGGCTCAACCTTGGTGCTATTTTTATACTCCCCCCCCACACACACACATGTATAAAATATCTCACTCCCTGTATAAACCAGAGCTCATGTCTTCCCCTCCACTTAATGGCAACAGAGTGACACTTTAAAGCTTTTTTCAACTTGAACTAGTTCAAATCTAGGCTAATGAAATTCACTGAAATTTTACAATTTTATTTACTATGGTCATAAATATAGAGTTCATAACCTTAACTCGATTATGATGTGGAGTGGTTGGCATGTGTAATTCATAGAAATCTAGCATCCAAACAGGGCAGATATGAAGATGTTTTATTATTGGGTTTGTAACTTTATGTCATTTTTGTGGGAAATGACACTATGGTATTTACAAAGGTTTTTTTTTGTTTGTTTTATAAAACTGACTGTAAACCTTTTCTTTTGAGATGAGGTAAATTTTAAAAACGATGAATAGTGAACTGTGGTCTTCCCATGATACTTTTTTTAAAATATATCAAGCAAGTCCCTACTCATTAGGGGGCTCTTCACAGAGGGCTTACTCTTCTTTTGCAGGTCACCCTCCTAAGACGTTATAGAAGTTTTATTTTGCCATTCTCTAGTACTTTTTCCCAGTTTCAATGAATCTAAGCTTTTTACACAGTGTTCTGCTCAAGTGAGATCTCTCTAACCAGAACAGCTGAGGAAGTCTTCGAATGTTGTGCAGTGTCGAGAGTTGATATGACTTTTTTTAAATGAGCAATTTACCTGCTTTGGGGAGTACAAGTAGAAAAAACAACTGACCGACTTTTACATATTCAATAATTCAGAACAT
Source organism: Petaurus breviceps papuanus (assembly GCF_028583685.1). Lineage (NCBI taxonomy): Eukaryota > Metazoa > Chordata > Mammalia > Diprotodontia > Petauridae > Petaurus > Petaurus breviceps. The sequence continues at coordinate 11,746,709 of NW_027185665.1, read as the reverse complement.
ATGTGTGGGATGGAGCAGCCAAATTAATCATCTCATCAGTTTTGGGCCATAATGTATAGTCTGGTACTTGGGGAAATCTAGGTAGAGTAATCTGTTTCTAGGCTCTCCCCATTTCAATTTATCCTAAACACTATTGTCACATCAAGCTTCCTATTCATAAACCATTTATAACTTCCCATCGGTCAAGTCACTTAACCCTGTTTGCCTCAGTTTCCTTATGTGTAAATTGAGCTGCAGAAGGAAATAGCAAATCACTCTAGTATCCTTACCAAGGCAACTCCAAATGGGATCAGAAAGAGACATGACCGAAAACCGCTGAACCACAATTGCTTACTTAATGAAGGCCAAAGTTGATGGTCTAGATGTTCAATATTTCCCACAGTGCAGTCTGGACTTTTCAAGTTGTTTCTCTTACTAATAACATAGATCCGTTCACAAATGATCTCAAACTCTGTCATTCTCCATGGTCCAGTCTACTACTATGCTCACATCCATCCCTTCCCCAGGTATTTTTTTTTACATGCAAAAACAAGTAGAGGTAAAGAAATGTGTCAGTCACTTATCTATATCTGCTAAAGCTTTGTTATAATTTTTCAAAGTGCTAGAATCAGTCCATGAGATTCAACACAAAGACCAAATGTGCCTTAGTGTTGTTGGCTAGACACAAATTAGGGGTACATGCCTTAATTCTTAATTTTTTCCATATTCTCTTAACTCCCCATCCTTTGTTCACCCAAATTCTGTTCCATTTACTTCATCACAAACATTCAGAAAACCAGCTTCTTTAGACATCCCTATCCTACCTATTAGCAATATTGGGAGAACATCCATGGTCTTTTATATTTGAAAAGAGTAGGAAATTCATTGTTGTGGGTAACTCTGAAGCCTGTCCACATCAGCATACAGGTTTACCTCCTCAAAGTCTGTCTTCCAATCTTCTCAATTAACTCTCTGCTCAGCCTTTACTTGTTTCTGATAAATATTTGCCTTTTCTTATTTCTATATCTTTACTTATGAATTTTGGCTATCCTTGTGTCCCTATCTACAACTCATGAAAATCCCAGTCATCCTCTTCCCCTGATAATCTCTTTTTCCCCTTTGCTGCTGTGACTATTTATATCATTCATAAGTGACAACACCTAATATTATAATTATCTCTTCATATGTTTTTTCTGTCCTATAAAAGTGAATAAAGCGAGGCCTTGCACTTATGCCTCATTCATCTCACAATGTCTACCATAGTTTATAATAAACCTAGCTATATTTTCATACGTGCCCGAATTATTTTAGCTCTATTATGTCCACAATAGCAATTTAGTCTAATGAGAAAAGTATTGAACTTCAGGGCTATCAGGTGACTCAGATTTTGGTCTTGGCTCTGCCATTAACCATAAGAAGTCATTTAACCTCTTTGTCTCACTTCTATAAACCTACTATTTCTCACTTCAAGTCATGCCACAGGGATCAAGTGATAGATAATAACAATATGGGAAAATGAGAAATGAGTTGGCTTCTCTTAAAGTCAAAGGATAGTTATATTTACAGACATGGATCAGATGGAGATTGATATATAAGTGAAACTTAAAGTAGCATATTGTTACTTCAAATATCTTTGGGAATAAGTGAAATAGTTCAAACCCAGACTTTGGTAAAAACATAATATAGCATTTTGCTGGTGTTCAGTCATTCAGCCACGTCTGACTCTGTGTGACCTCATGGACCATAATATTCCAATTCTGACCATGGGGTTTTCTTGGCAAAGATACTTGAGTTGTTTGCCATTTCCTCCTCCAGTGGATTAAGGGAAATAGAAGTTAAATGACCTGCCCAGGGTCACACAACTGGTAAGTGACCGGTCAGATTTGAACTTCCTGACTCTAGACCCAGCCCTCTAGCAACTAAGCCACCTACCTAGCTGCCACCAATACAGAATCTAGATATCTGTTATTTGTAATCACTTATGTAATAAAAAAAAATGAGAGGTGGCAAAGAACATTGTATCAATGACTGCCCTGAGAATCAGGATGACCTAAGTTTTGACTGACATATATTGGACCTGTGATCACCAGTAAGTCACTTAACCTTTCAGTGACCTGGGTAAATTCCCTCAGACTACAAGTTATAGAAAAGTTATTAGTTTATATCCTATATTGGTGAAATCACGTGCCAGACAAAAACAAACAAATGAATGTTAGATCGTTAAAAGAAGAGATAAAAAATGTTTAATCAGCCTTGTTTGTTGGCATCTTATAAAAAGCACACATTAAAGTTTATTATAATAACCCACTTCTTTAATTGGATGATTCATTTTTTATACTCAAAAAAGATGAAGTTCATGGATCATTTTATTTTCCTTTATGCCTTCATTTAGCAAAATGAGCTGGCTCATCACCTTTGAGCTTCTTTTTACCCAGTCATCAGCTTTTAATATAAAGAAGGAAAAATGGTTCATCCCGACTAGTTTAAAAGGCACAGCCTTTTATCTAATGACTAACATGAACTAAAATTTTTAATAGCTTTCAATAACAGATAAAGGCCAGGAAGTTCATGACTACATCACATCCTTCCATAGGCAACTATCCATAGCCTAGCAACTATCTTGAATTGCTTGTGTGTGGTTTTTTCCATGTCTCTCTGGTAATCCCTTCTTTTAGGGAGCATTGTCTTCAGTGTTATCTTCTAGTGACAGTGTTGCTTTACGATTGGTAATTTTCCCTGGTATGGGGCCTTCATTATCATGCATATTAGCTCATAGTCTCCTTCCTCAGGAATCTAGGCTTGACCTAATTTATTATTTCTTATACCTCAGGAGGTCACATTACATAACTCATATGGATAGAACTGAATAGCAATAGTCTTGACATTGGGACCCCAGATGACTTGGAGAATCAGGCATAGAGTCATTAGATTTGGGAATATGAGTGGGTTTCTAGGTGAAAGATAAAGCCATAAGATTGATAGGTCCTTTTACATGCTTTGAAAATCTAGCTTAAACAATGTCAAGCTCAAAATCACAATTACAGATCAACCAACAAGAACTTATTAAGTGCTTGCTATATGCCAAGCACTTTCTCACATGCTGGAAATATCAAGATAAAATGAAACAATTCCTGACTTCAGGGAATTTGCATTCTAATATGTACATAAGTAAATAGGTGTGTATATATACATACATATACACATACTCATTCCAAGTAGGTGAAAAGCAGAAGTAACTTAAAAGAATACTGAGATTCAGCCTGGGTATATATTTAAATATGTATATGTATGTATGTGCGTGTGTGTGTGAGAGAGAGAGATGGAAAGAGGGGGAGAGAGAGATTGATCCACAGAGATTAGAAGTGCATATTAGACTATGGACTGAAATATGTTAAAGTATGGAGAAGAAGGGGGAAAGAAAGCTGTAGGAGACAAGAGTAGAAAGGATGGAAAGGGAGGGGCAGAAGGAAAGACAAGAAGAGGGGAGAGAAAGAGAGGAATAGGTGAGGAGGAAGGAGAAAGTAATATAAGGAGAAGAGAGGAGGATGAGGGGGGTGAGAAGGGAGACACAAGACAACATGGTACAGGGAAAAGAATGTCCTACTCTGGAGTCAGAAGAACAGGTTTCAAATTATTTCTCTGATCTTGAATGATCTTGGGCAAGTCACTTAACTTCATTGAGGCTCAGTATCCTCATGTGTAAAATGAGAGCGTTAGACTAGTCTCTTCTCACTTAAAATCTGTGATCTAATGAGAGTGAGAGAGTGAAAAAAGAGTACATACAGAAAATAGCATAACATATATATTTACCCTGTTGTTACAACTCATTGGCACCTTCTGGAGAAAAGACTTAAAATTTCCATGATCCTTATGGGACCAGCAATTCACAAGAGTAAAAGGGATGTTTAATATACGTCTTCCTGATGTGTGGCAAAACTGTGCTGAACTTTAACAGATTAAATAGAAATCCTTCCTAAATCTGTACCTCATTGGTAGCTATTTCCTCTATAAATAGAAAGATTTGTCCTGTCGTCCTGAATCTGTTCTGCTCCCATCAAACCCTTTTCTTCTTATTTAGATTTTAGTGAATATCATCAGATCATAGATTTAGAACCACAAGTGACCCTGGAAACCATCTAGTCCAAATCTCCATTTTGTATACTGAGACCCAGAAAAGCTACACTTAATTTACAGGTTGAAAGAGTTCCCCACAGTCATACAGGCCTTGACAAAGGTCAAGAATTTGAACTCCATCATCTGACTCTGGAGCCAGTGCTTTCCTTAACACCACACAGCCTAGGCAGAGCAAGAAAGTGTTTCCATTTTAACTTGTAAGTCCTAAAATACTAATAAACATGTTCCCAAAGGGAAAAATATGAGACTGAATTGAAATCAGAGGACCCTGGTTTTATTTCCCTCTCTGCCATTTACTATTTCTATGACTTTGGGTCTCAGTTTACTCATCTGTAAAATGAAAGTATTTGACTAGATGCCCTCTATGTCTTTTCTAGCTCTAAAATTTATAATACTATGAGTGGTGGGTTAGTATAGATAACATTTTTTTTAATACTGAGCAATGAATTAATCCATATGCTAAAGGTAGTTAAAGAAGTAGGTAGGCTTATAACTTATAACTGTTTTAGATTTTCCATTGTAGAAATCAACTAAAAACACATCAATACTATGTGCTCTAGGGTGACTAGGTGGTGCAGTGAGTAAAGTGCTGGCCCTGGAGTCAGGAGAACCTGAGTTAGGATCTGGCCTCAGACACTTAACACAAAAAAACCAGCTGTGTAACCTTGGGCAAGTTACTTAACTCCAATTGCCCTCCAAAAGGCAAAAAATTTTTTAAAAATTTAAAAAATACTATGTGCTCTACTCCATAAAACCAGTGCTTTTGGCTTCCATAGAATGCCCTGAATATTTCTTCTCCCTTGGTCTAAATTCAGACATGGGGGGACAGAGAAGTAGATGGGGAAGGAAAAGAGGGAAATAAAAACCAAAAGAAACCTACTGTACTTGACCAACTACTAGCAAAGCAAGATCATGATTGAACATCCCATGGGTGTTTGTTTTCTTTCATTCTCGGTGATTAAGCTTTCTTTCCATCTCCTTTTGCAGCTCCAACTTCTGCACCCAAGGATTTGACAGTCATTACTAGGGAAGGGAAGCCTCGAGCTGTCATTGTGAGTTGGCAGCCTCCTTTAGAAGCTAATGGAAAAATCACTGGTGAGTAAAACAATGGCCATTCCCAAACTTGGCCAGTTCTTTTCTTCTGCCCTCAATTGTTTACTTCAGGGCTGTTTCTACTTCTCCCATTGTGTATTGTTTTCTGTCACAGCCTATCAGGGAACACCATGATTCACTTCTGCTTCTACTTCCCCCACCAACCAGTACAAAGGTCACTCTAACATTGATTTCCATTTTTGAGTTGCTTAAAGAAAGGGGATGGAATGAGAGGAGCACACACCCTGTGGATGTGTGTTTATAAGTATTCTATACCTAAATGTGTATATTATATATATATATATATATATATATGTGCACATATATAGAAACAGAGTGTAACTTTTTTCAAAGTGTTGCTTTATTTTACTGAATTTTTTATCTTATTTTTTAGTATATATTATAAAGGATAGAAGTCTATAAGGAGGAAGGGAGTGGGAAGGCTATACAGAGAAGTGTAGTGATATAAAAACAAAAAAAGTAAAATATATGTGTACATGTATACACATATTGAACATATGTTCACATATAAAACACATACATATAAAACAAGTATATAGATATATAATTGTTACATATATAATTATATACATATACATGCATGTAAAAACAACAAAAATATATGTATATATATAATTTTTGTTGTTTTTACATGACATACATTTGCCCATCTCTCCATCTCTTTTCCCCCTTATAAAGTTCCATACTTAATAGTATAAACTAAAAAAGAAGAGAGAAAATGTTCAGCAAAATCAAGCAACACATTAAAAAGAGCCTAAAGTTATGTATGACGTTCCACTCTGTTCTACAGAGGATGAGAGTAGCCAGTAGATATACCCCAGAGGGAATATCTTTTCATATCAATTCTTTGGGGTCAAGTTTAGTCATCATAATTCTTCAACATTCAGTTTTGATTGTTTTGGTGTTTTCTCCCATTTGCATCATTGTAATCATTGAATATGTTGTTTTCCTGCTTCTACTTCCTTCCTTTTGAATCAGTTCGTCTAAGTCTTCCCATGCTTCTCTCTGTTCATCATGTTCGTTACTTCTCACAGCACAGAAATAGCCCATTACATTCATGTAATTGGTTAGCAGCTCCCCAAATACTGATTTCTACTTCTTTGCTACCACAAAAAAGTGCTGCTCCCTTTTTTCGTTAATTGCAGAAAAATGCACTGATACAATTTTTTAATACAATGCTTCTATTCCAGAAGGGTCCTGAGGTCTACTGCTCAGCAATTAGTGTCTAATAATTAGTAGCTTGTCTGAAAATGATGAAATTTAAGAGATACTTAATGCTCACATATTTTAGCATTTTGGGGGGAATACCAGATTTATTGGAAGGGTGGTAACTCCTTGCCACCGCCTTAGAGTCACAAGGCTCAGAAAAGGCTTACTATTGACTGACACAGATTAAGCTTAATGAATGTTTCCCAGTGGAAGATTTTATTTGGCCAAATATTGCTGATAACATCAATGCCTAATTAAAGCATCCATTAGAATCCTGTAACATTAATTTAGTATGAAAAATATAATAGAATTCTATCAGGAGTTTTGCATTTAAATTATCGCTCTAGGCTTTTAATAGATGTCTCCATAGCATATAATTATTATTAAAAAATTATACAATTTGAAATGTGCACATTATAGTCTAATTAACTTGAACCACTGGATTAGGCACATGCAAGTTTCACTTTTTGTTTCCATAGCAGAGGTAATCTCTGCTATAGTTCCATTACATGCTAACAAAATAATGGAAGCATTTAATGATAGCTATATGGTCCATGGGAATGTGGGTCAGCTGATGGATTTAACTTCATGCCAGTAACCTCCAGAATCTTACAAAATGAAAGAATAATTTTCACAACTTGTGGTTTAAATTTAACTCGAATACTTGTTTTCTCTAAGAAATCCCTTTGCCTGCAATCACCAAATAGAATTCTCATTTGAGCTGTCAGATTTAGCAAAAGAGAGGCATAAAACCCCTTCACATACCCTGTGCTCAGCTGTCAGTGTGCCAGGCATTTTGAGGATCCAGCTAGTTCTTTCCATTTTTTTCTTTTAATTTCAGTTTCCTCCTTGTTTCTAATTGTGTGTGCACGTGTGTGTACACACAAATACATATATGCGTATGTTTGTATGTGTACATATATGTGTATACATAAAGACATATGCGTGTGTACATACATATGAACTTGAACTGTTGCATCTTCTTCTCTCTCTCTCTCTCTGTCTCCCCCACCCCAAGAAGTAAAGTCATGTGGTCATATTGTCATTATAAGTCAGAGTTAGGACTGGAATGCAGGTTTCCCTGCCAACACTTTAGTCACTATACTGCACCATGTCTTGCACTGTTATAAATGCTTATGTAAAAGCATATGGGAGGTTTTTACATTGCAAGTTGATTAAGAACTATGGCAGAAGTTGACAAACAATGATATGTACTTTCTGCTGGAGGTCTTTCAGATCCTATTACTACCACCCCCCAAGTCTTCCCTTCTGCAATTATCTTTTAATTAAGTATCTTAAAATTGAAATCACTCTAGCTTTTGTTGAACTGTTAACAATAGTCCCAACCCTAGCCTAGGTGGTTCATTTATATTTTATATAATATATTTGATATTTATATTTTGATAACTTAGAATGAGTGCAAATTGCAATTTTTTTCTATTCTTACCAAGAATTCTGAAGGTCTTCCCCTTGCAGATTGATATCTTTGGGGTGGTAAATTGATCCATCTTTTGTCTCAATTTCACCCAGACCCTAGTCATTGAATGGGCATGACTTCAGACAGACTGTGACTTAAGACTTCCTTATTTAGGAAGGCCATGGTCACCCACTGCATCCTGGACCATAATCATCTTGACCTTTGTCTTGTCACTGAATTTTGATGACTCTGGAAAAGAGATCGAGGCTGATGACATTGGGTGGTTTTGCTTCACTTATGCCCAATTCACATGCAAGACAAGACATGACCCTGTTACGTCTTTGATCTTCTTAGAGAAGTATAGAGAATGAACAACAATCTTCCATTTCTTGGCATAAATTTTGTGCTGGCCCTAATTATTTACATATTTTCTCCTCCTTTAGAATATTTATACTTTGAAGGCAGGGACTATTTGTTTATTTATTTGTTTGTTTGTTTGCTTTTACCTTTCCTTGTATTCCCAGTAGCCCAGTGTTTGGCAGATAGCAAGCACTCAGTAAATCCTTCTTGATAATTTGCTGATTATTCCTAAAACTGTGTTCTGCATAAAAAGGGCCATGCATTCTAGATAAGAAATAAAGTTACCAACCACTGAGTTACCACTGATTATTTAAACTGATCTCCTCAGGTTCATGGTAACTGATAAGATTCTTAGAAGTCATTCAAACAGTGATTTTGTTGAGACAATAACAAAAACTCAAATCTCAAATCACAAAACATAGATCTACACTATTAAATTCTTTCTGATGAATTTACATTATGTAGTGTGAAAAACCTTACCAGTATCCATATTGCCCCTGTGTTCTTACATTGTTCTCACTACTTAAACAGTTATTCACACATAGTGAATACATTTAAAAGCTACAGTGATGTTTAAGACAGGAATGTGATACTTTCTACCTTTCAAAGGCCATTTTAAATGGCACCTAGTTTTTCAGAGAAAGTGTGTTTATCCTTTTGAAGTATCGTGACTGTACAGTGGAGAGAGGCCAGGAAATACGTATGATCAAACCAGCATCCAGCACGGGAACTGAACTCTTCAATTCCAGTATAAACTATCACCAAGAAAAATGGCTAGGAAAATTATCTTGATTCCAAATTGGTAGGCAAAGATTTCAGGTTTTGTAAGCTAATTCTTCCTTCTTCTCTAGTTAAAAAGTACAAAAATGTTTGGGTAAGTCACTAAGGTCAAATACCCATGTGCTTTCTTAAGTAGTTTGTCCCCACTTTGGGGACACTCTTGACTTTTTACATATTCCATACAGGACAGTACAAGACTCGGTTTTTTTGTTTGTTTTGTTTTTATTTTGTTTGCTTTTGTTGGATATTCTTACTATAAGAGGAAATCAGTCAGTCAATCAATAAACATTTATTAGACTGTGCTAAGAACTAGGGATAGAAATACCAATAGACAGTCCCTGAACTCAAGGGGCTTACAACCTAATGGGGGAAGACAACGAACAAAAGTAAGGTGAAAAGCAGGTCAGAGAAGAAGGTACCCGGCAAGGGGGCATGATGGAGAAGTCCAAAAGTTTCATAGTTGGTGAAAAGTGGAGAGCAAACTGTGTTGGGCCTCCTCCTGAAATAGAGTTTAAGGAGATTAAAATCTATCTTTAGAATACCTTCTTCCAGTAATGTCAAGCAGAACACTGATGATTGTGTAACACTGCAGTGAAGTGCTGCATATTCAGATGTAGCAATGACGGTACTTACAATGGCCTTTATTGTGTTAGTCTTGTTTGTCCTTCATTCTCAAAGATAACCACAACGTCAGGAAGGTGATGCCGCGACTTGCAAGTGAATTGGATCAAAGTGAGACAGGGCTGTGCAAGGTCACCGACCGCACTTTCTCCTCAGGAGCCATCTAGGTTCAGTGGCGAGTTATATAGATCAGGAGACTGTGGATGGCCCCGGATGCAGAGGGAGACCTTGGTTTTTTTAAGTTAAAGTCTTTCCCAGGTCTCAGTTTGACTGAGGTAATGCCCATTCAATGATTAAGACTAGATAAGAAATGAAGCAAAGAATGGCCTCTTTTACCTAGTAAAAAAAAAATTTAATCTGGGAGAGGAAGACCCTCAGGGTTTCTAAACATAACAGAAAAAAAATTGCTATTTGTCTTCACTCTGAGTCATTAGGGCCCAAATAATGACCAAGTTGGGCTTGGACTGGTACCTATTGTTGGTCAATCAATGAAAGCCAGAGTGATTTGGGTTTAAAGCATGGTTGAAATCTAGCCCAGACACCCCAAGATATCTTGTGAAGTTTCACTGTTCAAAATTTCATTCTTTTGGGCAGAGAACCTTACACTTCATGTGGACAGAAGGATAGGAAGGAGGAGAAGAGAGGAGAGGAGGAAGGAAGGAGGGAAGGAAGGAAGGAGAGAAGGAGAGAAGGAGGGAAGGAAGGAAGGGAGGAAGGAAGAAAGGAAGGAAGGAAGGAAGGAAGGAAGGAAGGAAGGAAGGAGGGAAGGAGGGAAGGAGGGAAGGAGGGAAGGAGGGAAGGAGGGAAGGAAG
>NW_027185665.1:11661113-11736184 GCF_028583685.1 Petaurus breviceps papuanus | reverse complement strand
GGGAAGGAGGGAAGGAGGGAAGGAAGGAAGGAAGGAAGGAAGGAAGGAAGGAAGGAAGGAAGGAAGGAAGGAAGGAAGGAAGGAAGGAAGGAAGGAAGGAAAGAAGGAAGGATGGATGGATCTGCATTGCCTAACTGTAACTGACTAGTTGGGTCCCCAGTGAGGAAGCTTAAATTATGGACATGTTTTTCTTTCATTCTTGAAGAGGACCATGACATCAAGAAGGTGATGCCATGACTTGCAGATTAATTGGATTTAATTTAGGGAGAGCTGTGCAAGATCACCAACCTCATTTTCTTCACCAGAACTATCTGGGTGTAGTGACAAAATATAGATCAGGACACCTGGTGATGGCACCCGTATTACAAGTGCATAATTTCTAAAGCACATCTTTATCACAAAAGAGTCATTAGAATTATTCTATATAGTTCCAGGGTATCTAAAACTAGTAGGGGGAGAGGAGAGACTCCAGGATAAATGTTATCAAGTTATGAAAACTGTTCTGTGAATTTTAGATTCAGTCAAAGGGCCACACGTGAGAACATAGAGGGCTACATGTGGCCTTGGGGTCACAGGTTCCCCACCCATGTCCAAGATACTCTCTCTTCCCTTGGATTTTGATATAAAGGGCTTCTGAGAGACGAAAGGGTGTGTGGCAATCCACGAAGTATAAGGATCATCTTTCATATCATTTTGCGTATATTTTATTAATCTGAAATGGGAGCATAAATGGGTAATAGGAATAGGAGTAGGAAATAAGCATGCAATAAGCACCTACCATATTCTAGCCACTGTGCTAAGTGTTTTACAAATCTTATCTCATTTGATACTCACAACTGGAGGTGGGTGTTACTATTATTCCCTTTGTACAGTTGTGGAACATTACATTCTAACCCTGTCAAGTTAACAACTTTCTAACATGATAAGTGGACTTTAGAGAAACAAAGGAAAAAATACCGTGTTTCCCCGATAATAAGACACTGTCTTATTAATTTTCTTGGACAGAAAAACACCAGAGGGCTTATTTTCAGGGGAGGGCTTATTTTAATGAACATTGACAGCAATTTTAATAAACAGGTAAATGTGAACAAAAAAATGTACCTTTATTCAATAAGCAAATCACTGGGGAAGAACAGGATGACGCGCTCACTTGCTGCAGCTCTGATTGGATGCAGCTCGGAGCGCGGCGTGTGTTTCACCTTGGGGGGGGGTGGAACGGTGCATACAGAGGGTACCGTAATGTAGCGTGTTGCGCAGGGGATCACCTTCACTACAGTAGCAATCTCAATAGGGCTTATTTTCGGGGGAGGGCTTATTTTAGAGGAATCTTACACAGTAAGGGGAGGGCTTATTTTCGGGATCGGTCTTATTATCGGGGAAACACGGTAAGTACTCCACATTCCCTCTCCATATATTTACACTTTCACAAGACCAAAATTATCTAAAAAAGAAAGGCTCACTCAAACACTGAACACCACTTGAGTATTTTTATTCACACCAGGACTATATATGTGTGTTTGATATTATCTTCCTACACATCTGCATTCTGGAGTGTGACACTGCTGGTAATCCAGGAAAAACAACGTGGATGGCGGCGGAAAGGGATATGGAACAAATGACAATGGGTGGAGCCTATATTCCATATTTATACAAAAGTGATTCCCAATGACTGAACATTCAGAGCAACCAGGAGTTAAAGACTATCTCCCAACCTCACACTTTGGAGTCTAGCCAAATGTTTGAAAGAGGAAGGAGAAAGGGCATAAGAAGGAGAAAAGGAGGAAGAGCAAATATATGTATGTATGTATGTATATGCATGCATATACATATACATATATATATGTAGCAAAAGTGTTTCTATATGAGGCCCTAAGAGCTATGACTCAAAATAATCCGGATTTACCATTCAATGAATAATCCACAGTTTATCTATACAACACAAATGTTTTCCCTTCAAGGCAGTAACCTTGGAAGGTCATCCACTTATTCCAATTATTCTTCATTGCTAGAAACCTTTTTTTGTAAATCCTTCCTCTTTTGTAATTATCTTCAGAATGCGTTTACCATGGGACATATCAACAATTAAGCAATTGCCAGCTTATTTTGGGGGTGGGGGGTGGGGGGGTGGAGAATAGCAAGGTCACCTAATTAGAATGAATCATTCCTGTTAAGAAATAGTCATAGATAGAGAGCTAGGTCAGAATCCAATTGTGGATAGCCTTAAATTCCAGTCAGACTGTAAGCAGAAGAAGTCCAATGTGTTTAGGAACATTAATTTTACAGTACTGCATGGCATGGTTTGGAGGGGAAAGAGAAAGGAGGTGTAATGTAATGCCAAGCAAAGGCAACTTCCCAAGGTTCAGAATACCAGCATAGGTGCTCTCCATTTTACTCAGTGACCAACCAAGAACAGAGAAGATCAAAACATGGCATCATTCCAAATACAGCATTTACTAAATGTGATTAAATAATCTCCAAGGACTACCCCACCCCAGGATCTTACATTCATTCAATCAGTTACAAAGTCCCTGTTCTAAATACTACTCCACCCCTAGGCTGTACCTTCATTCAGTCCACCACAAAGCCCCTCTTCTCAAATGGAGATTAGTTTCCAAATATAAGTAAAGTACATTCATTTGTTCAACCATAGAACACAAAAAGGTCAAAAGTTCCCCACCCCTGTATCACAATTGAATCTACCCCAGAGTAACAACAAGTTTAAGCACAGCACTTAATACCCAAATGGAGGTCTTTTCTTCATCTTGACAGGAGGCAAGTTCTCAGCAATCTTAGTTCCTGGGGAGACAAGGCTTAGCAAGGCCACAAGATACATTGCCAGTCTCTTCATTAATTCATCCTCTGTCTGCAGAACAGTCCTAGAACCCCTGAAAACATTAGCAAAACCCTCTCCCAGGATTTCTGTAAACATACAACAAGATATAACAGACTCTCTTCTTTGAAGATAAAATCAAGATATTTATTTATATTTATTCATATAGCAGAAAGCCAAATCCACCATAGTAATAAATAAGTTGGTATACTTTATTAGTGCATGGAGTACCACCATCCCCAAGCCTTCCCTGAGTCAGCCCTCCCCACAAACAAGCTCCCTTGGGCAAAATGACCCTCTTTCACCCACCTAGCCACTCTACCTCTCTCTGCCTCCTCTCTCTCTCAGTTCTACCTCCCTCTCCCACTTCCTCCTCTACCCCTTAAGCAAGCTCCTCCCACCACAGGCTCCATGGGACTCAGGATCCTATGACTCAGGCTTCCACATGACTCAATCTCAGAACAGATCATACGGGCCTGTTAATGGGCAATTCCATTGGCGAGAGAGAGAGAGAGACGGAGACAGAGAAAGAGAAAGAGAGAGACAGAGACAGAGACAGAGACAGAGAGAGAGAGAGACAGAGAGAGAGAGAGAGAGAAAGAGACAGAGAGAGAGAGAGAGGCAGAGACAGAGACAGTAGAACAAAGCAAAAAAATGAATAAAAGTGTCAAAGAGCCATTAGAAGTAGGGTTAGAATGATGAAGTCCTAGGAAAGAAAATAGACTCATCACGTGGCAAAAATGAGAAATAGCCAATGGATAGGACATATGCCCCAATGATAATCTCACAATGACAAGAATGTTGAAGGAAGGCCTCTATTCTAGATTTTTAACTTGAAAATACTTTCTATCTTCTGGTGCTCAGTGAAACCTAGCCTTGTTCTGAAGATTTTGTTGTTCTTCATAATCCCTAACACACAAAGGAAGGAAAGTTAGTATACTCCTTGTTCTCTACTGTCATGTTCAGGCCTCTTCTGCCATGATTATTTAGCAACTATCGTTCCCTTGAAATTCACTCTATCCTCACAGATTCTCGTTGCTTTCAGCTATGGAACTGCAGGACACTTTCTATCCACTTCACCATATTTAATTCCCAATTCACCGAATTCTTCTGGGTCCTGATTCCTAACTCCTTCTATTCAAATATGTTGGCCTCCCAATTCTTTAATCTCTTCAACTCCTCTAACTTTTATCTGGGCAAAGCAGTATGGCACAGTAGAAAGCAACAACACTGAAGCCAGAGGACCATTTCAGATCCCACCTGGAAAGCTAGAATAATATTTTTCCTGCTGTAATCTTCTGGTAATTCTCCCCTTCTCTAAGAACCTGCCGATGTCACCAACAATGACTTGGGAGTTGCCTTTGTCCATTCTTAACTACCCAGAATCAGTAGTCAATAATCAAACATTTATTAGGTGCCTTCTATGTATCTGGCATTGTACTAAGTACTGGGGATAAAAATATGAAAAAAGACAGTTCCTGACCTCAAAGAATTTACAAGCTAATGAGGGAAAACAGAACATGAAAAGAAACTGTAAAGGAGGGTTGGAAATAAAAACAAAAGAAGTTCCAAGAAGTTCTCTCTGCCTCCTCTCCATTGTCAATTGACCATCTCATTCATCCTCAGCTGCCATCAGCCACTTCAAATGTGTTATGCTTAGTTTTCCTTAATCCCTTCAGCTCAGTTTGTGATTCAGGGTGTATTTTTACAAGACCTTGCTGCACTTTTGTATTCAGCTTCTATTACATGCTTTTGCATCTATCTTCAGTATGTGCTCCTATGAAATAATATTTAGTTGGTGAACTCCCTATGCATATACATTAATCTTTTTAGACAATTCCCTTTTTTCTCTCCTTTCTAGAATTATTTCTTTTTATTTTGAAAATTTTTCCCTTGAAAAATTTCATTTAATCAATTTTCCCAAATTCTACAATTTATGTCTCATAATTCCTTCACTTTTCAAGTCTCCTTTTTCACATATTCTAGTTCAAGGGTGGGGAACCTGAAGCCTCAAGGCCATATATGTCCCTCTAGATTCTCATTGAGGTCCTTTGTATTGAAGACCTAGAGGAACACAGGTGGCCCTGAAGCTGCAGGTTCCCCACTCTTATAGATGAAGTAATTTATCCCCAAAGTTCTTAGCATTTTCATTATAAAAATTAATTCCTTTTTTCTGGTAAGAGAATTCTTCATTGCTGGTGCCTACGATATTAAAAGGATGAAGTTATCATTAAGGCAAGTTAAGAAATTAATAAGAGAACTCCATCATGTTCTGTATCTCCAGTTTAATATTTTTTTTAATTTAATAAAAAAAGTTGTGTTACACTCTTGCAAAGTCTTTAATTTTTTTACCTTTTAAGCCTAACATATAATATATACCATAATATACATGATATAGAAAATATATTGCCAAACATGTATTTTAAAATATTTGCTATTTTATATATCATGTATATTATGGTGTGTGTATATATATATATATATACATATATATGTGTATTACTTAAAAGGCCATATATATTTGCATATTATATATCCACATTTTCCAACATACTTTTACTATCCTCCTGCACATACATCTTTTCCTTAATGTGCGTAAAAGCGTAAGCAGCGGTAATCCTCATTGTGGTCTTATTGCTTATGCTCACCTTGAGCATTGCAAGGCATTCTAACTGTGGGTTTCTTGAATTAATGTTTCTGGTTGTACTTGGATACATTCCATTATTCGACATTGCTGTTATCCATTCTTCTATTAATATTCAACTTCTTTTTGTCTTCTGGTTTAATTTTTACATTAAGATGAAAGAACGTCAATTTCAATATTATATCCAATAAATGTTGACCCTCCAAAGGAGACCTGCTCACAATAATTACTTAGTGGACCTTTGGTTAACATGAATAGGTAGTACTATATTTGCATCCTTTTCCACCACTCTTCCGTCGTTACTCTAAAAACAGAAAGGTGCCAGATAAAACTAAGATCCATTTTGCATTTTTCTTTGTTACACAAGTAATTCATCACTTAGTGGTTATCTTCTAAAGAACATCTCTGTACTTAACTATGCTAGAGAGAGAAACTTGGTTAGCTCCATGACTTAATGAGACATTAGTGAAGAATTTTATAGCAAAATCAATTTTATTGCCCCTCTACAAAGTATAAAAAACTTTCATTCATATATTCACCTATTTTCATCTTCATGATACTTATCAGCAAACTTGACAACTGGAATTTATGAGTAACGTGTAATTTATTTTGAAATTTATTCTTTTTTTGTTTCTAATGATTGTTTCCTTATAGAAATATTGGGCATTATTGAAGCATTATTTATTCAGTACCAGTGATACATGAGGATGGGGGTAAAAATCATTACTTATAAGTATAGTGTTATACTCTATTTGCTAATGTATCACCAAAATTATAAATGATAACAAGGAAACAAATGCGCTTTGAACCAAAATGACAACAAGCTTGTTCCACTTATTAACACCCTCAATATTTTTTTTTCCTTTTTGCAGCCTACATCCTCTTTTATACATTGGACAAAAATACACCAATTGATGACTGGATTATGGAATCAATCAGTGGTGATCGACTGACTCATCAAATTATGGATCTTAACCTTGACACTGTGTACTACTTTAGAATTCAAGCCCGAAATTCCAAAGGAGTGGGGCCTCTCTCTGACCCCATAGTTTTCAGAACATTAAAAGGTTTGAAACTTTTCCTTTTGTCATTCTGCTCCTATAAGATTTTTCTAAAGTAGTTTTAGAGAGAACTTTAGAAACTTCTTCTCTCTATGATACTTATGGTAGTGGCAGAACTGTGGTGAACATTCACAGTAAATGAACATGCACCCTTATGCTAAAACCATAATGTGAAAGAAAGATCTATTGTGTGGCCAAGTTTCCTGCAGTCTCCAGTGAGACAGACACACTTAACTTCGCTTTCCCCATTTAGAGTCTTTTTGGAATTTTTGGATTGATTTCATGTGTATTGGCTGCATTCAAAACATGAAATCCATCACCCATTTTATGTGAAGGGATAAAGATGAAAACCGATGAGTTATGTGAATGTTGTAACATAACCAACTTTAAGTGTTGTCTTTCAGGGGCTATTGTCCATGTAGGTAAAAGAAAGTTTTGAAAATGCTAAGGAAGAAAATTTCATATGGAAGTAATGTGTTTATTTTAGGCAATTGGGGCAACATAGAACATTTTCTTACTGTATAATTTCCACAGAAAAGTGCTTCATGCTTCCGAGAATAAAAATAGCTCCCAGAAGAAGCATAGTTATCTATGCCCTTAAGAAAAGAAAGAAAGAAAAAAAGCCTAAGTCAGTTATCATAACAAGATAAGGTCTTAATATCAGCCCTTGCTCCTGAAATATACTGCATTGGATTCTGCAGGCACCAATAATTCAGGAATTTCTAATCTACTTATAGATACCTGAAATAATTTGGAATTTCTCTAGTTGATATTTAAATATATTTTCAAGATGATAGAGTTCAAAAGAAGGGTTACTTGAGTCCTAAATCATCATGCATGGTGACATAGAAAGAGGGATGAATTTAGAGTCACAAGACTGCCATTTCATGCCTCAATGACCTTAGGCAAGTCACTTCAACTTTCTTGGCCTCCATTTCCTCATAGGTAAAATGTATGTGAGAGAGAGAGAGAGAGACATAGAGAGAGAGAGAGAGAAAGAGAGAGAGAGAGAGAGAGAGAGAGAGAGAGAGAGAGAGAGAGAGAAAGAGAGAGAGAGAGACAGAGAGAGAGAGAGACAGAGAGAGAGACAGAGAGAGAGAGAGAGAGACAGAGAGACAGAGAGACAGAGAGACAGACGACAGAGACAGAGAGACAGAGACAGAAACAGAGACGGAGTCAGAGACAGAGACAGAGAAGAAGAGACTAGCTGTCTTATAAGTTAGGCCCATTTGAGTTCTATATCTATAATCACACTATTTTAGTGTGTATAGAGGGTAAGGTGCCTGAAGAGACCTGGTAAGTCTTGGGGGTGAAGGGTATTCATAGAGCAGGACTATCAATGGCTACAACAGAGATGATAAAGGGCATCCCTAGTGTGGAAGAAATACACATCTTCATACACAGTAAAAATTATTGAGTCCACATTGGTGTGCTTCCCATAATCACACATCGTACTAAGTGATACTGTTCATTCTTAAACAAACATTCTTAAAAACAGACCTTTGTGTTTTGCTTCCCAAAGTCTTTGAGTCATAGAGAAAAGTAAAAAGGAAATACAGGCAAACTGTTGAGAGGTTGCCCCTGTTTCAAGCATCAGATGGTACTAGAGAGCAGGGCAGCCTTTCCCCTGGTCAGCTTTTCAGGTACTGTAGAAGATTCATCTTTACTCCAATTAGTTCTTTCAAAAAGTAGAACTTTTCCTCCAATTAGATCTACTTCCCACATGAAGAACGGAGAGAAGTCAGCTGCCATCAGTTTCTGTCAGCCTCTCTGCTACAATAGCTTCTGGTGTCTTGGCTTCCTGAAGGTCTTTCAGCTTCTCTGATCCCTCTCCTACATTTACCTTCTTTAAACACTGACTCCTGATCTGCTTTGTGATGTTTATTCTCTACTCTGTCTTCTAATGCTGCAAATCAGAGAATCTTCATGTAAAGTGACCCATCTCTAACATGGATTGAGAAACACAAAATATGCATTTCTGCTTGATACAACAAAAAGAGGTATCATATAATAGTCTCATATTCCCCCAAAATTCTTTGATGCCAAGTTTCCTGAGTAACAAATGCTGATGTTCTGACAACAATCCTCTTTAAATTAGATGCTAGTAAACAATGTACTGTGCTTATCTCTATCATTAGTACTTTTTCCTCCTCTGTATTTTTAATCAGATCTTCTCATTATTTTTGTCTGAGGAACCGTCCCCCTTCAATCTCTCAAGATTGACAATTTGTTTCTCCAGCTCTTTTATATGTATTTCGCATAAAATATTTTTGTTCTGATCCTTTCAATAAATTTTTTAAAAGTTCATGTATGAAAGGAGCAGTACCTAATACTATGATCTGGATGAAAACTTAAAAATATAGCCAGTCACTCCTCAAACTTAATCTCGTGGCATCAGAACAGCAGTTGTGAAACCCAAGACACTTGGCATTTTAATCTCTCTGAACATTTTTAGCTTTCTTTTCTGCAATGGGATAACAGGTCATCTTCCTGACAGATCAGTTATGATAAAGTATTTTGCAAAACTATCAAGCAATAGAAAAAAGTGGATAATGATGATAATTGAATGAAATCATTACCCAATTATTTGGGTTCCCAAAAAAAGGAAGCTTTAGATCACTTCTATGGTACCTGATTTAGCTGCCCCCATGCATTTAGGGGAAATGGACCAGGAAAACTTGTAGTTCTAAGGCATGTACATGTAAATTCAACAGAAGTCTAGTTTTTGGTACCTACATACACGGGTGCCTACAGCAAGCACACAAGAAAATGTTCAACTTGAACATATGACAGTTCTTAATAAAGTAGGGAAATTTGTTGTTTGTTTGTTTTTGGTGGCGGGGCGGGAGAGCAAGTTTGACAGAAGAGAGAAGTTGAGAGGAAGAAGGAAAAGAAAAAATGTATGCATTTATTTTGAGCTTATTATGTTCTAATCAGATTGTTAGGGCTTATTTGACCAAGTCAGTTTTTACTCCAAATGAATTATTTGGACAATCCTAGTAATTCATGATGCTATCCTGAAATGTGACTAGATAGTACTTTGCAAATATTTCATCTCCACCTAGATGGGTGCCAGCTTAATTTCATGCTTGCAATTTGTGCCAACTAAAAGATGTCAGGGAGAGCCAAAAATGAATCAAGGCAACCAAATATAATAAGCAGGCAGGGTAATGAGACGTCACAAGATTCCCAAGCAGAGATAGATAGCAACCCCAAAAGATTATTTAATGAACTGAATATAATATCCAAATATGTTTATCCAAAGATATTAAAATTCATCTGGGAAATGATTCCTAGAGATGAGAATATCAGAATATACCACCAACATAAATCTAGGAATTTGTTATAACTTGTAATAGTCCGTGAGGAATAAATCCAATTCTCTGATATGAATGTTTAATATCTGCCCTCCTAAATATGTCGTGTTCAATAATAGTCAGGGAATTCTTACAAATCTCTTTCTAGCCCATAAGGTAAAGGAGGGAAAAAAGGCTTCTTTTCCTGAACACATTTGAATTATGCAAAAATGTTGGTGCTTCCTGCCCTAAATGATAATTAACAAGGGACAAGTAAGTCACTTGTGTATCTCTTATTATAACAGATATTCTGTTGGTAGCAAAAGTCATCCATCAGAAGAAATGTAAAGCCATGATGGTTTAAATCAACCTCAAAGAAACTCATTCAGTTGTTCTCTAGTTTAAGTAAATTTAGCTCACAAAGCTGCTTTAGCAATCCTTTCCATTTTATCAGAATGCTACCTTCTTTGTTTTCTTTGAGAGACTCAACTGCAATCCTGAAACCAGGAAGCTCAAAGGGATCTATTGAAAATGTTGCAAACTGGCCACTATTTCATTGCTAATTGTGCTTCCATACAGGTATATGCCAAGTACATTTCCTCTATAATTAGCCTCCTCTAAGTTAGTCTTTATTTCTCCTGAAACTGTTTGATCGGCTCTGTAATAATATTCAGCAGATTTAATTATCATCTCTTATAAAGTCTAAGGAAATATAAAGTTAAGAAAATAGCAGCTTTAAATCATTTAAATTTAAAGATGCATTATTACATGATAAAATAAGAACTGTTAGTTGAAGATGATGTCTGAGGGACAGTTAATGAGTTCTGTTCTGCACATGTTAACTTCGAGATATCTTCAGGGCATACAGTTTGAAATGTTTATTTGGCATTTGTGACATACAACTGGAACTTGGGGGATTAGGGCAGGATATATAGATATGGGAGGCATTTGGATAGAGACTATAATTAAATAGCTAATGAGTTTATCGAGAGAGTATGAAAAGAGAGCCCAGAAGAAAGTCTTATGATAATACCCAGAGCTGGCAGATATGATATAGAATCATTGGTTCCCAAAGTGGTCAATACTGCCCACTGGGAGAATGCTGGAATGATGGAGGGGCAGTAGTAGCCTCCAGTGCAATTGGGGTGTACTGAATAAAAATAAGGGGGCAGCGGAAGCATAAGGAAAGAAGAAAAAATAAGAAAATTTTGAAAAATGTTTGCACATTTTCATCTATTATATAACAGCTAAAGTCATAGTGATTACATTATTTTCCAAATAAACACACAAAATGCAAGGTATAATCTATCAGTGGTCAAGTCCACTGACAGGTCTTAACAAGCAAATATTGAAAGGTGAGCATGTCATAAATTGTTGGGAAGTCCAGCATGCATTAGCAGGAATAGGTACATGTAATGATGACTTGTTTACAGTATGATGCTATACAGTTATATGATACAATATTGCATCATCAAAATTTCAATGCAGGAAAAAACCATAAATTTACAAAAAATTATTAAATTTAAGATGCGTCCTTTAAAAATTATATATACATATGTGTATATATAATATATACACACATGCATATACACATATTTTGAAATGATGCAAATTCCCCCAAATTGTTAAAGGTTTAAAGAAAGTAGATTTTCAAGGGGGTACTGATTTTTTTAAAGGGGTGATAGGCCAAATAAGTTTGGGAAACTGAGACTAAGCCAGCAAAAGAAACTGTGAAGAGGCAGGCAAATGGATAAGAGAAGAACCAGGAGATTAAATAAAACAAGAGAGACACAAGTTTTCAGGAGTAGAAGGTGGCCAACAATGTTGAGTGTGACAGAGAGACCAAGAAAGAGATTTCTTAAATGACCGACAAATTTGACAATTAAGAGACCATTGGCAATTTTGGAGAGAGGTTTCTGTTGAACGCTGAAGTCAGAAGCCATATTGCACAGAGGAAAAGAGTAAGAGGAGAGGAAGTGGATATAGAAATGTCTGTTTGTTGTTTCCCCCCTAAGCTTTTGGTTGTGAAAGTCAGGAGAAATAGAGGATTATATCTTGAGGGTATTGGAAGGTCACCTGAGAGGGTATTTTGTTATTGCTGTTTTACTTTGTTTTTTAACGGGAAGACAGGCTTGTTTCAGTGAAGTTGTGAAAGAACAATTAGGCAGGGAGAGACAGAAGAATATAAAGAGACAGGGATGATGGCTTTGATGAATGAATGAATATAGTCTGCTATAGAATTAAAAAGTAGATGGAATCACGGGCACGTATTGATGATTTATGTTGGAAAAGAAAAGACCAATCTTATTATCAGAGATAAGAGGAAAGGAAGAGATAATAGGGGATGTCAAGGGGAGAAGGGGAGCTTACAGAAAATTAAGATGTTTGACAACCATTTGGGAGAATGTAGAGAGGAGGAACTTTGGGAGGTATAAGTAAAGAAAAGATGTCTTAGAGTAGTTTCTGTGGGGAGTGGGATGGGAAATCAATCAAGGAGAAGTAAAAGGATTACCCTGGAATAGTGAGGGCCTAGCTGAATCTGGATAACATAAATTTCTAGAAGACGAAGTCAACTTAGGTTGTGACTTTTTCTAGATCTGTTTAGTAACATATGAGTAGGAGAGAGAAGATAAATGATAGGAGTAATACCAGGGCCAGTGTTTTAAAAGGGATGAGTGGCAATGGACAAGTAGACAAGATATTTGTGAGTGTAAGAAAGTGCAGAATTGAATCAAATGTTAATTGAGAAAGGAAGAAAATGAAGCCAGAGTATTTGGCTGACAGAAAGGTGTTCATATAATGATGGAAAATTGTTAATATCAAATGTAATGAGGAACACCACTCCCTTAGTTATCCTAATAATGTCAGTATTTCAGTAATTTCATTATATTCCTACTCTTAAGATACCGTGTTTCCCCGATAATAAGACCTATCCCGAAAATAAGCCCTCCCCTTACTGTGCAAGATTCCTCTAAAATAAGCCCTCCCCCAAAAATAAGCCCTATTGAGATTGCTACTGTAGTGAAAGTGATCCCCTGCGCTACACGCTACATTACGGTACCCTCTGTATGCACCGTCTCCCCCCACCCCGGGTGAAATGCACGCCGCGCTCCAAGCTGCATCCAATCAGAGCTGCAGCAGTGAGCGCCTCATCCTGTTCTTCCCCAGTGATTTGCTTGTAATCACTGTAATTACAATTTGCTTGTAATCACCAAATTGCTGTCAATGTTCATTAAAATAAGCCCTCCCCTGAAAATAAGCCCTCTGATGTTTTTCTGTCCAAAAAAAATAATAAGACAGTGTCTTATTATCGGGGAAACACGGTATGTACTCTTGATGAGGTTGAGCTGATCCATATCCTAAATCCCTCCACCCAGAGATTTTACCTCTTAAAGGAATCTAGCTTAAGCTGGACCTCAGCTTCTAAAGTCCTTGCCCCTTTCCTTTGGGATTCATGACATGAAGGGCAAAGCAACCAAAATGAAGTGGTTTTCTTTGACTGGATTGGCAAGGGCCACTAGGGTCACTTGTTCAAGCCTTGATATCTCATTCTACCTCCTCCTTTTCTCCTCCTAAAGGTATAAGAAGCTTTTGCATGGGTCTTGGAGTTGGGAAATCTATTGTGCTCTTCACTCATGGGACATCCCCCAGGGTGGCAGGTTTGCACCACTGTTATCACAACGAAGGATGCTTTAATCCTCAGCTCATGCCTTTGATTTATTTCAGGACTTGATGAGAGTTAAAAACACTGATAATGTATTAGGAAGCAGTAGAGGTGATATGAGTGCAAAGAAAATACTTAGAAGGAATGAGATATAGAGTGATATAACATGATAGGAAATTATAGTCAGTTAAATGACTATCCAAGCCTTTGATCAAGGAAACAGAACATGTCTGAGTCATGATGAGATCTGGGATAATAATAGTCCTAAGTGTGGCTGGACTAGATCATAGGATTCAAGGAGACTGAAGAATTGGTATGTCAGAGTGTTTTGGGGAACATTAAAATAAATGTTGAAACCACTTAGTATAAGGGAAAGAGTTAAGGAGAAGAGAAAGACTGAGACAGGTATGAAACTTCTTGAGAAAGGAAGGGAAATGATTTGGGATGGGAGGTGGGAGAGTAGGAATAGCGAAATCATACCTTCTGACACATACTGGGCAAATAAATGAAATGCTCAGGGCCCTGGGCAACTTTTTAAGTTTACAGCTGCAGAACATGTGCTGATACACATTGGTAAAAGGAGTTTCTTAATTGGTTTAGAAGCCTTAGTCTTTCTTTTGTCCTGCGTGTCGACACCTTTCAAAAGAAAAAAAAAACTAAGGCTTCTAAAATCCTATGATCCTATAAATTCACTACCTAATGCTACCTGTAAAGATAGTCAAGTGGTATGTGATAGAAGAAGACACAAATCCTTGGCACAAATATCAACTTTTTTCCTCAACTCCAGTAAAATGTAAACCTCAGAATTTGTTTAGTTCTCCTTTGGAACAATAATCGCCAGAGTCTGGTACTTTAACTGAAGAAAATCAAAGTTACATCAAGACAGCCATTAATAACTACAGAAAAGAGCCATAAGGTTACAGTGAATGTGGAATTTCCATTAAAATGCACATTAATTCTAGTCACTCTGTAGGAAAAAAAAAACCCTTTTTAGTTAAGTCTGTGGATAATGAATGCACTAAGTTGAAGACAAAAGAAAAAGAGAATAATGAAAATGAAGAACATGAAGCAGATTTTCTTTTACCACCTACAAATATTTCCATTAAAATGAGTATGTGCTGATGAGAGTCTCTCGAGGGTAGCCCCAGATGGCTACATCCATTGTTTCTTTAACATTCTTGTCAATTTGGACACTGAGAGGTCTAAGACATTGTTCCCTATTTTCCCCATGCAGCTTTTATGGCAGCAAAGTGACCTCTAATGTTATATTGGGGTGCTCATTTAAAGTCATATCCCTATCTCTTCATTGATATTTTAGTGCCTCTGGGCTCTCTCTGGTGTGGGTTATTAGATTTGTATCTGAGTCTTTACATAAATCCTCTATAACAGATCCATTCATGTACCAAAGATCTTCCTCTAGCTCTTTTATTATTTTGTGGAAATTATTCCAATACTTGGGCTATCCATCCCTATTTATGTATCAACAGGATACATACAATCACTTCCCTTTCCTTGGTAAAAATGTTAAACACCACAGGGCCAAGTATAGATTTCTTGGGCACTGCAGTTAAGACCTTCTTCCAAACTGACATTAAACTAGCAGTGACCACTCTTTGGATCCAGCCATACAACCAGTTTAAGTTTCACTTAAATGTAGAGGAATATATCCTATATCTTACCATCTTGTCCACAAAAATTGCATGAAAAACTTTGTCAAATATTTCATTTTATGTTCATACATGTCTTTGATGATATCTTGTGTGGCACTCACCAAGCATATGATTGGCACTACTGATTTTTGGGGTCTCTTTTAGGAGGAGGAAGGCAGGGCAATTGGGGTTAAGTGCCTTGTCCAAGGTCACACAGGTAGTAAGTGTTAAATGTCTGAGGCCAGATTTGAACTCAGGTCCTCCTGACTCCAGGGCCGGTATTCTATTCACTGTGCCACTTAGCCGCCCCTGTTGTTTTGTTTTGTTTTGTTTTGTTTTTAAGCATGAAAATCGAATTTGCAGACTGTAATCCAATGAGTTTGAACTTAATTTCTAGTAAATTTTAGAATATGTTAAAGAATTGGTTATAAATATCAAGAAAAGGAAGCAATTAATATATAAAGCCAGTTAACAATTGGTGACCACCTCACCTTATTTCCTTTTTTTTCAATGGCATTACCAAGTTGGTAGAGCAGGAAAATTCTGCAGACATGATTTATCGAGATTTTAACAAACATTTGGCAAAATATTTTATGATATCCTTATAAAACACCTGGGAAAGTATGAGATAATACAATTAAGTGAATTTAAAACTGGTTGAATACCTGGACCTAAGGTGTAATAATTAATGGTTTGATGGCAAATTGGAAGGAAGTCTCCATTGGAGTCCCCTTGGTCAATCAGTCAGCTACAATTTATTAAGTGCCTACTATGTTCCAGACAGTGTGCTACATGCTAAGAATACAATGAAAAATTTAAAAAAGGTCATGCCTATTCTCAAAGAGCTCACTATCTAATGGGGAAACCTATATGCAACAACTATATGAAAACAAGATAGAGATAAATAAATTGTTATAGCTTTCTATAGCTATGTTATCTATACGGTAGCACACACACATATGCACAAATACATATAGGAATAAAATGTTTTAGAGGGAGACACTCAGATTAAAGAGGGCCACAAAAGTCTTCTTGCAAAAGGTAGGACTGTAGCTGAGATCTGAAGGAAGCCAGGGAAGCTAGGGGGCAGAGATGGTGAAGAATAAAGTCCCAGGCATAAGGAACAGCTGGAAGAACAGTGTTATGTGCAAGAAACTGCATCAAGGTCAGTGTTACCAAGTTCCAGAGTATTTGGGGGAGAGTAAGGGTCAAGAAGACTGGAAAGGTAGGAAAGGGAAAGATTACGAAAGGAGTCACTCAATTTCATTCAATGGGAGGCAAGAGGTAATGTAGTCAAACCTGACTTCAAGAAAGATCACTTTGACAGCTGAGGGGAAGGTGGAATGGGATGGGGAGAGACTTGAGGCAACAGTTAGACTATAGCAATTATTTAGGCATGAGGTAAAAGGGGCCTGCACCAGGAATGTTGTTGTGTCATAGGAAAGAGTGGGGCATATATGAAAGTTGTTATGAAAGTAGACATGACAAGATGGGCCCCTGATTGACCCTTTGCTGATTTACATTTTTACCAACATCTTAGAAAAGGCATAGTTGGTTATGCTCATCACATTTGAAGATAACAGAGTTTGAAAGGATAACTGACAGATGACGAAGTCAGGATTCAAAAATATCTTTATGAGGTAAAAATATTAGGCTGAACCTAATAAGATGAAATTTAATGTTTGTGATCATTGCTCCAACCTGGGTTCAGAAAGACCATTTCAGAAAAATAAAAAGAAGAAGTCATTGACCGTGTCTTTTTCATGCAAAATCATCTGAGCATTTTAGTAGATTGAAAGCTCAATATTCATCAGTGGTGTGGTATAGATGCTAAGAGCATGAATGCAAATCTTTAGGTTTTAGGCTTTAGTGAGAAACGCTCTCCTTTCTCCTCTTCCTCCTCCTCCTCATCTCTGCCCCTCTCAAATCCAGACCTGGGGAACCATTAGACCTGATGTACTCTGCCTTGGATCACATCAGGAAAATTGCACTCAGTTCAGGGTGCCATATTTTAGGAAAGACATTGATAAACTAGCGAGTTTAAGCATGTGTAGACCATGGGCATACATAAACAGTAAGCTGAGCTGGGTATGCTGCTCTTGCCTGAGGAAAGCAACTAACACTGGCTCTTCTCCTACTCCTTTTAAGTAAGGCATTGCAGAATTTGCCAAGATATAAAGTCAAACTCGTTGGCCTATAATTTATAATCTCTATGACTTTTTTTTCCTGTTTAACATCAGCATCATCATTGTTGAATTGTACCTGATGTATGACATAAAATATATCATCATGAAAAAGTGAATTAAAGATCTAATCAAATACTTCCCCTAGAGAAGGAGCAATGTTTTTAACAGCCCCAATATGTGGGTCACAGTCTCCGGAGTATGGACTGACCAGTGTCCAGAGGAAGGCAGCCAACAAGTATGATGGAGAGATTGAGTTCATGTCTAGAAAATAGTAAAAGGAGATGAGGATATTTAGCTTGGAAAAAAGAAGACTTGCAGAGGGGAGGGGATTGATAATTTTACATGTCGGAAGGACTATGAGATTAAAGGGTAGGCTTTTTTTGCTTGATTCCAGAATGAGAAGGACCAAATAGTCCTGTAAAGGAAAACTTCCTAATAATTAGAACTCTCCAAAATGAATTAAGATGTTTCAAGAAGTAGAGGGCTACCCTTCTCAGGAAGAATACCAGTAAAAGCTGGAAGGCCACTTTCCATATCTCCTGATTCTTGTCCAAGTCCAATGTCATGTACTCCTTGGTCTTTGGAGCCCTTTCCTACTATCAGATGCCAGAGCTCTGTGGAGATATGCTATAGCTTACTTATACCTCCCATGAATCTTTTCATTGACCTTTGAGTCACCTGCATTTGTGATTCTTCTGAGAATAGTAGTATACTATAATTTGTGTGACATGACAGCTACATTTCTCAAGGACCAATTAAATTCTGTGGTCTGTCCTAAGAAACTGCTAGCCAATAATTATATTTCATGGAACAAGGAGAAGTTGAATTCTGTCTCTCCCGAATGATGATGAGCAGAAATGCGTTAAGTGGTAGATGGCCTTATGAGCTACCAAATAAAAGTGTATTTAATAAGTAAACTTCAGTTTTAATGGAAATCTAATTTTATCTATATCATTAAAACTTTCTCCAGAGTAATTCATGATTCAAAAAATGTTTCTTGTGACTCAATGGAAAGTACATTTTCCTACAAAATTCCCCTCTGCATTTACCATTTTTACATGTCATTGAAAAGCAAATATAAAAGTAGTGGATTACCTAATTCTTAAATCCGTTCTCTTGTAATGCAAACACATATATCCTATTAATTTGAAAGGAACTTTTGTCCATCTATATTCTCTTGTCTAGTCTCCTTGTAATCAAGGGCATACATTGTGAGGTAGCTCTCTGGGGTGGAAATGAAATAGGTGAGTCTGAAACAGTATTTTTTTTCTGCATAAACATAACTAGCACACAGAATATAGCTTTAAAACCAGAAAAGATGTCAGAAGTCATGTTGTCCAATCCTTTCATTTTATTGTTGAGGAAACTAAGGCCCAAGGAGGTTCAGTGACTTGACCCAATGCTACATTCCAGGATCAACCTCATAAATCCTTATAGATGTACCCCAAGAAACTAAGCAAACTTACACAGGCATACCAGAGGTCTCAAAGATAGTTTAGTGTCATTGAGGTAGCTCTAATTGTATGACATTAAAAGAATGAGGTAGGCCCCAACATACAATGTTAACATTAGCTGAACAAAAGTCTATAATACTCAATCAAATCCAATTAAACAAATATCTATAAATATCTATTCTAGACAAATAACTACTAGACCACATAAATATATATGGCCCCTGCCCTTGAGAAACTTCCAATCTGATAGAAAAAAAAAACTATATTGGTATAAAAATACATATCAGGTTTCTAGAAATGTAATATTGAAATTTTGTTTTCTCCCATCTCCTGTCTTAAATTTTGCTAACCAAAAAGCTACCTGCTTTTTTTTTGTTCAAGAGATAAAGAGTTTCCTAAATGATCTGAGACACTGACAGCTAAAAATTTGTTGCTGTCTCCAAATTCTAAAGTGTTATCAAACTTATTTTAGATTGTACTATTCATTTATGACATTATCACACATCATCATGGAAATGGGATAAACTTTTTTTATAAAGATCATTGACAATGCAAAATATCTGTCAGAGAGAACATTCTTTATGTAGGTAATAATTATTTAGTAGTTGAGCTCTCGTTTTTTTTCCTACTAATTCTACCTTTAATTAAAATTTCAACATAATTATTCAGAGATCATGTTGAGCGAAGGTATGAACACCATTAAGTTTCCTGTTGTTGGAGGGGTGAATATTGGGGATTTTATAACAATTATAATGATTCGTTTTCTTTTCTTTAGAGACCTTTTAAAATGAAAACAGATAACTATTTCCTTTAATCCAGGTGACTATATTTTCAGTGCAATGGGGCACTGGTTTGGGTATGAAAATCTGCTAACAAAATTGTTGATTTGATATGTCAACTTCTCTGCTGGGAACTGTCAAAGTCTAATGATATTGTCTTTTCTTTTTCTCTCCCTTTCTTTTATTATTATTATTTTTTTTTTACAGTGGAGCACCCTGACAAAATGGCTAATGACCAAGGTACAGTGACCTCAATCTGTCACTTTCCCCCATTTGAATCAATGCTATATGTTTGAAATGATGTCAGATGTCACTTTGCATTCTGCTTTTCACCTGGGCTATACACCTGATGAGGCAGACACTGGAGTGATAATTAATCTTGTTAATGAAGTTCTGCTTGGTTGAGGCTGCTGCTTTGATGGGGAAGATGTAAATTTTCTTGAGAGGAAATTGTTTTGTCTCTTTTCTGAAGGACCAATTAAAATGTCAAGCTTCTTTGTATGAAATAAATTTTTAGTCTCTGCACTTTTGAATAATTCACATTAAGTATAATTAAGCTCAGCATAATTTTCAAGCTGCTCTTGCACCCTTTCCTGAGCTATAGATTAAAGTTCTGTAGCCATGGCAGAAAACCATAAATCATTTTCCCTTCTCCCCATTCAGTGCCCTTTATTAAAAGAAAGCAAAGTGGAGTCAACCTTTTACTGGCTTTGGCATTACTAATTCTGACAGTAAGTTTTCCCATTCCTTGAATGGAAAGCCTCTTGTATTCTAAACATTTTATCATCTTTGTGCTCTTTTTGTCTAAAAAGTTGTGTAGAGAGGCAACATGATGTCTTTAAAATGCTTCTACATAAAGGTAAATGAGAGTTATTCATCAACCTGGGAAGAGAACAGAGTTTGGTATTACTTTGATTTGTAGGCCATTTGGTAAATTGGGATTGAATCCTCTTTATATTAGCAATGAATGGTATCCAGAAAAAGATTGTTTATGTTTTGTGCTTTTCAGGGAGTTTGGGTATTTCAAGGAGGGTAAGTTTGTAAATACATAGCTTTCAGTACAGATGAACTCATTTAAGTGTTCTTTAATTTAAACATGGTAATGCCAATATCTTTTCTTCTTTCTACATGCTTATTGTAAACAAAATTGACTTGTAGGCTTAATGTCAAATTGGGTCCCAATAGGAAATTGGAAGAAAACACTATTTTCCCTAATTCCTCTTTTTTGGGGAATAACACAATTCCATCCAAGATATTTGGGACTTTCTGAGCAATTTTCATGAATCTATACACTTAAACCATTTTGTAGGAAAATGCATAGTGTTGTTTCCTCATGCAACACTTTTAAAGTAAGATGTAGAAAAAATTAAAAAGGGAAGAGAAATCAAGCCATTAAAATATATAAAAGATAAATGAGATAAGGATTATTATCATTCCTCACACATGTTTTATTCTGGCTGCTTCTATTTAAAATTTCTCCACGGCTTCCATATCTATTAAATAGTAATGTTCCTACAAAATACTAATAATTAGTGGTTATTGTGGTGATACCCATTCACTTGAGTGAATTAGACATAGTGCTACCAGAATCTGAGCTTCAAATAATTGATCAGGAGAAAAAAAGGATGATGTTAAAATCTCAATTAGACATTTGCTTTTTTCTCTTCTATTTCCTTGTCAATAAACATCACCTAACACCCTCTACCCCAGGGTTCTAGAGTTGTGAGGCATGTAGAGTATGTGATCTAGAGTCATGAAGATCAGCATTAAAATCCCACCATAAATACTTACTAGTTGGTTGACTGTGGGCAAGTCATTTATTCTCTCTGCTTTTCTTTCCTCTTTATCAAATGAGGACATAGATTTGATAACCCCTAAAGTCCCTTCCAGATCTAAATATAAGATCCTATGATCTTACAGAATGACTATACTCCTGGAAGTTGAAATTACATACAAATATTAAATGCCAGGTAGACATGACATTGACTAGAGAAGAATGAGACCACCATTCTACCTTTCTACCATGAAATGCTCAGTGCTCTTATTTACCTGGTAGCCCGATTATTTCTTACCTATGCCAGTGGCCTGCTCTTTAAGGTCAAGATAACCACCTATTGTACTATAATTTCTAAACTGATTCTGAATTCAGAAAGATAACCACAGAGAACAGCCAGAGTTGAGAACCATTATTACCAATGTTTTCCTATTACTCTCTTGGAGAAAATACTTCATTTATTTCTTCCATATGACTTAGAAATGACGAGTATACCATAGCCCCCTTAGTGCTTTACTTGAGCCCAGCTGTGAACATAATTTGTCAAGTTTGGGGGTTCTAAATTTTAAATCAAACTCAAGTCATTCTGAAGGTCCATGAGGATCAATTGAATACAATTTGGTGATTCCAAAATGCATCTTTCAATTCTTACAAGAAAGCATTTGATATTTTTTGACCATCAAGAAAAAAATAAATATTCCTTTCATAACATCAGTTTTCTGAATGGTTGCAGAAACAAATAAGAAAAGACCCAGATTAAGTATCTCTCTCCCCTGTTTCTCTGCCCCACAAAAAATGATAATCATTGGGAAGAAGATATTGATATTAATATTACAGGTCCTAATGCAAATTCCAAAACCAAAAGGGTAGATTTTATTTTTCTCATTATTTGACTGATTCTCCCTACCTCCTCCCTGACTCAGACTGAAAGGTTTGTGATAAGAAACATATTCCCTTTGTGAAAATATGGCACTATGGGTCAGAGTGAAATTCTCTTGATGAAACCCAAATAGATATGCAGCAGGGCAACTTGAGTAGCAAAAGAGAAAAAAAAAAGAATACAGTTTTGATTGTTCTATGACGTGTCTTTGCAAGCAATAAAAAAAATCGCAATAAACAGATATTTTTTAAGTACCTACTATGTACCAGGTACTGTGCAAAGTTCTAGGGATACAAAAAAAAAAGACAAAAAGAGAGTCTCTGCCCTCAAAGAGAGCTTACAATCTAATAATCCATAAAACTAATAATCATGTTGTTCAGTCAATTCAATCACTTCCAACTCTTCATGACGCCATTTGGGGTTTTCTTGCTAAAAATACTGGAGTGGTTTCCATTTCCTTCTTCAGAAAATGAAAAATTATAAAATCTAATAATCTATAAACAGCTATAATTTTTCATTTAACAGTAATTTTGGGAAAAGTCTCTGATTCATCAATCTATTAGTGCTGCTTTGAAGATATTGGTAGTTTGTGTAAAACCTCTTATAGCTCTCTGCAAATGGTACATTAATGAGAGACTCTTTGGAAGCTTTAGCTCTTGGCCACATAACACCCAGCTTGTATTCCTCACATCACTTTAAGACTTTATTTTTTCCTTATTTTTTAAAACAGTATCTTCTTTTTTCCCTTATTCCCTTTCAACTCATACTCTCTAAATTCTAAAACATAAAAGGAATAAATGGTAGGAAGAAAGGAGGAAATGGGGAGGAGGGAACATTTAATGCTGGAAAGGATTTCAAACCTAGAAACACTTGGATTTTAGGGTTGTTTACAGTAATGGTGTTAAACTCAAATAATATATCTACAAGCAGGATTCATATTGACTTAGAAAGTCACAAATTAACATTACCTATGTTGTATTGTGTTTATATTGATTTTAGTTAAACATTTCCCAATTACCTCTTAATCTGATTCTCAATGTTCTGGGGAGATGTGTAGGCTAGCCAGCCAAAGCACCCTGCAAATTTGATACCTCTGGGTATGGTAGGGTATTATAGGAACAAAAGCTTCAGAGTTAGAGGGGACAATAGAGAATGAATACTCTGGGTGGAAAAATAAGATTATTTCCTCCCTTCTTTGATTCTTGGAAATAAAGAGAATTATCTATAGAGTGACCAAAACCCAGTAAGATGTTCATAGAATCAATCAAGCAATAAACATTTTTTAAGTACATACTATGTGCTTAAAACTATAATTTAAGGAGAAATTAGAGTAGGGAAAAAAAGTTTCCTTAAATTTAATAGATTAAAATGTTTCAATTGCCTTCACTATGGAAACATGTCAGCCTTTCCTCAGACCAGAAGATAGTTGACACCATCATTTTGAATAAAGAATGAGTTGCTAAAATTACAGTGCATAGCACAATGTCTGGAAATTTTATAGAAATAATGTAATAAATTCAATATCTAAAACACACATACACACATACTTTCAGTTTCTCAGGTTTCATTTTTGTAAAACAATAACGTCTTTGATCTAATCAGTGTAATACTTTAGATCCACATGCTATAGAGGGTAGGAAGACAGAACGGCTTAGAGACCTTGAATTATATCTCAGGAAGCTTCATGGACCACATCAACTCATAAAAACTTGCAGAAGCCAATTACACAGTGTAATGCTAAGAAGTCATTTTTTTTTCTTTTTAATGGATAGCACTAGCTTTAATGACCCCAAAGTCCATGGCACTTTGATAGAGGTCTTCCACTTCTTCCCCTTCCAACTATTATCTCACCATCCTCACCACCATCAGACCCTAATAGGATTTTTTAACTTCTGTTTCTTTTTTTCCACACTCAGACCAAGCTATGGTTTCTGCAAGGGAGGTTTACCCAGCAGATAGTAAAAGCAAGCCTGTGTACTCCATTGACTTCTGATACCTTTGCAATGACATTCAAATGCATGCAGTTGAGCGATTCCCTCATCCACCTCTGTGGCCATCTTGTGGCTAAGGAAGTGTATCTTGTCTTCCTGACTGATTCATGGAATTGGAACATGAGTATATACATGATGTCCCAAAAGTTTTAATGCAATTTTAAGCTGTCAAAGCTTAAAACTATGTTAAAATTTTGTGGACACCTTGTATATTTTGTTGGCATAATATCCTACTGTGATATTTTCCCAATAAATCTGAATGCTACCCTGACACATAATACAACCTTCATAAGCTTCACAGAAAGCCCATTTACATTTTAAAAGCAAGTTCCCTTAAATCCAATGGACTGAATTACAATCTGGGAATTAACAATTTATCTCCATGAAGTGAATTAATGCCACCAAACTATTGTTAACAAACTGGAAGAGATCATTTTTATAATAATAACAATATCTTACATTTGAACAGCACTTCATACTTGATAATTTTTCTAAACAACTAAGCATAGCAAAGATGGAAATAAGATCGGATAACAGTGATTGACAACACTGTCTTATAAACACAGTGTCAGCCATCCTGAAGCTCAGAATGAGCTGAGGCTGCTGAACTCGGGACAACAGAAAGGATTTGTTTAATTTTTTGTTTTGTTTTGAGCAATATTTGAGAAAAGAAGAGGATCGAGGGAAGGATAAAATGGCTGCTCAGATAGGGGAGATGATGTTAATGGAAGGCAGAGAGACAGCATCTACTCAATCCATTTTATCTCCTATTTTCTCTACTGAGGGGAATAATCTTTGGACTGAAAGAGAAAGAACAAAAAACTGGTAATAGTCATTTGAAATTTCAGATAAGTGGAGAGATAGTAAGATAGCATCTAACTGTCCTTGATGAGGCAAATTTAGTAGGCCCAGCTGAACAAAATTCCATAGTCCCAAAAGAAATAAAGAAATAGAGGTACCACAGATTGAGACAGGTGAATGTCAAAAGGAGCAGGTACAGAAGGAGGAGGTAGAAAGGATAAAGGAGAAGTAGGAAGAGAGGGGAACAGGGAAGAAAAGGAAGAGAAATCAGAACAATGTAGGCCAGTCAACTTCATGTGATTCAATAAGAATTTCTAAGAGATCCCAGAATTCCAAACTGGATACTTAGGATTTCTTTCTCTTATGAAGTCTCATGTATAAGCCCGCAAATTATAATATTCAACATAGGTATGTTCACAAGATAATTTTTAGTATTATAAAAAGGGACAGTAAGAATCAAAAGTCAGCAATTTGAATGTCAAGAAGAATTAAAAGAATGGCAAAATTATATCTAGTTTAAATGAGTAACTGAACACCCAGATTTAGTTTAGCATCATAATTTGTTTCTCAGGAAACTTTGAAAGAACCCAACATAGTCTCATTTTCTGAATGCTTAATAATAAATGATTGAACGAATAAGAGGGAAAATAGGGAGAGTGAAAGGAAGGTAGGAAGGAAGGCATATTGACTTGAAATGACATTGAAATTCCTGAAAATATCACCTTGATAATCATATTATTTGCTCTGCATAAATCAAAAGCTTTTTTCTGTTTTTTTCCTCTATTTGATTATATCTTTGTGCCACACACCTCTAACCTCAGAGACCTATAACAAAAATATTCATTAAAAGTAATTTTAAAAGGATTTACTCAGACAAGCAAGAAACAAACAAAATAGGAAATCAAGCCTAGATATACCAAGATATACCAAGAGCCATTGAATTGCTTTCTATTCTCAGCATATCAAATAAGATTCTGAAGTATTGTGTTACTATGAGCAGGGAGCTATAGATATCTATACTCTTGAGCCCATTAGCTGTGAAATACCCGAAGTTGTTTTCGACTGTCTCTTTAACGCATTTAAAATAACAATTCATCTGTTTGGCATGACTTGGGTACTAGGAAAGTATGGAATATACATGGCTTCAGGGGTCTTCTTTCAGCCCTGTGACCATAGGATTCTATGCCAATTTCATTATCCAAAGTAAAGCTGTGTTCTGTCTCCAAAGCTATCAGTTTGGAATCATATTGTGTTTGTTTTTATTGAATAAATGCTTTCAATGACATCTACTCAAACTAAAAGAAATTATTTAGGACCTAGTTGCTGTCCCATGCTAATGATTTTGGGGGTGAAAATATACACCGTATGTGTCACCTGTCTTGTCCTCAATTAGATTTATGAAGCTGTTTGGATTTGAAAATTTTAAAACTAACTAGATATTAGACTAACTTCATTTGTATATTAATCACTTTCTATCTTGGCCTTGGCATGTATTCACTGAAGTTTAGGATGTTCTGATAAACATTAAGATACTTGACTTGCAAGGGGTGCTTCAAATCATTTTTCTATTACTAAGGTACAAGCATGCTGTTTGTGTAATGCAATTTATTATTGTGGATTATTTGTGAGTATAATTTCAAATTCTGTAGGCATGGAAACAAAGCCCTAATTTAATATGCTTTGAAAATATGAGCTTACTACCCAGATACACACACATATGTGTA
Organism: Petaurus breviceps papuanus; assembly: GCF_028583685.1. Classification (NCBI taxonomy): domain Eukaryota; kingdom Metazoa; phylum Chordata; class Mammalia; order Diprotodontia; family Petauridae; genus Petaurus; species Petaurus breviceps. The sequence goes on along the minus strand of NW_027185665.1, from coordinate 11,709,451 downwards.
TGTGTATATATATATATATATATACATTTGTGTATTTGTACACAAATGTAATCACATTAATACATATGTAGAATGTTGACCAGGAGAATTCCCTGATCAACTTGAGGTGGTAAGCATTTATTTGCAACTTTGATTACATCTCCTATAAGGATTTGGACATAGCCACTTATGTATTTTCAACTCATTGTAGAACATTGAATTAAGGATGAAGTGATGGGCTCCACCCTTGTCAAATGGACAGAATTGGGAGGAGTCATCCTTTTGTGCGAAGTCTTCCCAAGCATAGCTCTTTTTTCTTTTTTTTTTCAGTCAGATATTGAGGGAGTAACATAATTCAGAGTGGGTTTTATGTAACGTGGGAAGGCTCCCCATTGTGGCATCACTAATAATAATTGCTACCATTATATAATCCTTTACTCTTTATAATGCATTTTACATATATTATCTCCTAACAGTCCTATGAATGTGATTATTATCCCTATTTTACAGATGAGGGAGCTGAGGCTAAGAAATATTAAATGCCTTCCCAGGGGCCATGTCATTTTTATCTGAGGCAGGATTCAATTACAGATCTTCCTCCCTAACACCAACTCTGGCACTCTACGTGCTGTGCAATCTAGTTTCCTCAATGTCTGCCTAGGACAGAAGCATACAGAAGTCACATCTATTCTTAGACAAGTGACCTAAGACTAGAATTCCAACTTGCTGGCCCCACCCATAGAGAGGTAAAAGAAATGGCAGCCACAGAGAGGGAAGGCCATAATATCCTGAAGGCAGGAGTTCCTCAAGTACAGATTTCTGGAGGAGTATCAAGAATTCTCAAACTTAGCCTCCTAGATAGAAAAGACTTTTCAAGTAACATGATCTAGAATCCAACTTTCTGTGAAAAGGTGCTTCCTTGACAGCAATAAAGTCCTGTCTTGCTAGCAACTCTAAGCTTGAGTTTTCTGAGACACAGAGAAGGAGGGATCCTAAACAACTTCTCCCCCTTGGGGAGCTTGGGGAGAGATGAGGACACCTAGAATCTTACCCCCTTACCTTCTAGGGAGTGACAGAAAGTTCCTGGATAACACCAGCCTCATGGGAAGAAGAAGATGGCTTTGGATGCCAGAACAGCGGGGGAGTCTACACTATACTATGGAGGAGTGAGGGACTTTATTCTGCCCCTGTTTTAAAAATGAGCTATTGGGACGACATATGTCTAATTGAAAGGAAGTTATCTCCTTAGCTAGCCTAGGGAAATACTTCAGTGTATTGCCATGTCACTAGATGCATGTATGGGTCACTTTCCTGGAAAGAGAAGAGAATTGTCTTAATTGTTTATAGGTAATTGTGTGTGATTTATGTTTTCCAAATTTCTATAGTGTCAGAATACAATACTTGATATGAATTGTTGCTTTGAGTGCTTGTGTAGGAAATGGGGAACATTTTTTCAACAACAGTACAAATCTAGATACAGATGGAATGACTAGGTGGTACAATGGACAGAGTGCTGGGCTTGGAGTCAAGAAAACTCATCTTTCTGAGTTCAAATCTGGACTCAGATATATACTAGCTGTATGACCTTGGGCAAATCACTTAGCCCTATTTCCCTCACTTTCCTCATCTGTAAATTGAGCTGGAGAAGGAAACAGCAAACCACTCTGGCATCTTTGCTGAGCAAATCCCAAATAGGGACATGGACAACTGAACAAAACTGAAAAAAAAAAAAACAATAGATCTAGGCATAAGCTGTATTTTAACTACATTTGGAAATTTCTATTAGAAACTCTGGGTGGGCATAAAATCAGCCAAAGCATTGGTTTTGTTTTGTCCAGTGAGGTGAATTTGTATTTTAATTAATAGTTCCTCATAGAATCACACTCCAGCCATGTAAACCCAGGTCTTAGTATGCTGAGCCATAGGCTAAAAATAGATCATCTGTAATGTCCCTCTATCATTAAAGGATCTATACACCAAAATGCCGTTCTTATAAAATCCCATAATTTGAAGAGAGGAGAGACCTTTTAGGTCATGAAAAGTGTCCTACTGCCCCTGCCTGATTATTCTCTTGAATATAAATTCTGGCATTTTCTGAATAGTAGATCTACCTTTAATGCTTTTGAGTGTCTTGAAATTAAATCTCTACTCCTTCCTGATGTGTTCCTATTATACTCTGAAATAGAAAATTAATGAAATTGGGTGACTCTTAATCCCCTTCTCTAAAGCCACAGTTAGTTTTGTCCTCAAATTGTTCTATCCAAGATGGCTTCTCCTCCTCTTTACTTGAACTGGCCATTTCTAAATACCAATTTTAAAATGTTATTTTCTCATTCTTCTCTATTTTTTTATAAATTCAGAGAAACATATAGTTCTATGGGACCTTAAGAGGACCCCTTATCTCCAAAATTATTAGATTCCTAGTTACTGTTTTCTGCACATCTTTGAAGAGCAGATCCAATTGAGGCTATGTCACTGGGCAGTAAAGTAGGACCTACCAGGGGTGTGGAACCTGGGGCCTTGAGGCCACATGTGGTCCTCTGGGTTCTCAAGTATGACTGTTTGACTGAGTCCAAGTTTTACAGCACAAAATCCCATTTATCTATTTGGTAAAGCATTCAAATCATTACCCTGATCTCTCATTAAAGTGACATTGTCAAAAAAAATATGAGGTTAGCGTGGCAGAGCTTGCTCCTGAGGAAGCCTTGAGACCATTGTTTTTTTCTTCCTTCCTTCGTTCCTTCCTTCCTTCCTTCGTTCCTTCCTTCCTCTTTCTCTCTCTTTATATCTTTCTTCTTTTCTTTCTTTTTAACGGATATTTATGTGTTTACTAAAGATAGATCTATCTGTCTCTGTAATGACATAATCTAGAATTTTCCCAGGAACTGAGGACAAACACACTGGCTTTTATAATTTACAGATTCTCTCTTATCTTCTGTTTTGTCTTAAAGTTCAGGATATTTGTTCTTCCATTCTGTAGTGTCTTCTTCATTCTCCAAAACATTTCAAATGTCATTGATATTACTGGTCAGCAAGCATATCTACCAAGTGTTTCAGTACCCAAGGATATAGTTCATTTGAACCAGGTAATCTGAATTCATCAAGAGCATTATTACCTCCTTATTAGCCCATTTCTTTTTTTATCTTTCCAGTCCAAATGTCATTCACTTTAGAACAGAAAAGAGAATTCACTTAAATCTTGAACATCTCTTCCTTCCCTCTGTTGTCAGTTATCATGTCCCACACAGCCAGAAGATCTATGCTTTCCCTTTTTTGTTTCTTTTCCCTGATATAGGCCCAAACAAATTTTTTTAAGTCACTTTTAATTGTCCTTAGTAACCTCAGGAATACTCTGAGCTTTAGCATTCCTGACACTTTTTTCAAGATGCTGACATGTTCTATAAAAATTCTTTTGTAGGGGTGGCCAGGTAGTACAGTGAGTAAGGTCACCGGCCCTAGAGTCGGGATGACCTGGTATTGAATCTGGGCTCAGACACTTAGCACCCACCCAGAAACACCTGGCTGTATAACCTTGAGCAAGTTATTTAACCCCAATTGCTTAGGGGCGGCCAGATGGCTCAGTGAGTAAGAGCACCAGCTCCAGTGTCAGGATGACCTGGGATTGAATCCAGGCTCCGATACTTAGCACCACACCCAGAAATAACTGGCCGTGTAACCTTGAGCAAGTTACTTAACCCCAATTGCTTAAAAAAAATTCTTTTGTATTCATCTTCTGTTGTCTTCCTCTGCTTTCATCCCCTGTACATACTTCTAAAAAAAATCTAAGTTGGTTGGTGAGTTCTCTCAACATCCACATCAGTCTTCAAACAATTCTCATTTTTCTTGCTCACTGGACTTATTTCTCTTACGTGTCCTCAAAATTTTACTCTTGAGAATTCACATCATTCCTGATCTGGCTTCCCTGAATCATTTCTGTCCTGCTTTTCATTCTTTTTGGACCTTTTAAAATATGCTCTCCTAAAGTTACGATATATATCGAACTATGCCCAGCTTTCTTTTCTTTTATTATAAACTCTGGGAGGTAGCTACCTCTCCCCCACAGGGTTCTTGAATTTCCATCATAGAAATCAATTCTGTGAGAATTGGATCCAGAATAAAATTCAATCTTGTGGGTTTTTTTTTCAGTTTTTAGAAGGAATTTATCATCAAGATACGTCAAAAAAATTTTAGCTGCTCCAATTTTGACAGAAAGACCAACACAAGATAGTACCAGCAGATATCTAGATAAATGAAGTCTCCTAACATTATTGTGGGATGCCTCCATGCCACATGTGTTACCTATTTCCCAAAGATCATCTATTTTCTCTTTCTGTCCAGGTTGTTTATGATATACTCTGATGACACAATTGATGCTGCCCCTGTCTCCATTGACCTTCACCCAAATGACACCATCTGGTTCCTATATCCCCCCCCCCAAAAAAAAAGATCGTGATATAGAAAATTACCACCACCCTTTCTCTTTTTTTAAATTTATTCTTTCCTTTGAACCAGATTTATCCCTTCCAGACAAGGGTCTCATCCAATCAAGTCATTAGCTTTCCTATTTTTCTATTTCTGTTCAAAGCACTGCCATCTTTCCACTCTTCCAGCCTTATAAACTTGGCATTATCCTTGATTTCTTACTCCCTCTCATCCATGTATCTAATTGATGTCTTACCATTTTTACCTCTATATCATCACTCACATCTGACGCCTCTCTACTCACATTGCTACCACTCTGCTCTTCAGATGCTCCTCACCTTACGAAAGAAACATTTTTTTCTGGTCTTTGCCCTAAATAGTGAAGCAAACTCAGGTAGAGAAAATTGAAAAGAGTGCATTACGTACCTAAAGGCAACAAGGTGTTGAAAGTGGATTGGGCATGAAATTCAAACTATGCTCTGTTTTTATAGACCTATTTTGTAGTAAAGGAAAGTCAGTCCTCATAGGTACACATTTCTAAAGGTGGGGAAGGGGTTGATACTCTAACCTCCTTCCTTATTGCTGCATCATAGGGAAATGAGATTAGAAATAAGGAGATGCGATGAAAGCTTATGAAACTATATGCTGTATTAAGGACAGGGGGATGGGATCAAAGCACATGTCACCTTTCTGTACAGACTGCCTGCCATGTACCTATAAGACACCTGGAAACAATGGAGTCTCTTGGTCTTACTCAGAACAAATTTCAAAAACCTGTCCTTTATATTCTTGTGACTATTTCCTAATTGGTCTATCTGCTGCAAGTCTTTTACCACCAAAGCCCATCCTACACAATTTCACCAAAGTGATTTTCCTTAAGTACAGATCTACCCATGTCTACCCTACTCCATCAACTCCAGTGGCTACATCTTGCCTCTGGGATAAAAGAGAAATTCTTCTGATTATCTTTTAAATCCCTTCACCATGTACCCTCAATCTATCTTCCCGCTTCCACTGGAAATTTCTACTTCTCCTTCTCTCTGGGATCTAGCCTAACTGGCCTTCTCATACAGGGCAGAACATATCCTATACTCTTGATATATTCATCCTCTCCTTATCTCCTCCTGATAAAATCTTACTTGTTTCAAGACACAGCTTAAGCCTACTTCTAAATGAAAAATATCCATATAGCCCCCTTGCTGATATCGAGTCCTTTCTGCTTTGTATTTAACTACTTTGTATTTATGTGTATTTATTTTACTTATACTGTATTCTGTGTGTATGAATGTGTGTGTGTCTCTGTCTCCATCCATACACACAGAATCATTGTTTCCTGCTAAAGAATGTTAGTGTCATTCCAGTAGGCATCAAATTGGCATCCCTCCCAAAGTACTGGGCACATAATCCTGAATCATTGGTGGGACACATTAATCCAAAAGCATTCATCAAATATTTACAATGTGCAAGACATTGGTCTAGACAATAGTATTTCAAAGAAAAAGTCAAAACCGTAACTGCCCTCAAGAAGCTTACATTCTACTGAGGGAAGAGATATTATAAGAAACAGACCAAGCGGAGAGTTCTTTTCCAGTATACCCCAGAACTGATTCTATTAAAACAGATAAACTTAGTGAATGGTTCTCTTTTAGCCAAGAAGATAAGGAGTCCTTACAAATTTCAGTGACTTTAAAGGATGTTCTGAATAGAATGTTCAGGCACAGTGCTTAACCCTGCGCCCACCATTTTACACCTCAGTGGTTTAATCTCGTGAATAAACAGAATGTTAATTGCTTTTGCTTTCAAGGAAGTAGGACTCGTGAGGCAGTCCAGTCATGCTTAGAATTCAGTTTCCTGTAATCCAGCCTTCACAACTTTTGCTTTACAACTGCCAGGGTTATGTTTAAGTATTTGATGCATAAGACACACTTTGCTTGGTAATGTTGAACAAAATGAACAGCTTTTTTTTTTTAATTGTCCTGATTTGGCAGGACACTACCTTGCCCGAACTCTTACAATGCCGACTTCTTGGAAAAGACAGCCATACCAAAAGATGTTGCCCTTTTTCTTCTCCATGCCAATGTTCCCTTCCACTATGACAGGCACTTTGCTATACTGGAAAGACTGCTGGGTTTGAGGTGGAAGAAGTGAATTAAAACTTATTCTCTTCAATTTATTGCCTGTTTCACTTTGGGCAAGTCACTGTTCTTATGTGGCTGACTCTCAGCTGCTATACAATCTTACCTCTAAGTGGCATAGTAGATAGAGTGTCAAACTCAGGATTTCCAATATTCAGGTTCCGGTCTTGTGGGACACTGGGCACATTAACGACTTCTCTCATATCCTTTAGCTATTAAATGGGGAAGATAATGGCACCTGCTCCATAGGATTTTTGGTGAGGAACAAATCAGATAGTATGTGAAAGGACTTTCAAGAATTAAAGTGCTATACAAAAGCTCTTAATATTACATTATTAAATTGGACTAGATAATTTCTAAGGTCTCTTCCAATTCTAGCTCCCCTCATACAATAAATTGTTGATCATTGAGATTCTGACTAGAAAAAAGGGAGTGTCTTTCAACTAAGCCTTCTTAGATAATTGCCAACAAAGGAATGAATCTGTGATTCATGGGCAAGGCCCATGTGCTGAATGTATCGGTACAAGTAACTTTTTTGTTGCTCAAATCAAAACAAACATGGTGACTTCATTCAATACATGTTATATTAGACCTTCATCTACTAGACCACCAACTCCTTGAGGATGGGATTTATATTTTTATTTCATTTTTATATCTACAACATCCCCTCCACCCCTACCCCTGACACAGCTTTTAGCTTTTCATGTTAAAATGTTTCCTTAAATTTCTTTCATTACCTATTTTGGGAGAGACAATAAAACATGGGGCGGTAGAAAGAGCCCACTCTGAATTCCGAAGAGCTGGATTAAATTCCACCTTTGATTATTTCTACTTGAATGACTTTAGGCAAGTTGCTTCAACTCTCTGGACTTTGAAGTTCCTCAATTCTAATATGAGGTTTAACTAAATAGTGTCTTACATTCCTTCAAACTCTACTTCTAAAATCATCCCATGCTTTTCCATGGCAGTTTTCCCTAGAGAAATGAGAAATCTCCTAGACCTAAGTAAAAGAAAATGAGCAGAAAAGAAATCCCTTATCCTTTTTATCCAGCAACTAATTGTGACATAGGGAGATATAATCCATATATCTGTCTATTGTTAACTGTTCTTTCTTGCCACATCTTACTAGCATAAGTACCTGAAATATAGCAGAGAAAAGTGGCAAAAATAATGCTACCTGCTTATGATTTAGGTAAAGTAAAAAATAAATATCAAAATTAATGACTAAAGTAACGTTTTGAAATTGTGCATTCCAGTTATTTGTATCTATCTATCTACATATCTATCTATATTGAGAGAGACAGAGACAGAGAGAGACAGAGACAGAGAGACAGAGAGAGAGAGAGAGAGAGAGAGAGAGAGAGAGAAGGAAAAGGCAAAGGAGGAAAAGGCGGAGCATGGTATTCAAGGAAAGAACTAATTGAGAGTTAAGAAGCCATGGTTTTAGTACCAGTTATGTTCCTAAATAGTTCTATATTCTCGAACATGTTAGTTAACTTGTCGGGAATCAGTTTCCTCTTGTATAAAATAAGATTGTCGGACTAAATGATCTCTAAGGTCCCTTCTGCCCCTATAATTTTATTCTGTTACTGTGGAAAATTAGGAATTAACTCAATCTAAATTATCTTATTGGGATTCTTTTTCTTTTCAGTTAGAACCCAGGGCTATTGTCAGGCTTTATAGTCTCTTTCAGTGAAACTATAATGCAGGAGGATGCTAAAAACTTAGAGATCATATTTTATAATTCTCTACAGACAAGGACTTTTCATTAGTTCTAAAACACATTTCCTAGGAGCTTGATTTTGATTATAGATCAATTAGTCTTCAAGTATCTGTTAAGTGCTCAGCACCGTGCTAGTTATTATGGAGGATGAAGAAGGATTCATTTCAACAAGCATTTAAGTGCTTACTAAATTAGATGATAGTGATGTAAAGGCAAAAATTTTAAAAAAGGCTTTGCCCTCCAGGAGTTTACATTCTATTGGGGGAAACAGCAAATAAACATATGAATAAATGTAAGATGCATATGAAGTCATTTTAGCAGGTATGGCGCTAGATGCTTCAGGTGTAAGGATAGGCTTTCAATAGGAAGAAATGGAGCTTTGACGAAAACTATGAAACAGTGTCCCTTTCCTCAAAGGGGCTACAATTTAGTTGGACTAAACTGGTACATGTGAAACAGCACTATACAATTAATTAATTATGAGTATTTATTTAATTTTTCAGTCATGAGAACATTATATAAATTTTCTATTGTGTATATTTTGTGTTTTGTGGTAGACATCCAACATCTTTTTTTAAAGTTAATTCATTTATTTTTAGTTTTCAAAATTCACTTCAATTAGTTTTTAAATTTTGTCCTCCTCCTTCCCCAAGATGGCCTGCAATATGATATGGGCTATACATACATTCCTATTAAACATATTTTCACATTAGTCATGTTGTATAGAAGAATTATAATGAATGGGAGAAACCATGAGAGAGAGAGAGAGAAAATAAAACAAAACAAAAAAAGAAAATAGTCTGCTTTGCTCTGCATTCTGACTCCATGAATTTTTCTCTTGATGTGGATGTCGTTTTCCATCATTAAACAAGTATTTATTGTTCACTATGTGTCAAAACCCTACTCTTGAGAAGCTTCTGTTTTAGGGGGAGACACAAATAGTGTTTTTCTTTTTCTTTTTTAAATAGTAAGATCACTACCAGCTAGAGATATCAGGAATGTATCATGTAGAAGGTGTTATAGAGTAAGAATTCTGAAGGGAATCATGAACTCTAGAGAAGAGGTGATGAGGGAGTAAATTCCAGATATGGAAAGACATGCAAAGACATAAAAATGTGAGATGGAATGTCATGTGTAAACAAAAGCAAGAAGGTCAGTTTAGTCTGGATTATGGATTGGGGGAAGGAATACAATGCCTAGCAAAACTGGAATAATAAAGGTAACAGGAAGCCTCTCTGGAGTTTTGGGGAAGAATAAGAAGCATTGTTCAGTTCGACACACTTTGTCAAGGAGACTGATCGGGATCTCATTGCAACATTTCAGGTGAGAGATGATGGAGACCTATGATAGGGTAGTGATCATGTGAGTAGACAGAAGGGAAGGGAAGTACTTAGACTTCTGGACTGATTTCATAGCCCATTTGTCCACTACTATAAAGATAAACAAAACACAGAAAACAGACACTCCCAGGAACCCTTTGATTTATGAAGGAAGGCTAAAGGAATTGTTTATATCATACTCCTTAGGGAATTGGAGCTACTTTTCTCAATTCCTACTCACCTTGGCCAACCCCTACAATGACTGACCACTTGCCTCTTAGGGTTTATTCTAAAGATAACTTTGAGGGATTCGGATTTCTAATACCATTTCTAGTACCATTGCTCACTAGCAAACATCCATTGTGTTTTCCACTAAGACAACCAGTCATGAGTAATTAACTTCTTCTTTTTTTTTTTTTTTTTGCCTTTTGGAGGGCAATTGGGGTTAAGTAACTTGCCCAAGGTTACACAGCTAGTGGGGGGTGGGAGGGGAGGGGTGTTAAGTGTACAAGGAGTAAAGCACCAGCCCCAGAATCAGGAGGATCCAAGTTTGGTTCTGGCCTCAGACACTTAACACCCCTCCCCTCCCACCCCCCAGTAATTAACTTTTTAAGAATATTTACTAAGACAATATGATTAAGGATAATTCTTATAAAACACCCTGCCACAAAAGTCTGGAACTGAATTTTTCATAAATAAATGCTGATTCAAGGGGAAAGTGTTCTCAAACTTAGAAATTATTTATTGCAAAGGGATTATCTCTAGTTCCTGATTGGACTGGAAGTCATCATTTCCCTTCTACTAGTACTCATGAGTTCTCCACAGATGTGAGTAGTTCTTTGCTGGGTCCCAAAGTTTGAGACCCTTGTTGAGTACTGAGACTACTCTTCTTTCTGCCTCAAAGAGGTCATAATCACTGAATTCGCCCTTCCTCAGCTGTATAGTTTGTTCTCTCTCAGCTCCTTGGGGGATGTACAGTCTGTTATCAAGTCAGTCTCTCCATCAACAAAGTCAGTGGGGATGGGCTTGAAAAGAAAAGAGAGCCTGAAATACTAATGATGGCCTTAGCCTACCCTTTCCTGTCTCCTGATTACATGTCAAAAGTGTACCTCCTCCAAGAGATCCCAAATCTTACTTCTCAAAGCAGTTGCTTGAATATTCCTACAGAATTTCCTTTTCTAATATACATAGGTTCAAAAGAGGTCAATTTTTTCAATAAATTCTGATATATTTCTTATAATAATTTGAAGCACTTCACTCTATGCCAACTTGACTTAGTAAGACCTTTGAACCTACTTTAAGCCTTTGACTGAAACTTCATTAGATGTATCTGGGAATTGTTCATACTTATGATTGATAGTTATGTAACAATCAAACAGAAATTTTCTCACTTGATAAAAAATATGGTGGTGGAACAGAAAGTCCCATTGGTTATATTATTTAAAGGGGGCAAAATACCCCTTTTAGCTTAGCATAAAGAAGAGATAATTGAGGGGGGGAAAGCTTTATAGTCACTTGTGAGTAGCAAATATATTGCTTATCAGGAAAAGACTAGAAAGAATGGCTTGACTGAAGTAGAAGATATTTAAGCCAGGTATGGGAAATAATCTATTTATGATCTGAGACATTGGGGCATTTAAAGTTAAGTGTTTTCATATTTCTTTTTCTTATTTTCTTTCTTTATGCTTAAAGAAAATGAAGCCAGTGGTCTACTTAAATCATTACAGTACTATGCCAACACAGAATGACGGGTTATATAGTCTATTAAGATCCTGCCTTTCCTAGTAATTTCTCTTTTCACCTTTCCTTTTTAGTTGTCCTAATTGGGCAGTAGCAGAACCTACAGAAACAGATAGGGTGCTTCAGAAGCAAAGAACTATCCTAGAGAGAATAATTATTCTAAAGCCTCTCACTGGCCGACATCCATCTGCATGTTTAAGTCATACTAGTACAATATCCCTTTCTCTGTGGTGCTTGAAAAGAGAGGAATACTCACATTCTCTGTCTGCCCTGGAGGATGGCTCAGACAAAGTTTCTCCACCCTTTAATTAAGCTGGGGTTAAAAGAAGGCAAAGGTATAAAAGTGAGTAGGATCAATGTCTTGGCAAAGTGAGACCTTCATCAGGATTAAGTATCCCATTGCTTGAGTTGCCCATAGCACTCACTTGAGAGGAAAGTTTCAGCCTTAAATGGATTTGAAGGACTTTTGAATACTTCACCATATCACACAGAAGCTCAGATTTGGAAGAGTCTCCTAAGGTCTTGTAATGCAATCTATACCTGATTAGGAATCCCTTCTCTCCTTATCTTCAATCTTTCCCTGATGACTGGCTTCTTCCTTGCTTCCTATAAACATGTCCATGCCTCCCTTTCAAATACTTCTCAACATGGGAAGCCTATGTAGGCAAAGCCCAAGATTCTAAGAAAGTGCCTCCCCTCCCACCCTGAACAGGAAGGACAGCTTGTGACAGAGTTGGTGAACTTTCAAGGATTTTTGGCCTCTGTTGTGTAGCTGTCATTTTGTGATAGATGTGTGTGCCTTGCCTGCAAAGTTGCTACTACATCTGTTCATTGTCTTTATAAGTACAGGGAAGGTATAGATCTTCATAAAATTATTAAGGGGTGAGTTTTTCATTCTACTCCACCTCTAGATTGTGACCGAGTGGATAGTGCTGGGCCTAGAGTCAGAAAGACCCAAATTAAAATACAGCTATAGATATTTATTAGGTGGGTGATCCTGTGTAAACTGTTTAATGTGTCTTTGACTCAGTTTCCTCACCTTTAAAACGGGAATAGGGATAATACTACCTCCTAGGGTTGTTGTGAGGATCAAATGGAACAATAATTGTAAAGTACTTAGCATAGTACCTGGCACATGGAAAATGTTATACAAGTGCTTGCTATCATCACCACCATCATCACCACCATCATCACCACCATCATCACCTCCATCATCACCACCATCATCACCACCATCATCACCACCATCATCATCACTGCCTTTTGAGATCAGTCATGCCAATCCTCAAGATGTGTCTTTCCTGAAGAGTGGGTGTGTTTGAAAATACTAAGAACGCTGGAGAGTGGGCACAAGTCTCTCTGTACTTAAGTTGGTTTTTAGCTTCAGTTGATGCTACTGTAGACTCTTGTAACATTACCTCCCCTCTCCCTTTCTCTCTCTCTCTCTCTCTCTCTCTCTCTCTCTCTCTCTCTCTATATATATATATATATATATATATATATATATATATACATACATATGTATACACACATAGATATATAAGTTAAACATACTTATATAGCACCTGTTATAAAACACTTTGCTACATTATTTCTTATGATCCTCACAGTCACCCACTAACATAACTAGTACACGTATTATTATTCCCAGGTTCAGTGAGAGGTAAAGCAAATCTCCTAGGGCCATACAACCATTAGATGTTTGAGCTGCACCTTGAATAGAATCTTTGCATTACAAGACCAATTCCCTTTATAGTGATTTACACTCTGATAATTTTTGGCCCAAAATTAAACAACTACTTACCTCCATAGATGGCTGGTATCTCTGACACTTTCCTTCCCCTCTTCCCAATATTCACCCCCCCCCAGATCTTCTAAATTGTTGTATCACCTGCTACAAATCTATCTCACTTTGATGGGAGTGTTTAATAGCAAAGCTGTCTTCAGGTGATATTAATTTTCATTAATAGCGCTAGCTTGACAGTGCTTGAAAAGGAATATGTGCTAACCACAAGTACTCAGTATACATAAAATCATTGTACCAACTCTCATCATTCCTGAAACCTGACAGGGATGCTTTGTAATACTAAGAAGGTTGAACGACCCTTAATTTCTGTCAATAAAATCGGCCTTAAGGTACGAAAAATTGGCCTTAAGGTACGATTATATTGGCCATTTAAATTAGGTTGTCCAGCTGTTTGCCTCTGCTTGATTCTGATCCAATTTTGATGCAGTTATCCCAAATGCCTGTCTTGAGAAATTGATCAAAAATGTTATTTTGCCAGAACTACAGATTTAGAGCTGGAAGGAGTCTTATAGACCATCAAATCTAACCTTATTTTACCAATAAGAAAGGTAAGGAACATGAAACACAGAGGATTTAAGTGACTTGCCCAGGATCATATAGTTAGTTTCTGAGGCAAGATTTGAACACAAGTTTTCTTGACTACAAGTCCAGTATTCTATTGTCCACTCCCATCACCTCCCCTGTGTGGAAAAGGACAGACAATAGCAAGAATTATAATTATGATATTGTTTCTCTCTGAAAATTGAAAGTTCAATACTTTTATCCCTTTTGCTGAGCCAAAAAGAATATGCACTAAATGTAAAATAATGTGTGTACGTGTGTGTGAGTGTGTGTGTGTGTGTGTGTGTAGGTGGGGTGGAGGGAAGAAGATTAGAACTGACATTATATCTAATTCTTGGTTGGTCCTAAGGAAAGGAGTTCCTTTTTGTGGAAAATGTTCTATATTTCCCCTTAGGAATTCAAATTAGCACTTGATACAAAGCATGACTGTCATTTGTTTGGTTTTTAAAAAATTATGAAAAATAAATGATTAACTCATCAGTTAATATAGTAATAATGAGAGCAATAATTCATGTGCTTTCATTTTTGGTGAAAGGAGCATGCATTTTCATAACGATTTGATGAGAAGCCTATACCTTAACTCTTTCTGAACCTTTCCTACTGTCCCCTCTTCAGTCAGATATCTTATCTACATCATAGTGCTATGGGGGAAAATATTACTAGATTCTGGTGTTTCATATTAGCTTTATTACCTTTCCTCATAATCTAATCCCTGTTCTCTCTCTCTCTCTCTCTCTCTCTCTCTCTCTCTCTCTCTCTCTCTCTCTCTCTCTCTCTCCCTCCCTCTCCCACCCCCACCTTCCCCCCTCTCTCTTTTCCTTAACATCGCCACCATTCTTCCCGTTTCTCCAATTCATAACCTAGAAGCAAGTCAATCTTGCTTCTGTCCCATCAGTTGCCAAGTCTTGTAGATTATATTTCCATATTTCCTGTGTCACAGTCACCCTAATTCAACTCCTCATCTCCTCTTCCCTTGAAACAGTCTCATAATTGGTTCCCCCGCATCCAGCCTTCAACCACTTCAACCCATCCTTAATTGCTGCCAAACTGATATAGGTCTGACCTTGTCCTTTCACTGCCCCAAAAGCTTCAGAGGGTCTCTACTGGTCCTAGAATAAAATAGAAACTCTTTTTGAAACACTGAAACCTATTCACAATATGACGACAACTCATCTTTTTAGGCTAATTGCATATTTCTCCCCTCTATACTCTCTACATTCTAACTGAAAATCAAGTAATTTCTGTTCCTTATTTCTAGGCTTTTACTTCAGCTATACTCTCATGCTTTAACTACTTCCCTTGCTCATCCCTGCTCTTCAGCATACAAATCCCTTTAAGACTCAAATGCTTCCTCTAGCTAAAAGCCTTTTTGAATTCTCCTATTTAGGAATGCTCCTCCCACCCTCAAATTGATTTGTATATATTTTTAATATATTTTGTGTTATCTGTGTATGTCATGATTATAGAAAGCAAATTCCTTGATGGCAAGAACTGTCTTATTTTTATCTTATCTCCAGAAATTATCAGTGCCTGGCGCGTGGTTGGTGCTTAATAAAGGCATAATAAACTAAATTGAAAAGCAGATCCTGTGGTTTAGTCTTGATTCTGTCACTTATCTAGATTTCTCATCTTGGACAAATCATTTAACCTGATTCTCAGTAGTCTCATCTGTAAAATGGGCATAATAATATTCCCATCTATTTCATCCCACACTTGTTGTGGGGAAAGTGTTTTGTACCATATACCAGAATACAGGAAGAGTCTGTGGTCTATGCGTAGTAAGTCCTAGGTCACTGTCTAAGAACACATAATGGTTGTCCCTTGTCCATAGTCTCACTAGCAAATGTCATAAGAGGGATCTGACATGAGATCATTGTGTCTTCAAGATCTATGATCTATTGACTATGCTCTCTGCCTCTATGAAAATTCTCCATAAATGTGAGATATTGGCATGTTCTTTTTCACCTTTTTTTGTAATTGTTCTCTAGTTTGTTTTTTTTTATGTGCATAGGTTTTATCTGTCAGATACCTTGCAGATTCCTTGAGGATTAAGATCTATACATTATGCATCCTCTTTTAAAAATCTCCCTTAGTGCCTGGTAAAAAAGGAAATATGTGGTCTGGACTCTTCAGAAAATTTGGCTAAATCAATAAATAATTTTATCTCAGCCCTGCTAAGTTATCATACCTTTGTACACAGTTGCAATTCCTAAGTAAAAGCCCAAGATGTTTTGAAGTCTGAATTTCCTTCTCTGATCATCATATCCTGTCTTTCCTTTTCTCCTTTTACTTCACTCCTTCTAAACCTATCTGCATCCTCACTGTGACCTCTAAACCTCCTACTCCTGCTTGTAATCTCAGCCTACCCTCCTCTTTTCAGGCTTTGCTTTTTTTTTTTTTTTGGGGGGGCAATTGGGTCACACAGCTAGTTTTTTTTTGTGTGTGTTAAGTGTCCGAGGCTGGATTTGAACTCAGGTCCTCCTGACTCCAGGGCCTGTGCTCTATTCACTGAACCATGTAGCCGCCCCCTCATTGTTTACAAATTTCACAATACTTTGCCTTTCATTCTTGAATTCCTAGGTCTTCTACCCTACCACTTGAGCAATTCTGAATACGTACCAATCCCATTGCATGTCTTTTGCTGAATTCTCCTGAAGAAAATCATAGGACCAGGTTAACTAGTTCATTTTTATAACTTAATGTGATTTCAAATGAAACCTCGTTATTTTACAAACATTATCCCTCCCATTGGTTCTTTCTCATACTTCTCATAATGGCTCTTCCAAACCTCTTCCTTTGACTTCCTCACATTAAGCCCCTTGCTCTTTTTTTTTTTTTTTTTTTTTTTTTTTTTGAGCGCAATTGGGGTTAAGAGTCTTGCCCAAGTTCACATAGCTAGTTTGTGTGTGTGTGTGTGTTAAGTGTCTGAGGCTGGACTTGAACCCAGCTCCTCTTGACTCCAGGGCCAGTGCTCTATTCACTGTGCCCCTAGCCGCCTCACCACCCCCCTTGCTCTTTTATGGCAAATAATCTTATCATATACATTTTGGAGAAAATCATCATCTCTAATCTACATCTCAAATTTCTTTTCCACCTTCATCCATCTTTTTTTCTACTTTTAGTCTCTGATGAAGATAAGAACTTTCAGGCTATGGTCAAAATTTCTAATTTTTGCAATCAATTCTGAGCTCTCCTATCTACTCTGGGAGGCCACTCCATTAATTATTTCTCTTGCATCTTCAATGTCTCCTTATATGGAGGTTCTTTCCTTAACAGTCTACAAACATGTTCAAGTCTCTATCACCCTCCAATTCTTCTGCCCTGCCAAACTGTTACTGAAATATATCTTTCCTTCCTTCCACTACTAGAAATGATAGTCTTTACAGAATCATTTCCTCACTAACTACTCACTTCTAAACACTTGCAATCTGGCTTCCTATGCTTTCCATCAACTGAAATTATAAATTTACCAACAATCTCTTAATTGTGAAATTCACTGGCATTTTCCCCTGTCTTTGCCCTCTTTAACATCTCTGCAGCTTTTGATACTGACAAACATCCCCTTTTCCTGAATATTTTCTCCATCCCCACCTTCCTTGATTCTGCTCTGTCCTGCTTGTCTCCCTGCCCCTTGAACAGCTCCTTTTCAATTGCCTTTGGCCACTTGTCAGTCCTCTTTTATTCATTAGCATGAATGTTTCCCAAAGCTCTGTCCTGGATTCTTTTCCTTCTTTAAACTGAATCTCTTGTTCATCTCATTGGTTTCCATAGGTTCAGTTATCATCTCTATGAGGATGACTTCCAAATCTATACATCCAGCTCTAATGTCTCTCCTGAACTTCAGTCCTAAATCATCAATTGACATATAAGTAATATCCACCCGAATGCCACATTTGCATCTGGTGTTTAAAAATTTCAAAGTAGAAGTCATTCACTCCCCAACTAAATGCAACAGAAATCCTTTTATTTATTTATTTTTCCAGTTGAGGGCACAAGTATCTTCACAATAACCCAGGTCCATAGCCTGAAAGAGTTCATAAACTAAGAAACAGAATCTTCCATCTTGCACGCTTCCTGTATCCAACTATTGATGTTGACTTTACATCTCATCTTGTTTCTTTACCTTTCTTTCTCCCCACATGAGCCTAAATCAGGACTTCCTCACTTCTTGCCTAACTCTTTTAATGGCGTCCAAACTTGTTTCCCTTTTTCTAATGCCTTTCATGGCTAATTCCTCTTTCATATGTCTGCCAAAATAATCTTCCTAAGGCATATTTCTGACCATATCCACTCCACTGTTGAAAAACCTCATGGGGTTTTCTATACAAATTCTTCAGCTATTATCTGGTGCTAACCTACCCTTCCAGATTGATTTTAGATTACCTCAGTGGACAGCTTGGATTCTAAATAAGTAAGTAGCAGGAAGTCAAGAACCAAATATTTGTTATTTTTTTCCTTGAATTTCCATGAATGGTGAATAAGTTAATGTCTTCAGAATGAGGGACCCTAGAAAATACCCTCCCTGTTGTGAAATTTTCCAGCTTGCTTACTTCGATCCAGATGGATTCCATCATGGATTCATAGAACCTAATTAGATCACTCTTTATTCTTCCTGAGTGAGTCAATTAATGTTTTGGATCTACTAACAGTCCCTCCATGACTCAAAGCTTGATGGAGAATTAATTCTCTATTTTTTTTAAACTTAGATTTTTGTTATTTGGGTTTGGCTTACTTATGCCAGACACTGTATTAAGTGCTAGGGAAATGACTTTTTTTTTCATTTTTCAAATGCTTTATTAACTTCTGGTTTAATTGTTCATTTCTGCCAGATTTTGAGTTACAAATTTTCTACCCATTTTTTCCCCTACCTACCACCCCAAAATAGCAGTCGCACAGGATACCGCCTCCTCCAATCTTCTCTTTCCCATATCTTATCCCATATCCCCCTTGACTTTTCCAGTATTTCATGGTGGATCTCTATGCCCCAGTGCCTGTATATCTTATTTCCGAATTACATGTAAAATAGTATTAATAATAGTATATATATATACATATCTATATCTATATATATATATATATATATATATATATATATAATTTCAAACATTTGATTTTAAAACTTTGAATTACAGATTCATTCCATTCCTCCCTTGTCACCCACCCTTACTGGGAAGATAAGCAGTTTAGTATAGGTTGTACATGTGTAGCTAATGCAAAATATCAACATAGAAGATACATTGTAAAAGACTGACTACATTTACCTCCCTCCTATCCCACCTCCCACTTGTTCTATTCTCTACTTTGATCCCATCCCTTTTCAAAAGTGAGTACTACCAACTTCCCTCCCCACCAGCCTGCCCTCCCTTCCATCATCCCCTCTCTCATCCCCTTCCCCCCTATTCTCCTGTAGGGTAAGATACCCTATTTAGTGTGAATGTCATTCCCTCCCCAAGCCAAATTCAATGAGAATAAGGTTGACCCATTCCCCTTTGCCTTCCTATTATTCCCCTCCATTGTAATCATTTTCCCTTTCTGTCTTTTATATGAGATAGTTTACCCCCATTCTGTCTCTCCCCATCTCCTCTCATTATATTCCTCTCTCACCTCTTAATTTCTTCTTTTAAGTATCATCCCTTCCTATTAACTTGGTCCTGTGCCATCTATATATGTATACCTGTAAACATATATACACACATTCACATATGTATCGTATGCCCATATACCCTCCTATGTAGACATATATATGTCTATTCCCTTCAACTATTTTTACACTGAGAAAAATTTCATCAGTTACAATTATCATTTTTCCATGTAGGAATGTTAATAGTTCAAGTTTGATAAGTGGCTTATGATTTCTTTTCCCTGTTTACCTTCTCAAGCTTTTCTTGCTTCTTGTATCTGAATGTCAAATTTTCTTTTCAACTCTAGTTTTTTTCATTAAGAATGCATGAAAGTCCTCTATTCCACTGAATGACCATGTTTTCCCCTGAAACATGATACTCAGTTTTACTGGGTAGATGATTCTTGGTTTTAATCCCAGCTCCTTTGACATCCAGAATATCATATTCCAGGCTTTTCTATCCCTCAGTGAAGAAGCTGCCAGCTCCTGTATTATCCTAATTTTGTTTCTTCAATATTCAAATTTTCTTCCTGGCTGCTTGTAATATTCTCTCCTTGATCTGGGAATTCTGGAACATGGCTATAATATTGCCAAGAGTTTTGGTTTGGGGATCTTTTTCAGGAGGTGATCAGTGGATTCTTTCAACCTCTATTTTGCCCTCTGGTTCTAAAACATCAGGGCAATTTTCCTTGAGAATTTCTTGGAGAATGATTTCTAGGTTCTTTCTCTGATCATGGCTTTCAGGCAGTCCAATAATTTTTAAATGATCTCTCCTGGATCTATTTTCCAGGTCAGTGGTTTTTCCCATGAGATATTTCACATTGCCTTCTATTCTTTCATTTGTTTGGATCTGTTTAACAGCATCTTGATTTCTCATAAATCTATAATTTCTCATAAATCATATATTTCTCATAAATCACTAGCTTCCCTTTGCTCCATTCTAAATCTGAGGGAATGATTCTCCTCAGTGAGCTTTTGAGATTCTTTTTCCATCTGTTAAATTTGGCTTTTTAAGGCATTCCTCTCTTCATTGCCTTTTTGAGCCTCTTTTGCCAATTGAGTTAGTCTGTTACACTGATTTTCCTCAGTCAGGCTGTTGACTCTCATTTTGTAATTTTCTTGCATTGTTCTCAATTCTCTTCTCAATTTTTCCTCTACTTCTCTTATCTGCTTCTTAAGGTCCTCTATGGCCTGTAACCAGTTCATATTTTCCTTTGAAGCTTTTGGTGCAGGAGCTCTGACTTCACTGTCTTCCTCCTGTTCCATGCTTTTCTCCTTTTTGTCCCCAAAATAGGAGTCTAATGTAGGATTCTTCTATTTGCTTTGTTTCCTTTGCCTGGTCATGTCGCCCCTCAGTCACTTGACCACTGGCCTTTTTGGCACAGTAGGACTCTGCCACCAGACAGGGAAGCTTTTGTCCCAAACGCTGGGGTTTTCTCAGCTGCCGGAGGTATTAGTCGGGTGCCCTCTCTGAAGCCTCCACACGCTCTGGCAACCTGGTCACATACCCCAGGACCTCCACCCTAGCCTGCAATCCAGATCCAAGCAGGTTAAAGCAAGAACGATGACCCCTGAGACTGGTGCTTGATCCCACTACACTCTGCAGGCCAGGAGCAGAAGCTGCCACATGGCACTGGCTGGCTGTGTCAGTGTCTTAGCGGCTTCTCGCCCTGGGGGCAAAAACCAATGCTCTCCCAACTACTGGTCCCAAAGTCCACACAGCACTGACCTCTCACTTTGTCCTTTGCATCTATGTATTGATAAATCTGGAAACGGCCACAGCTGCTGGTGATCTGGAGTCCCTCTGCTGTCGGCTGGTCAGGCCCGCCCTGGGGCTAAAACCTCCAGGGGCCTGGCTGCTTGCTGCTGGCCTGCTGGGCTATCCTCAGCGGGAGGTTAGCTTCTCTGTGTCATTTTGTGGGTTACACAGCTCCAAAGTTTGTTTAGAGTCCCCTTTTTCATGAATTGGGGAAGGTGGAAGTCGGAGCCCCATGGAGGTCCTGCTTCTATTCCTCCATCTTTTCATGATAAATTCTCTAAATTTTCTGACAGAAAATAGATTTTGCCTCAATTGTCTGGATAGCTGATTTATGCTATGTTTTATGATACTATTAGATAGTTTACTCACATCCAGTTTTGAGATGCCATCACAATGCTACTGATTTAGGTACAGAACCACACAGACGTCTCTAAGCAATTACTGAGAAGGAAGTTCTCCTGGTCAGATTTAGCTCACCACCCAGATGCCATGTAATCATGATGCCTTGGCTCAGGAAGCAGTCACTTCTATAGCCAGAACCCAGGGAGACCCAATATATTCTTTTGCAAATTCCTTATCTCCAACAACTCTCCTTCAAACACTTTCTGTGCCAGCCCAATTAGAATTCCCTGAATTCAGCATCCCACTCTCTACCTCTGACTATTGCCTGTTTCTGTAATGCTTTCTGTCTCTCTGTCTCTCTCTCTCTCTCTCTGTCTCTCTCTCTCTGTCTCTGTCTCTCTCTCTCTGTCTCTCTGTCTCTGTCTCTCTCAGTGTGTGTAGGTGTTTTTAGAATGTTGTATTCAGGTAACCATTGGATTCCAAAGTAAATGTCGATCTCGGTGGAGGTCAGCTTATTCTCCCCTTTGGTACAGAAAGGAAAAGTCAAGGGAGAAGCACAAAAGATACTTATTCCTTGAGTCTGGGAAATGCATTCCCTGACTTTATGTGTTAGATACTTTTTTTTTAAGTATTCTCTTCCCTTGATGAATTCACAAGTTAAAAATAAAAAGAATTTTAGCCACTGCTAGGTATATAGTGTCCCAGTTAAATTTTCTTAAAGAAACAGAAACTGATCTTGATCGATTTTCCTTATCCTGAAGTAGACATATTTATTCTTTGGTTAACTTACTGTTGCCCTATTCTATCTCCACTTTGCCAATACTTTTCATGCCTTTACTCTTCCTGAACAGGTCAGTTATTGCTTTGGGCCTAATAATAGGCACTCCGTGTCTAAAAGCTTAGTGGAGAATCAATTCTCTGGATTCTCTGGCAGAAATAGGTTTTGCTTTGATTATCTGGATAGCCACTTTATGTTGTGTTTCCTACTAAAGCTATAGGAATTCTCCCACATTTTTTGTTCATAAGGAAGTTATGTCTGAAAAGCAATACTTCTTTTACACCTTATGATACAATTATATTGTGTACTCATAGCGTTGAGACAACACCATGACATCACTCATATAGGAAACCTAGAAAGGGAGACAAAATAATTTCTATTTAATCCCTTGAGTTATCCTGCTCTCTTCACCCCAAGCCACTTATTTCAGATTGTATTTAATAGCATTAGTTGAATAAGTCTTATCTTTCAATAACACTGTTAGAAATTGAATTGTTTTCATGAAATGTCTTCATGGGAAATATATGTATGCATGTGTGTGTTGTGTATATATGTATGTATATATCTATATATGTATATATATATGAAATATTGAATACAAATAAAATTCAGTCTTTTAGTTTTAATTGGATTATAACAACCAGAGAACTATATCCCCATAGTAACAACAAATTATGTTTTATTTATATACAGTAATCATGTACATATGGGAATAAGTTCTGTGAGTAAAGAGACCCTGTTTTATTTATCTTTGTATCTCTACAATGCCGTATTGCTCTACACACAATGGAAAAGGAGTTAAAATGGTGATTTTATGAAATCCCTTTACCAGTGCAGGTTGTATTATTCTCTGCAACTCAAAGTCTTTTAAATTTACCTGAAACTTTTAGAAATTAAGTGACTTATCCAGGGTTATACAGCCAGCATATATCAGAAGCAGGACTTGAATTAAGGTCTTCTTGACTTTGAGGCTGGTTCTTATTCTACTACATCAAGCTGTTTCTCCTACTTTAGATACACTTTCTACTTAATAAATGTTCAATAAATTAGTGACTGACTGACTGACTGAATATTACCAAATCTAAAAGTAAGCTTGAAACCTGAAACAAGATTAGCAAATTTTTAAAATGTCAAATTTCAAATTCAGGATTAACTGGGAAGGTTAAGCTGCTGATTTTTATCTCCAGTTCATTTTATGGACTATTTTCATTTAATTTTCAGAATACATTGATAATTAAGGTGTATGTATACATATGTGTTTTTATTAATATGCATTTTGGAACAACAAATGCATAAATTGAGACAACTAAAATATGGCAGGTTAGGAAGTTCAACGAATTTTATACTCTTTCAGCTAAAAGTCAAAACCCAGAGCCCTTTGCTATGTTTATTTCCAGAGATATTTTACCCTCTTTCCAATAATTTTGATCTTGTCTTCTACTTTTACTTACTGTTTACAAGCTCAGATCCATTTCTTTCCCCAATTCAGTGCTCATAGAATTAGCATAGTTAGCTAAAAAGGTGCCAGAATTTTATGCTTTGTAATCAGACGAAAATGAATGCCTTTTTGTATTAAGCATTAATTCCAGTGGCAATCTTTCCTCTTCAGACTCTAGATCATCATCACTTTCATTTACATTGAAGCAGTAACAATTTTTTATGCATTTATTATTGTTTGGAAAACAAAGGCTCTCCTGTAGTTTTCTTTTTCATTTTTCTGAGTTCCAATTCTCTCCTTCCCTCCACCCATTGAGAAGAAAAGAAATACAATAACCCTAAAACAAATGAAATCATGTAAAACATATTTCCATGTTAACAATTTTGCAAAAAAAAAGGAAGGAAGGAAGGGTGAAAGGAAAGAAAGGAGAAAGAAACAAAGAAAGAAAGAGAAAAGGAGAAAGGAAGGAAGGAAAAAAGAAAGAAAGAAAGAAAGAAAGAAAGAAAGAAAGAAAGAAAGAAAGAAAGAAAGAAAGAAAGAAAGAAAGAAAGAAAGAAAGAAGGAAGGAAGGAAGGAAGGAAGGAAGGAAAGAAAGAAAGAAAGAAAGAAAGAAAGAAAGAAAGAAAAAGGAAGGAAAAAGAAAAAACATGTTTTCCTATGTCCTCTGTGTCCATCAGCTCTTTATCTGGAGGTGGATAGCATTTTTTATGATGAATCCTTTTGAATTGTCATGGATCCTTGTATTGATCAAAATTATGAACTTTTTCAAAATTGATTATATGACAATATTGTTGTTGCTATATAAATTGTTCTTCTGGTTCTGTCCACTTCACTTTAAATCAGTATATATGACTTTCCATGTTTTTTTTTTCTGAAACCATCTCCTTTTCATTATTTCTTACAGCACAATAGTATTTTATCACATTCAGATATCATAAATTGTTTAACTATTCCCCAATTGATGGACAGTTCCTTAGTCTCCAGTTGTTTTTTTGTTTTGCCACAACAAAAATGGCTGCTATAAATGTTTTTGCACATATGGATCCTTTTTTTTTTTCTCTTTGCTCTCCTTGGAGTATAGACCTATTAACAGTAATGTTGCATCAAAGGATATTCACAGTTTTATAGCCCTTTCAGTATATTTCCAAATTATTTTCCAGAGTGGTTGTACTAGTTCATAGCTCCACAAAGACTGCATTATTGTTCCTATTTTCTCACATTTCCTCCAATATTTAACATTTTTTCTAAGTCAATCTGATGCATCTATAGTTCTCAAAACCATAAAAAAGAATGCATATCAATAACACACATCTCAGAGAAATTAATTCACAGTCCTTTAGAGTAGGGGTCTATGGCCCAAGGGCCAAATCCTCTGGCTTTCATACACCCTGGTTATGAGCTAACAACAGTTTTTACATTTTTAAATACCATATTTATAATGTAAAATCCATTCTTAATTTGCAGGCCTTATATAAACATACTACAGGCCTAATTTGCCAACTCTTACTTTAGACCAAAAGATACTAAGTTCATCAGCACCCTAGGAAATGATAGCATGTTATTCACTTTCTCTAGTGCTTAAGAAAACTAAATTATCATCAATTGAATATTACTGATTGATGACATTGAGTTTTATCAAATTATTTTGGGTTAGATCAGTTATTTCATTTTCTCCATCTTAGCAGTATAATAGCTACTAACCAAAAAAAATATTTTAATATACTGGATTTAACTACTTCAATACACTGGCGTATAAAAGCAGGGTAATTCGCTAGTCATGCTCAGCTCAGAAACATTTTCAGGGATGGTTGATCTTAGCCAGTAGTATACTCACGTTACACCTAGTTCTACTTTAATTATTGAAACACATTATTCCACAACTTCTCTACATCCAATGAGTATTTCCTTGCCTTATCTAATTCTATTCTGTTCAACCAACATTATAGAATAGCTATGTATATGGTCACCTGCTGGCACTATAGAAGATTACATAATTAATGACAGTCAAGCTTTGTATCTGAATGAACTGGTTGTGTGTTTGTGAACTGGTTGCTGCTTACTCAAATAAGTATAGAGGAAGATTTTAAATCATCATAAAATATTTTTTCAAAATACTAGAGTTAAAAAAATGTCAGGCCATTTACCTACTTTTTAAATCAATAGCACATTTCTCTCAACCACTATCCTATAAGATGGAATTTACAATGTTTCCTTTGGATAACTGTTCTCAATTTCATCATTTTTGCAACGGATATTTCCCTTTCTCTCAAAGTAGGCTATGTGGCAGAGTGAATAGGGCTGTGGTCTCAGAGTTGGAAAGATCTCAGGTTAGGTCTTATATATAACATATACTATGTGTGTGACTCTGGATAAATCACAACTTTTCAGTGCCGTCAGCATTTTTCAAAGATTTTAATAGAAACATTCATAAAAGGAGTTTCCCATCTAGGAATTCATTCTATCTATAAAATTATAGGTTCAGTCCCTATTCCTGTTATTTCTCGTTGAATTTCTTACCATTGATCATCTGATAATACCTCATACATTCAGTTGAAGTCATATAAATGAATGTATAAATTCAGTCTTGCAAATGGCATAAGAGAACAAAAAAGAACATTTTAACAAGCATTCATCATTTGCTCATTCTTCCCATATCATTCTCCCTACTCATCCAAACAGAAAGGCACCCATTTTTGCCCACTTATGCAAGCTCACACTCACAGGATCTCATCTAACCCGCATAACAAACCCCTCAAAAGTAATCACAACAAATATGAAACGATGCACTGGAAATAGAAATTGGTCTAGTGGAAAATGGTCAGACAAATATACTTTGTGATATACGTGGCTCTGCTGTTCTTACAATTAGTTGTCTATCCTTTCTTTACACAGAAAAATTACATAGAAAAAAATTTACATAGAAAAAATAGTTGAATATACGCAGGGCAGTGGATTGAAAGTGCTAGAAAAGCTTGAGGTGTTTTAAAAGTGATTCTTCCCATAGCTGACTTTTAGAATCCTTTTAGAATTATTAAAGCAACTTTCTTAAAGTCCATGCTTTTCATATATCGCTTCTAATTTCTTTCTAAATTATTTTAATTTCTGAACATTGGTCATCTTATAATGTACCGTGGCTTCAGTTTATTTTTTCTCCTTCAGTTCATGTAAGAGAACATGGACATTTCCACTCAATTCAACATAAAGAACATTCATTTAGATTAATTGTCATGGAAAGGAAACCCTTTGTTTATCATTCAGTATTTAAGTCAATGGTTCATCAATTATTACAAGTCAAGGCAGGGAGAACCACCTTTTGAGAGAAAATTACTTTTAAAAGTAAACAGGTCTCTTAATATAAATCATTTCTGACAGATCCTTATAATATACATGAAACAGTCAGGCTACAATTAAAATGGGTTGACCACTTAGAGAAAATCTATTGAGGGAAAAGAGACTTCATCATCTGATTGCCTTCTATTGGTCTTGGAGGTCTACCACAAGGTGGATAATATTTCTCTTCTGGTTGGCCTAGTGCCAGAGGTTCCCAAACTTATTTGGCCGACCACACCCTTTTCAAAAAAAATCTATATATATTATATATGTGTGTGTGTGTGTATATATGTATGTGTATATATATGTGTATGTATATATATGTATATGTATGTATGTATGTATATAACTCACTGCTCCCCTAGATTTAAGTTAGGTTAACACTTATTTTTATTCAATGTCCCACCAATTTGACCTGAGACTAGTACCACCCCCCTGGATTGCTCCAAGGAGTAGTATCTCCCACTTTGGGAACTTCTGGGCCCTAGTCCAAGACCTTTCTTGTAAAGGAAGCTTATTGTAAAGTGGCAGTGAAGACCATCAAGACAGATATGGAACAACTAGTGTTTATCAAAGACCTTACAATCTATTAGAGGGCAGGGGAAACAATATGTATACAGATGGGTAAATACAGATTTCAGACAAAATAATTTCATTGGTGGAGGAAACATTTAGATGAAGAAATTCACTCAACCAATGTAAGGCAGAACTATCTCTGCAATAGTCTTAGAAAATAACCCAGAACACTAACAGGTTAAATGACTAAACCAGCTAGTCATTTAATAGTTATTATGTATGTAATATCATTTTTCATTTGTATTTAATTTTTAACCTTTTCATTAATTTAATCTATTGAAATAGATTTAATCTATTGAAAGTGGTTTTTTCCTCTATAGGATGTAGGACATGAAAGAAATTAAGCTGAACTTAAAAATCAAGCTGCAAGCAAGCACAAATTTAACAGATGTTAAAATAATAATGTTGCCTTTGTATACTACTAATAGTCTCTGTGGTTACTAAGAAACAGTGTGGATAAAGCTTTGTATTTGCAGTTGAGTAAAATTTGACTTTATATTTCACTTCAGTCATTTGCAATCTGTGAGACTATGGTTAAATCCTTTAATATCACTGAGTCTCAGTTTCCCCATCTAAAAAAGTGAGATTTATTTAATATTATAGCATGTGAAGCACTTCATGTACAGTATCTCATTTCATCATTACAATAACCCTGTTAGGTAGGTATAATTATACCCTCTTTACAAAAGAGGAAATTGATGTCCATAGAGGTTAAATGTGCCCATTGTAATAGAGCCAGGTGTTTCTGACTTTAAAGCTAGCCCCCCATCATTCAAATTCAAATCTCAATCATTCCTCTCATCTTTTTGTAAACTGATGTTACCAGCATATTATTTGGGAACCCAATCTCTACTCCTCTGGGACGATAAGCAATGGCAGGTATGCTACAAATGTACCAAGGCAGAGGGAATTATATAAACATTATTCATAGCAAAGGCTCACTCATCCCATGTGGAAGGTGATTAGACAACTCCTCTACTCACTTTTGCACAAGTCCATTTCAGCCAGTATTGAAAAAATGCCCATTGTGAGAGTGATTAAGCAGTTCAAATTTTCCCTTCCTGTTGAACTCATAGGAATGATGAAAACATGCCAGAGATAGGCTTCATTTTTTTCCTTTGCTCCACATACAGTACAGAATTTTACTCAACCTGTGTGGCACAAAAAAGGAGGTTTCTCCAAACCCAGCTACTAGAAATGTGCTGTCACTTTGTTGAATAATAATGACAATTTACTTCCATTCAAAGAAATGTCAAATGGGAGCCAGCAATGAACTAGAGCTGTTGGTGGTAGGAAGATGATTGCCATTTCACCTGCCCGTGAGGTGTGACCCTGATATTCAGTCAGTCCTGGCAGGTTCAGAACAGAGACATTCTGACTACTATACCAACCGTACCTTTGGTGATGCTTTAATGAGCACAACTGAAAGGGAAAAATGTCAAGCTTCCCAAATGATGAAAATTCAGCTTCCTTAGAAATAGTCTGTTTTATGACAGTGAATGGGGGGCGGGAAGAGGGAGGGAGAGAGACAGAGAGACAGAGAATATTTTTTTCTTTCTTTGCACCGTCTAATGGTTGAATTTGTCATGCTCTCTTTGAGGTGGCCAGTCTGATCTTGTTCAAGTTTTTGTTTTCTGGTTTTCTTTCTTTGTCATAAGCTTTCTAACGTCCTTTCTCATTTAACAGGTCGTCACGGAGATGGAGGTTATTGGCCAGTTGACACAAATTTGATAGACAGAAGCACACTTAATGGTAAGTATGCAAATGAGATTCCATTGGATTAGGTTTAATAATTAATTGGTTAATCCTGAAGTCTTTAAAATTCATCCTAAACTTCAAGTGCCAAGAACTCTGGGCATAAGTACCTTATGGGAGCCCCAGAAATATAAAAGAATACAAGAATAAACAAAGGCCAGGCTAAGAAAAAAAAATTTTCACTGAATGTTAACAGATTTGACAAGATGGTCTACGTAAAAAATCCCACTGACAGGGACACTTTATAATGGGTGTCAAACTGATAAGGGGAATTCAGTTGTGATCAGTTATCTAATTCAAATTCATAACCACCAAGCAGCAGTGGGGCACATGGGAGAAATGAAGTATATAAAGAATTTTTGGACTTTTTCAACATTGGGTTTTTATTATAAATTTTATTTTATAATATTTATATAATATATATTGTATATATTGTATACAATTTTATATAATAAATTTTATTATAAACTAAAATGAACATGGACATTTAACCTAAAGTCAGAGTATCTTGGAAGAATAACTTTACCTCAGAACAAGTCTTTATAATAAGCAGTCTATATTTCATTCTTTTCTTCTCTTATAATCTTTTCTTTTAAAACCATCACAGATTTGACATTATTGTTCATACAATTACAAGCTATTAGACTAAAAATATTACACTAGGCAATGTTTCTTGCTGTTATCGATTATTAAATTAACAAACATTTCTTAAGCATCAATTGCTATAAATGCCAGGCACTATTTTGAATATAAACATGTACATTTATGTATCTATACAAATACATACAAAGAGATGTATACCCATGTAAATATGTCTGCATATACATACAAATGTGTATATATGTATATGTGTAGATATGTGTGTATATCTATGCTCAGCTTTATTGAAGCTGAAGACAGTGAATGAGAAATGCTATATCATATCTCTGTGCCCCTTGTCTCTGTCTCCTCTTGACCTTGTGCTAACCAGAACCTCAGTAGTTCTGAAAGTGACCTCTCCCAGCAGTCCTCTGCCAATGCATTGGATATAGGGAAAAGAGCACAGAATTTGGAGTCAGGCAAGACCTAGACTCAAATCCCACCTATGACGTGCTAGTTGTATAATAATGGACAGATCTCTCAACATTTTTGAACCTCAGTGTCCCCATCTTTAAAATGGGACTAACAATACCTCACAAGTATTAAAGTATATGTCTCACAAGTAAGTATTAAACTTACCTCACAAAGTTGTAATGAGTTTCAAAAGAGGCACTGTAAGTCAAGTGCTTTTTAAATTTTAAAGCACTATATAAATGACTGCTACTATTGTCTGTGGTCATCATTCCTTCACCCCACCAGGTGACCATTGAGTAATAAAGCATAAGATTCTGCAGGTCAGCTTTCCTTTCTGCAGGATCAGCATATCAACCCTGGTGATATATAATACAATTGTCAAAGGAAGTAGCATTGATCATCTGAAAGAATCATTATATATTTGCAGTCTTCCTTGGACTAATAGATGCATCCCATAGTGACTCAGGCTAGAGATCTGTGCTTGATTATTTTCATTTAGAGCAACATATTTAGATATCTGTTGTTTCTGTGAAAATTTTGACATGGATTAGTATTTTCTCTGGAAAAAAAATTCTGGACTTAATGTCCTGGAGAGTAGTAAAGAAGCTACTGATGGCAGCATTCTTCATGTACTATTTTCATTAGATTCAATCAACACATCCACTTTTTTTCTACTACTACACCCATAGGAAAAAATGTAGTTAATTCCCAGCATACTTTGGAAAAGAGTCAGCATACAGCAGTTCTAGACATGTAACTTCAGACACCATGACTTGAGATGGATGTGTGGGGTGGGGTCATTTTAGGTCATGGGTAGACTTTCTAAAATGGTGAGAAAAGAGGCAAACTAAAGTGAGATTTGAGTCCTGGCTTCACTATAATTGATTATAAAATAATGATATTAATAGTATTTATATGCTTCTTATGGTTTGCAGAGCACTTTGCAAATATTTTATCATCTGACCCTTGAAACAACCATGGGAGGTAGATGGTATTATTATCCCTATTTTATAGATAAGATGGAAGTTAAGTGACTTGCGTAGGGTCATATAACCAAGTAAGCATCTGAGGCCTGATTTGAGCGCAGTGTTCTTACATTTTAAGATGAGCACTTTATCCACTTTATCATCTCACTGTCAGAAAAATATATGACCATGAATTAGTGAAGTCACAATTTCTCTGCATCCCAATTTTTTCATCTATAAAATGATACCTGCCCTACCTAGCACTCTGTGATGAGGTGAAAATCAAATGAGATCACTGATGTAGGGATGGATTAACTAAGGTCATACATTGTAAAAATAGAAGCTATTAAAATTCTGGAAGTGAAAATTTGGAGCAGATATCTTTCATTACCTTAATTTCTAAATATGTGCTTCTCCTATCCTCACCTGGGATCCTTGAAAGGAACAATAAATGAATGAATGAATCATTAAAAGAAGGGAAAAAGCATTGCAAAAAACCTAATCAACACAATAACTAGTCTGACATTGTATTTAATGTTCCAAACCTCTAATCCACCCCCTCTGCAAAGAAAGAACCAAGGTACGTTTTCTCATCTTCTCTTGGGCCAAGCTTATAAGTTTCATTATTATAATTACATTTCCTGCTGATTTAATACAGTTGATTGAATGCACAAAGAAATAGTCTCACCTTCAAATATCAGAAAGCATAAACCAGAGGAGTGGGGATCGGCAATATTCTCTTTGTATTACCAAGATTATGCGCAGCCATAACAGGTAAACCCACCAGCTTTCTTGCTAAAGATTTGATCTTTATGTCTCTATCATCTATTCTCACTCCTAAAAAAATGTAGCTCCTAAGAATGTCTTGTCAAAGGGCCCCAAGGTCCCAGACTATAAAAAGATTCCTCAAGGAGCCTGTGGAGACCCACTAAAATAAGAAAGGATGTCTGTGTCTGAAGGATGAATCTGTGATCTCGTCAATGTTGTCACGATGCAGATCCCATCTCATCCATTTCTGCCCAGCCTGTGGGCCTCTTGTCCATGTCTATCCTTAATTTTGCCATAGGAAATTGATTCAATATATTGGAAACCTTCCTTGATTTCTCTGGAAATTTGGACTAAATGTAAATGTTGTAAGTGAGGATCAGTCTACAGCTTCTGCCACCCCTACCTTATTCCCAAAATCATCAGAAGTCTTACCACTCTCCCTCCCCTCCCATTTCCCAAACCCTGACCTCCAATGCTGTGGACAAGTTGGTGAATTCAAAGTCACTATAAATATTAAGCCCGATATCCTTGCAGATGGGATGTTTTTTATAATGTCACTGTGAGGAAGAGAAAGAACTTTGTATCTAGAGTCAGAGGTCAAAATCCCATTTCTCATGGTTACTATGTATTAAAAAGTTATTTATTTAAAATCTTGGGGCCTTAGTTTCCTCATCTGTAAAATAAAGGTTTTCAACTAAATTAAGGTCCCTTCCAACTTTGATCCAAAGAATGGATCCCAAAAGAAAGGGAAGGATTGTGGTTTGGAAGAGTCAGAAAGCCACAATTAAAATATGTTTTTCATCTCAGGACAAGGTGGTTCAAAGATAATATATTCACAAGATCATAGGTTGATATCTGGGAGGGACCTCAGAAATCCCCTCATCAGACATCCTTGTTTTACTGACGGAACCACTGAAGCCAAGACAGATTAATTGACTTGTGTAAGGCCATATAGGTAGTAAGCACCAAAAGAAAAAAAAATGAACCTAGGTTTCAAACGATAGAACCACTACTCTTTTAATCATACTGTGCTGCCTCTCAAAGGAGAGCAAATGGAAGTTTCAAGTATCCTTAGCCCCTCTTAAATGCTGTGGAGCCAGCTGACTTTGATAAGTCATTACGACAAGATATCTACAATGGTTCTAGAGTCTGTCACCAACTAAGGACATTGCTGGGAACATTGGTGTAGAGAAGCCCATATGGGGGTATGGGTGGCAGAAAATCAGAGGGTAGCAGGATAAATAACTGGCAAAAACCTAATTCCTTACTGACCTCTAAGTGAACAGTTATTATTATATGCATTGTGGATTTAACAAATGTAAACCAAGCAGGCAAGAAATGATATTCTATTCAAAAGGAGTTTCTGAGGGATGCTCTTTAAAAAATCAAGTTAAAAAAATCTGCATTGACAGATGAAGCTGACCCTGCTAAAATTTTAAAGTGGCCTTTCAAGTTTCTGGTTGAAAAGCAACTATAGCCCTAATTGACATTAATAGGCAAGCTAATCAAATGTTTTCTCCAGACCTCAGATCATGAGAATGATAGTAATTGAAGCAACTCACATATAATGGGTCTTTTTTTTAATTTTTCAAAGAGAAAGTTTCCCATGAAGCATTTCATCATTTTATTTCAATTTGTTTAATCCTCCTGGTGAGAAATACAATAGTAATTAAGCTTGACCTGATATACAATATCAACACACAAGAGAAAGCTGTGAAGATAAAGCAGATTGTTAGCATCTGATGACTGTGAGCTGGATTTTACAAAAGCTCTCAACTTCCTCCCTCCCATCATCTAATGGAGTTTCAGGGTGTTTGCAATGTAGAATGAGTGACTGAACAAAGCACCTGAAGTAAAGGGGCAAACCTTTGCTGGGAATACCAAATTATTATAAGCTTTTTGGTTGATTAAAGCAGATGGATAAGACAGAAATAGATGGAAGGCAGAGGGCAGAAATAACTCTTTTGCTATTGTACTATCCCAGCAGATAAATGGTAGGATTTATACAATTTAGCTTTAGCTCAAGCTATTACAAGCAAATCAGTAATGCTATTCGAAAACCCCTGCCCTTTAATTATGTCATCTATATTTTGTGCTTTGGGAAGGGGGCTCATTTTCCAATTAGGTGTAGCAGTGAGATCCCAGGAATTGTCGTAATGCATTTGCCCCTTTCCCCAAGTAGGCTCCAGAGCCGAATGAGCATTCTGAATTTGAGAGAGAGACAGACAGAGAGAGAGAGAGAGAGAGAGAGAGAGAGAGAGAGAGAGAGAGAGAGAGAGAGAGAGAGAGTGTGTGTGTGTGTGTGTCCACCTCAGCATGCAAAGAAATACTTATCACATTGCCTTTCAGACTAAAAAAATTTATAGGGACTTACAAAGTCCACTTAAGTGGATTCATTTTTAAAAGCTTGGTAGAAAATGAGCAAAGCAGCATCATTGGCTGCCTCATTCTGGGCATGAAGTGTCTCTTTATGCATCTTAGGATCACAAAGGCAGTTTTTTTTTGGATGCCATATCACACAGGTGACCCATTTTCAGCTTGCCCAGGTCTTTTCCA
Source organism: Petaurus breviceps papuanus (assembly GCF_028583685.1). Taxonomy (NCBI): domain Eukaryota; kingdom Metazoa; phylum Chordata; class Mammalia; order Diprotodontia; family Petauridae; genus Petaurus; species Petaurus breviceps. Next base: position 11,674,825 of record NW_027185665.1, on the reverse strand, counting down.
TATGAACTGTTAACTAGGGATCTTTTGCAGTTTATATTTTTTTCACTCAAATGCAGAATTTTACATTTGCCCTTACTACATATTTCTTATTGAATTTAGCCCATCAATTCTAGCCTTCCAGGCTATTTTTGAATGCTGACTCTATCATTCTCACTTGATGTCATTCACACAGTTGATAAGCATGTCATATGTGTCTTCAACCAAATCACTGAATAAAAGTTAATCAGAATAGGCTCAAGGACATTTCTCTATGACCCTGACTAGAAATCTCCCTCTGGGCTGACATTGCTTTCTTTAAGTCCAGTTTTAAATCCACCTGTATGTTCTGTGATATAACTCACATTTTTCCCCATCCATGAGGATGGCATAAGACATTTTGTCAAATAAGTTATTGAAATTCAAATTTACTCTATCTAGGAAATTGCCATGATCTACTAATCTGGTAACACTGTCACAGAATCCAAGAGCTAGAAGGGTCTTCAGAAATTGAGTCCTCATTATGCTTCACCAATAATCCTTTTGACAACATCTTTTGACCAGCCTCTACATAAAGATCTTTAATGAAGAAGAACCATTACCTCCTATGTCAATCCTTTCCCCTTTTTAACCATTCTGTTATTTAAGAAATATTTCTTTACCCCAATATAAAGCCTATCTGTGCAGTTTCCAATATATGTTCTTAGTTCTTCCTTATGGGTTCAAGAAGAACAATCCTAATCCTTCCACCTCCCCCCACTATGTTACAGTCTTACAAATATTTGAAGATAATTATCATATCTGCTTTAAGTATTCTCCAGTCAAACATACCCGGCTCCTTATGAGATCATATAGTATATTCTCTAGTACTTTCATCATCCCATGAGGCTCTTCTGCCCAGGTTCAACTTTGTTTATGTCTTTTCAAAAACATGGTGCCAAAAATTGAACACATTGCTCCATATGTTGACTGACCAGTTCAAAGTATAGGAGAATGTATTACCTCCCCTCTTCTGAATGTATAGCCTAGGATAACATTTACTTTTTTGTCTATCATGTCATGGTATTGATTTATATTGAATAAAAATACTGCTAAACATCCCCACCCCATCCTGTCTGTGCATTTGCTTTTCTTGAATCTAAGTATAGAATTTCATGGGTATTTCTTTTGAATTTTAGAACAGTTGACTTGACCCAGTGTTTTATCCTATGGAGATCCTTTCTTTTGGACCTAGATTCTATAATAATAATAATAATGATGATGATGATGATGATGATGATGATGATGATGATGATGATGATGATGATGATGATGATAAAGTTAACTAACTATCCCTCCAAATTCCAAGTAATCTGCAAAATTCATAATCATGTTATCAATGTTTTAATTCAAGTCACTGGTAAAATATCAAACTGAATGAGGTCAAGGACATACCTTTGAGGTACTGCACTCTTTGAAACATTTCTCCAGATTGACACTGGCTTATGAATAACCACTCTGGAGAAGGTGGTATGGGACAGCGGACAGACTTTCAGACTTGGGGTCAGGGAGACAGTGTTCTGACCTTACCTCTGAAACATTACCTGTGTGACTCTGGTCAGGTCAGATTATCTGACTCAATTTCCTCATCTGTCAAATTGGCATAATATGAGCAATTGTTATCCTTGTGAGTCTTGAATGAGATCGCATGGATGTAAAGCCTGTTGCAAACTTTAAAGTTCACAAGCTATTATTGCTATTGTTTAGGCCCAGTTATTCACCCAGTTCTAATTCTACCTAAATGCACTATTATCCAGCCCCTCTTACTCTCAACTTGATGCAATTCAAGAGAAAAAAAACATATATGCTGATAAATGAAAAATGTAGACAATAAAGCAGATGGTCAGTCAAAAAGCATTTATTAAATGCTTATTGTGTTCTAGGCATTGTGCTAAGCACTGGACATACAAAGTAAAGCAAACACTGCTGTCAAGGAGCATCCATTCTAATGGGAGCACAACATATAAATAATGAAGGCACCAGCAGCTGGTGGTGGCAAGGACACAGGGAGACCTCCACTAGAGCTGGTGGATAAATTAAGGCTCGAAAGAATCTAGGGAAAACAAGAAACATTCCTGGAATTATGAATGACTAGAACAAAAACAGGAAAATGGAGAATCATGTCTGTGTAGTTGCAAATAGGCCAGCGTGGCTAGATGATGAGGACTGAAGGGGAAGAAGACTGGAAAATTAGGAAGGTAGCAGATTATGAAGAGCTTTCACTACCAAACTTTGTATTTGATCCCAGAGATGACAGGGAGACTTCTGGTGCTCACTGAACAGGAAAATGACAAGATCAGATCTGCAGTTTGGAACAAAGTCACCTTGGAAGTTGAGTAGAAGTGGATTAAAAAGGAAAAAGACTTGAAGCACAGAAGCCAACTACTGTAGAAAGCTATTTCAGGAGTCCATTTAAGAGGGGATAGACTAGGTAACAGAAAGAAGTGACTATATATAAGAGATGTGAAGGCAGAAAATATCAAAAACAAATTTGATATGTTGAGTGAAGGATGACACCTGGCTTACAGACCTCAATGACTGGAAGGACAGTGGTCCCTTCAGGGAAAGTTGTACCTGGAAGGATGATGGCACCCTTGATAGTCATAAGGAAGTTAGAAAGAGGGAATGGATTTAGAGAAAAGATAATTTCTGTTGACATGTTGAGTTTGGGTGCCTGCATGACATCAAGTTCAAGATAGGATATAAGGTCCAGGAAAAAAAATTAAAGCTGGATTAGTAGATCTGGGAATCACCTGTATAAAGATGATAAATGAATTCATGGGACCTAATGAGATCACTTAATCAAACAAGCATTTATTAAGCACCTAGAATGAGACAGGCATGACGCTAGGTGCTGAAGGTATAAAAACAAAAATGAAACAGACTGCTATCATAGGAATTGCATTCTATCAAAGGAAGGAGGATTCAACAATTCTTTACACAAGCATACCGTGAAACAACTTTACAGAAGTCAAAGTATTATATGTCTATATCATTCCCCTAATGTGTAAGTAAAGTTACCTTGTCAAAATAAAGAAAATTATTCTGGTTCTACATGACTCATTCTTGATGAACCGTATTGGATTTTAATGAACACTGCTTCCCATCTTAAGTAATCATGTGTCATTTGCTTAATGATGGGTTATAGAAATCAAGGTCATGGGTCTATGGTTTATAACACAATCCTGTTCCCCCTTTTAAAAATTAAGACAACTTTTACTAGAATCTAATCATAAGATCATCCTAGAACTGGAAGGGAACTCAAAGTCATCTAGTCCAACTTCTTCAGTTTAGAAATTTTACAAAACAGTGACTTGCCCAAGGAAATCTATAGAAAGCATCAGTGTTTTTTCTCCACAACCAGGGATATTTCTAAATGTCCATTCTGACAGCTCAGCAATCACAGCTACCAGTTTTCTTTTCTTTTTTTCAGTACTTTAGGAAGTAACTCATCTAGGCTTGCTGACTTAGCAAGGTCAATTCTGTACTACATGGTCATCTCATTCCTTTTCTGGGATTACCACTTGCTGCTAAACATTTTCATTCTATCATTCAGTTCAAAGGCCAATTTCCTTGCAAAATAATATACAAAGTATACCTTCCCTCTCTCATATCTCTCATCTCCCAATAAATCATTATCTTTGTACTCAAAGAATTATGGATTTGTCAAGAAGTTTACTTGTGTGCAGAGACCCAGTACCAGAAATAAAGAGATTGTCTTTAGGGAGGGCAGAACTAGGAATAACCCCATAATAGGAGGTCAGATCTTTCTCTAGATTTGGCTACATACTTTTCTGGATTCCCTTTTTAAGCATAGTGTAATGCACATTTCTGTCTGCATAAAGATAGCATGGCATAGTGACAAGAGAACTGCATTGAGGAATCAAGAACCCGAGTCCTAGTCCTGGTTCTAAGTTGCTAATCCTTAGCAAAGTCATTAGCGTCTTTGTGTCCTGATTAATTTATAAAATAGGGGTATTACATCTCTATTGAACTCAATGTGTTCTGTAAAAATTAAATGTGACAATGTCAATCAAAGTGCTTTGAAAATCTACAAATGATGATGTGGCTTCATGAATAGAGTGTTGTACTTGCAGTAAGGAAAATTTGGGTTCAAATTCTGCTTTTGACTTAAACCCTTAGAATAACTTTCTCATGGTCATTTAGAATGTAACCAATGGCATCAAAAGTAACTGAATCTTCATGTAGTTTTGAAAAATTGTTTCTTTTTGTGTCCTTGGTCTTTGAAACAATAGAGTTCAAATATTTTTATGAAATTACAATTCTTCATTAATTTAAAGTATCAAAATGGATAAATCCACTAAGTGCCTATGATGTACTCAGCACTCTGATAAACACTGGAGATGAAAGAAAGAAAGAAAGAAAGAAAGAAAGAAAGAAAGAAAGAAAGAAAGAAAGAAAGAAAGAAAGAAAGAAAGAAAGAAAGAAAGAAAGAAAGAAAGGGAAGAAGGAAGGAAGGGAGGGAGGAAGAGAGGGAGGAAGGAAGGAAAGAAAAAGACAATAGATAACACTCCCTCCCCTCAAGAGAATTCCACTCTACCAGGGTGGTATTCCACTCTACAACACATATTAAAAATAAATACAATACAATATAATTTGAGAAGGGAGAAAGTTTTATTAAGCAGGGAGGGTTAATTCAGTGGACGCTTCAAAAAGGAGGGGCCATCAGAGTTGAGACTGAAGGAAGACAAGGATTCTGAGAAGCTGAGATAAAGTGACCAAGGGAGAAGTGCATTTTAAGTATAAAGAAAAGCCCATGTGCATACATGGAGGATAGAGTTTGAGTACTGAATTTAGAAACAGTTTGTACATGGTCCCCTTTGGCTGAAGCATATGGTTTGTGAAAAGGAATAGTATGAAGTAAGTGTAGAAAGAAACTGGATTTCAAAGGGCCTTCCTAAAATGCCAAGTAGAGGAGTTTTTCCTAGAAGTTATAGAAAGCCATTGAATGTTCTTGAGTAAGAATGACATGATCAGATGTGTGCCTTAGAAAGATTGTTTGACCAGTGTGTGGAAGATGAATTGGAGAAAGGAGAGAAGAGAAGCAGGAAGATCTAATAGGAGGTCATTATTTGTTCACTGTTAGAATAGTAGTCCAAGCAAGAAGTAATGAGGGCCTAGACCAGAGTGGCAACTACGTAGGGGAAGAAAGGAACACAAACACAAGATGTATTTTGGAGGAGGGATGAGCTAGACACGGCAACTATTTTAGATGTGGTAGTAAAAGAAAGAGAAAAGCCCAGGGTGTCTCTGAAATGGACAACCTGGGTGACAAGGAAAATCACCATGCCTTCAAGATAAATACAGGAGTTTGGAAATACACAGGTAAAACGTTCTATGGGGATGTGGAAGGGTTTTATGAAGGAGATGTCTGTGAAGCTGAGTGATAAAGACTATAAGTTTTAGTGGAGAAGACAATCACTTCTATCTGGGGAATGTTGGCTTAAGATATTGGCAAAATATCCAAAGTGTTCAAAGTTCAATTAAAAAGGGGTGGGGGTGGGGGTGGGGGGAGGAATATCTAGAATTCAGGACAGATTATAGGGTAAAAGAATTGGTGTGGGAATTGTCTGACGACACATGATATTTAAACCCAAGGGAAATGATGAAATCATCAAGGAAGAGAATATTTATTATCAGTTTTGTTTTGATTCATTATCTTCAAACCCAGAATTCATTATCTACCTTGACCCTACTGGAGTCAGAAGTCTACCAGGATTTCTAACTATTCTAACCTAATTTTGTGGAGTCGTAAATTTCTCATTGTTTTAATAGCAATTTGACTTGCTTAAACACAGCTGAAGACACTATCATATATAACCTCACTCTTCTGCACAAAGTTCATATTTTCTTGATTATCTTTTCTCCTTTGAAATGGGATATAGATTTTTGTGAAAGGCATTTCATACTATGTTTAAAACTAACACATTTTTTGGACAACCATAAAAGTCTAGAACCAAAGATATTAAATGAAAGAGCTGGCATCCTTAGCTTTTTCTAATTAATGACACCACTAATATTTTTTTTCATTGATATCTTAAAATTGAATATATACTTTCCTCCTCCCAACTCCAGTAAATCATCCATTAGAATAGAGAATAAAAGGGAAGGAGGACTTTAAAAAGCAGTTCAACGAAACAAACAATCACATCAGTTCAATTTCATAGTATGCACAGTGTTGCAGGACAATATACCCCCCCCCCACACACACACACCCCTTTTCAAAGAAAGGAGGTGAAATTTACAGACTCAGACTCTTTGCTTTCTGAAATGAAGCATGGTATCTCCCTGTGCTACAAGAAAGATGAGATGAAACTTCCATGGTTTGAGCTTACTATACTTGCAGGGAAAAAGAAAAAAAAAATGTTGGGGTTTTTTGTTTTATTTTTTTTTCTTTGCTTGTTTTTCATTTTTTTCAAAAGCTTGAAAGATCTAAGTAGTCTTATTCTCCTCCAAATTGTTCACTCTCGGTTTAGATTAGATTGTTGGATATAAAATCAAATTAACAGTGAGATTCACAATTCTTGTTTTCAGTTTTCACCCTAAAAAATTCCAATTTCAAATCAATGTATTAATGAAAGGGGCATAATGAAATTACTTCAACAAATGACATTTTAAACAGCAGATTCAAATATATAATTAAGAGAGTTGCAATTTCTATGACACGTATATCCTTGCCTAATGGTTTTGGAGGAAATGTTTCATATGTATCTGAGTTCCTTTGGAGAAAGAGATGACTTGAAAACTTTTAATGAGTCTTGATTCCTGAAATTCAGGATATACCATAGGATATCTTGTTTTTGTTTTTGCATTTCTTTCCATCTCCTTCCATTGATCAACCATTTTATCTTTAAGGCTAAAAACCATTTTATCTTTCCTAAGGCAAAGCCTTATAGGATGTCAAAATCTTGCCATGTTCACTTCTCAGAGTGAAGATAAAGGCCGGATTGATAGGTGTAGTTATGAGAGGAGTCTAACTTTTACTTCTGTTTCTAAACCCACTGTATATACAGGAGGATGAGTTCATACCTTAAATGTAGTGATTTTAATCAAAGTGGAAGGCTTTAAACTACTTTAAGCAACCTCATCAGTTAATGTTTGGAGAGTCAGCTGATTAGAAATGCCTTCCAAAATAAATGAAAAGCTATATACCTGGCAATAATGATCTAGTATAGACTATGCTAGGAAATTAATCACTGACAACTTCACCAAGGCCCATAAGTCTCTCCTACTTGAGCATTAATCCACTTGAATGGTCCTACTCTTCCTTCATTATTCCTTAAATATTTTCCACAATGTTCTAGTGATGTAACACTGGGGAACATCCATATCTTGTACTTTATGATACTATTCTGAACCCAATGACTCCTTTCTAAGTAGAGTTCATACACTTTGGGCAGATTTGACATTACATGTGCCTTATAGATGGTTTCTTAAGGAGGAGAAGGAAGTAAACTGGGAGTACATGGTGTCAAATAGTTTATCTTTGGAAGCGTCTAATAAATAGGATATTCCTCATAAGCCATGACTTCTGATTTGCATCACAGAATAATTTGTATGGCACAAAGTAGCATGCATTTTCCTTCTGTCTCACTTAATAGTACAATTTGAGCCTTTCTTCTCAGAGATTATTGTTTCTCACCTATCATTGAAGTTTTGGTCATATAATTTGCCTGATTGAGCGTGGTAGCATTTGACTGCCATGCTTACCAATCCTCGTATATTTCTATCTTCTTCCAGAGCCACCGATAGGACAGATGCACCCCCCGCATGGCAGTGTCACTCCTCAGAAGAACAGCAACTTGCTCGTGATCATTGTCGTCACTGTTGGGGTCATCACAGTATTGGTCGTGGTGATTGTAGCTGCGATATGCACCAGACGCTCTTCAGCCCAGCAAAGAAAGTAGGTGAAAGATGGAAAACAGAATGAACTGGTCCTCCCACTATCTAATCATCTTCTGTTTTTAACAACATACTTGCAAAACAAATTCATCATCATCATCATTATAACAACCGGCATTCATAGAGCACTTTAGCTTTTGTAAAATGTTTTCCATGTATTATGTCATTTAATTCTCACAAGAAATCCTCTGAGGGCAATTCAATTTTTATTGCCATTTTATGAATAGGAATTTGAGTTGAATAACTAGTAAGAGCTTCAGGCAGGATTTGAAATCAGGTCTTCCTGAATGTAAGGGGAGTTCTCTATCCCCTGTGGCACCTAGCTACCCACTATGCTGCCTATGATGATACACACCTATATATCATCCTGGATACCTGGCCATGAGGTTCATCCTTCATTCACCATTCCAAACAAAGAATCTCCAATGGAATTAAACAGTCATGCATGCACAACATTAGAATCTTCTTAGAGAGACACTAAATTTCTGTCAGTTTTGCCCTGTTTGAGATGGTTTCCTAGCACTTGAGAAAGGCTTTATGGGCATGAAGGATTATTAACCTGAACTGGTCCTCCCTTGGCTTATCTCTACCCTGTTGTCTAATCCAAAGTGGCCTCCCAATAGACCCTAAATCTTTTTAGACATAATATTTTGCACAGACCTATGATTTAATTGATGTAGGGAATTCCCAGCAAGAGAATTTCTTTTACCAAAGCAGATTTAGCAAATGTTCTACAACTCATAGATCTTAATTCTAGAGTGGGGCAAGACCTCAGGAGTCTTCTAGACCTGCTTTCTCCTTTTCCTGATGAGGAAATGGAAGCAGAGTAAGGTTGCCCAAGGTCAGAGAGGCGATAAGCATTAGAAGTAAGATTGAAATCCAGGCCTACTGACTCCAGAGTCAGTACTCTTTCCAGTGTAATGTGCTGTCTTACAAAGTTGACTAAGACCCTGAGAGGGTTATTATTTTGTCCAAGGTGAAACAGATAGTACGTGTTAGAATCAGGAATCATACTCAGAATGTCCCGACTCTAAAGTCAGCTTACAGTATACAATATGTAGCACTTTCTCTCTTAAGTATAATGTGATGTTAAATTATTTTGTAACAAAGTCCTTTTTTTTTCAAAATCGAAGGGATTCATTCCTGACTGATTGGCTTGAAATAAACTTTCAGTGGCACATCAGAACTGGGGAAAGCACACACAAGGAAGCTAAAAATTGTTATATCCATATCTTTACATAGATTTCCATCTTATGGACAGTCAATGAATTAGATAAAATATACCTATCCTCAAGATTAGGCATGGAAAAGAATGCTACTACTCTATGACGAATTTACACCTTTGCCAGGAAAATTGACTTGTGAACTTATTTGTTCCTCTCCTTCTTTCCATCCTTTTTCCTGTCCCATAATATGTACTAAAAATGAAGTTGCTTGATGAAATGAATGATCTGTATATTAAGTTAAAAAATAAATGTTCACTTCTCACACCATGACATCATCCTAGACATCATGCTACATATCTGCAGATGATTTTAAAAGCATTTTTTATCTGATGTTAATAGAAGATTTTGAGTCCATATTTGGAATCCATCATCACTTTGTGTCAGTTCAATAAATGCAGCATTGGCTAATCCTTTGTGCTGCTTCTAAAGAAACTTGGCAGTTTCTAGTTTGGTACCATCTAAGTGGCACAATGGATAGAGTACCAGGCTTAGAGTCAGCAAGATTCTTCTTCCTGAGTTCAAATCTAGCCTCAGACCCTTACTAGCTCTGTGACCCTGGGCAAGACACTGAACCCTCTTTGCTTCAGTTACCTGATCTGTAAAATGAGCTAGAGAAGGAAACGGTAAAGCGCTCCAGCATCTGTCAAGAAAAGCCCAAATGGGGTCATGACAAGTTGAACACAAGTGAAAATGACTGAAAAAACATTTCTACCATTATTCATCTTGTTATTACATTCCATGTTATTTCAATTTTCTTCAACAGGCATTTATTCAGTACCTACTCTGAGTAAGACACTGAACTAGGGGATAAAGGGAATAAAAGTATGAGTGATAAATAGACCCTCCTCACATAAATCTTAAAATCTAGTAAGGGAGATGAGGTAGAATTAAGGTATAAATGAATAAGTTTAAAATGACACTGAAATTAACAATATATTTAGTATTACGTATGACAATTCAGTGAAATACATCAAAAACAAAAGTCACTGTTCAAGTTATTTTCAGAGCAGGGATAGTAGGTTGAAGCTGGGAAGAGGAAAATTTAAGCTTTATTTCAGGAAAAAGTTCTAAGACTTTGAACTATCCAGTTAGACTGCACTGCTTAAAGAGATGTGCTCATCAGTAGAGTTTTTCAAGCAGCAGATGAACCACCCACTTCTTTATTATAGCATTGTGGGAGTTTCTTTTGGCATGGATTAGAATAGATGGCCATCATCCTTTGCAATTCTAAAATTCTATGGTATGTATATTTTAATTTACAGTGAGATAAATTCAAAAGAGGAGAAAGAAACAGTGCTATTAGAGTTCAGGGAAAGGAAGCTAACTTCCAGCTAGATATGTTAAGGGAGATTGTGGAGTGGAGGCAGAATTGGATGGTCAGTGTTTCTGGTTAGAGATGGTAGAGATAGCGGCATACTCAACTCCAAATAATAGGGGAAAGGTATGGAGACAGGAAAGCTTAAGATAGTTAGGCAGTGAGGTCCAATTTGCCTGAATATAGGATAAGTAGCAGACAATAGGATTAATAAAGCTGAAAACATACATTCATCAAGCTTTGTTTTTCATCCATGATCTGAGAAAGGAGTGGACATAAGTTAGCTATCAGCAAGAATAGCTAGGCGGGTGGTTGGCAAGGAGAAAGAAACAGTTTAGAAGTAAGAATGGGACCAGTGCATTATTAATTTTTGGCAAGGTAAAAAGTGAAGATTATGCTAACTCAAGTCCTTTTCCTCAGATGTGTCTATTCTTTATTTCTTGATATGACACATACCTTATGTGGTTTCCAGATGGTAATTAAATTCTTCTCCCGTCTCTATCAGAAACATTTGTAGAGAACCTCTATTTGCATTTCAGCCTTGGCAAGAACCACTAACTGTAAATCAAAGAAAACTAAGCCATCTAATTTCATCTCCAGAGAAGGTCAGAAGCCAATATAAATAAATAAGGCTTTATTCAAAAGACTCTAGTGACTAAGGTACAAACAAAACAACCAGGCACAGCAAACAGGCACTTTGCCATCACAGTTAGTCACAAGAGTTATCAATGAGAATGACAAAGGGCTGAAGATTTCACTCCTCGCAAGTATGAAAGGCAAGAAAGAATTTTACAGTGAATTACCAGCTACAGTTCATGGTTGCATTTTTCCAATACCAAACAGATTTAAGGGTAGGTAGATTGAACCAATCCATCACCCAGACTGACTTATATACTCTGATACCTAATAAAGACTCTATCAATCTCTTATACTAATATTTGGGAGCCTTATCTAAGATAAATATTGGGTCCTTAGCATTTGTGAGGACTCACTAAAAAGATTCTCCAGGATTTTTGCTATTGGATACCCTAGAATTCAAGATTTTTTTTTCTCTCTCTCTTGTTTCATACTGAAATTGTAAAGTAGGCAACTTTTCAGTTTTCTTTCTTAAATGTTAGACTGGTTTCTTTGTCATACTTTTTCTTTGAATGTCTATTTACTATCTATTATATTATTGTACCTATTTTGAGTATTGAAGCTAAGAACTATATGGGTTGTGTATCTCTGACATACAAGTGCCTAAACTTTCATAGAATGAGGTGATAGTTCATTAAAATTCATTTTTTTTTACTTTTAAACTATCTTATAATGTTTGCATTATTTGCAACATAAGTCCAGACAGAATCTTTATTGACAGCAGGTTCATAGGAAAACAGGCCTAGAAACCCTGAGAAATTAACCCTAAACACGTAATCATTTTGGGGAAGCTCATAACACTTTGAGGTCTTTTCCAATTATATTTTTAAGTTAAACTGCTTGTCCTGGTGAGGGGTGGATTAGACACTACATTTGGATGGCCCTTACAATGAGAGAGATCCATCAGTGGAAATTCTGGTCACCCTTTTTAACAGAGACTCAGAAGAAATTTTCCTGTATGTCCAAGAGGATCAGACATGAAACAAGGACACCTGGAGATATTTTAATGTGCCCTTTAAACAGTAGGACACCTAGAAATTTTGTCTAGACCATAGTTGGATGGCTTTATGCTCTCAGAGAATCAAGGAAAAATTTTACCCAAAATAGGTTGATTTTAAGAGTGAGGAGAGGAATTCAAGTTGACCCTAAGTCCCCTCCTTCCTTCCTAGAGAATCTTACATGCCCTGCTCTAAGGGACTAGGGTTGTCCTCTTAGAAGTTAGGCTTGCTTTTCTTTTTTCTTGTCTTTATTATTTTAGATTGGGAAAGGCTTTTTTCCAAGCCACATGAGAAATGTTAATCTATGAGAACTTTGTAAAATGCTGTTTGACTATTGAACACCATATATTTGAACAAATGGATAAATGTTAATGACTAGATTAGAGTAAAAGAAAAACACGTCACATAGACCTTTCTTGACATATTTTGGTACAAGTCACTGGTGCAGGCTCTCAAAAAAAAAAAGATAATGTGGAAACTCCAGGTTTTTAGACTAGGGACTTTGCCAACATGCTCTAATAGATTTCCCAACAACAACAGATATTAAATCACCCTTCCCAAATAACAATATTTTCTTTTGTTAGTGAGTTAGTGAGGCAGTGTGGTTGAGTGGGAACCACTGAACTGTAGTCAGAAGCTGTTTAAACAAGTTGTTTAAAAATGGGCAATTGACCTCTCTAAGCCTCAGTTTATTAAATTGTAAAATGTGGATAGATTACTATATATATATATATATATATATATATATATATAAAACCTGGCTCGAGAGATTGTTGTAAGGAAAGCAATACTATAACTTAGAGTAGTTTCGATAAGGGGTGCTGTTGTTTAGTTAAGACATTTACCTAGCTGATGCTCTATAATTCTTGTAGTCCCCAGTAAAAGTATGAATATGTACCCCTTGGAGAAATAACAAAACAACCTGATGTTCTCCTGAGAGAAAGAGGCCCAGCCCACTTAAGGAATTACAGTGTGAATTTGGGAAGAGGTAGGTAGGGGAAGGAACTCAGTCCGTATGGAAAGTAAGGATGAGGGAAGTTGACATAGAGTTTGAAAGTTTTTTGTTTGTTCCTTTGCTTTTTTTTAAGCAATTGAGGTTAAGCAACTTGCTCAAGGTTACACAGCCAGTTATTTCTGGATGTGGTGCTAAGTATCTGAATCCAGATTCAATCCCAGGTCATCCCGACTCAGGGGCCAGTGCTCTTACTCTCTGTGCTACCTGGCAGCCTCAAGTTTGAAAGTTTGCAAAGAACTTTTTATTATTTCATCCTATTAGAGACTCACAACAGCTTTATAAGGGAGGTATAGCAGATATCATGTCAATTTCTGTGTCCTAAGTAGGAAAGACACATGCAAATGTGGAAGGACACAAAGTGTTGCTGACAGCCCCCCTAACCTTTTTAAATGAGTGCCTAAATATTTGATCCAAGATTCCCTGCCCTCTCTTCTCAGAAGTCAGAACACTTCATTTCAACAAGAATTTTTATACACTTCCTGTGGTCAAAGTACCATGCTAAACATTGGCAATAGAGACTAGTGTTGGTAACTGATGATGATGATGATGATGATGATGATGATGATGATGATGATGATGATGAT